>NC_091462.1:71926896-72261182 GCF_027789765.1 Dendropsophus ebraccatus | reverse complement strand
TCTAAATCATTAATCTTGTCATGTTTTTTCATTTTCACAAGGGGTTAAAAGATAAAAAAAAACATTTAATGTGTAGAGCAATTTCCCCTGAGTACGGAAATACCCCACATGTGGACATAAAGCGCCATGCGGGTGCAGGGTAAGCCTCCGAAGGGAAGAAGCGCCATTTGGTTTTTGAAGGCTGGATTTGGATGGAATGGATTTCGAGGGGCCATGTTGCATTCAAAAGGCCCCTGTGTTGCCAAGACAGTTGAAACCCCCCACAAGTGACCCCATTATGGAAACTGCACCCCTCAAGGAATGTAACAAGGGGTGTAGTGAGCATATAGACCCCACTGGTGACGGACACAAATGTGGAACAATGTGGCGTGAAAATGAAATATTACATTTCTTACACTATAATGTTGGTTTAGCCTTGAATATATCATTTTCACAAGGGGTTAAAAGAGGAGAAAAAAAACAAAATGTGTAGCGCAATTTCCCCCGAGTCCGTAAATACCCCACATGTGGACATAAAGCGCCATGCGGGTGCAGGGTAAGCCTCCGAAGGGAAGGAGCACCATTTCGTTTTTGAAGGCTGGATTTGGATGGAATGGATTTCGAGGGGCCATGTTGCATTCAAAAGGCCTCTGTGTTGCCAAGACAGTTGAAACCCCCCACAAGTGACCCCATTATGGAAACTACACCCCTCAGGGAATGTAACAAGGGGTGTAGTGAGCATATGGACCCCACTGGTGACGGGCACAAATGTGGAACAATGTGGCGTGAAAATGAAATATTACATTTTTTACACTATAATGTTGGTTTAGCCTTGAATTTATCATTTTCACAAGGCGTAAAAGAGAAAAAAACACACAATATGTGTAGAGCAATTTCCCCCGAGTCCGTAAATACCCCACATGTGGACATAAAGCGCCATGTGGGCGCAGGGCAAGCCTCCGAAGGGAAGGAGCGCCATTTGGATTTTGGAGGTTGGATTTGGCTAGAATGGATGATGAACGCCATGTCGCATTTACAGAGCCCTCCTGCTGCCAAAACACTGGAAACCCCCCACAAGTGACCCCATTCTGGAAACTGCACCCCTCAAGGAATCTAACAAGGGGTGCAGTGAGGATATGGACCCCTTGATGACGGGCACATTTGTGCCATGAAAGTGAAAAAATGAAATTTTTCCCTTTCACGTCACATTGTTCCACATTTGTGCCCGTCACCAGTGGGGTCCATATGCTCACTGCACCCCTTGTTAGATTCCTTGAGGGGTGTAGTTTCCAGAATGGAATCACTTGTGGGGGGTTTCCAGTGTTTTGGCAGCACGAGGGCTCTGTAAATGCGACATGGCCCTTGAAATCCTTTTCAGTGAAATTCAGCTTCCAAAAGCCAATTGGCGCTCCTTCCCTTTGGAGGCTCGTCCTGCGCCCCCTTGGCACTCTATCGCCACATGTGGGGTATTTCTGTACTCGGGAGAAACTGCGCTACACATTTTTTGTCTTTTTTTGCCTCTTATCCCTTTAAGAAAATGAAAAATTGAAGGCTAGAACAACGTTTTAGTGTAAAAAATAAATTTTTCTTTTTTCACGCCATATTGTTGGGAAAATCTGTGAAGCACCTGTGGGGTCCAGATGCTCACCGCACCCCTTGTTACATTCCTTGAGGGGTGTAGTTTTCTAAATGGTGTCCCTTTAGGGGTGTTTTTTAGGTTTTGACACCCCAGAGCCTCTGCCAACCTGAAGTGGTACAGTCAAAAATGACCAAATATAACGGAGGCGTTGAAATTCACTAGGCGCTCCCTTATATCTGAGGCTTGTGGTTGCGTCAAATAGCGCAATAGGGCCACATATGGGGTATTTCTATAAACTGCAGAAACGGGGCAATAATTATTGGGGTGCATTTCTCTGGTAATAGGTTTATAATTCTGAAAAATATTGGATTACAATAAAATCTCTGCACAGAAAATTAAAATTTTCAAATTCCTTACACACTTGGCTTTTATTTCTGTGACTCCCCTAAAGGGTTAAAACACTTTCTGGATGTGCTTTTGCAGAGTTTGGGGGGTGCAGTTTCTGAAATGGGGTGCTTTGTGGGGCTTTCTAACATACAGGCCCCTCAAATACACTTTAAACCTGAACAGGTCCCTAAAAATATCTGATTTTGAAATTTTACTGAAAATTTGGAAATTTGCTGCTAATGTTTTAAGCTTCCTATCGTCTAAAAAAAATGAAAGATAGTTTAATAAATACCGCCAACATAAAGTAGACATGTTGCTAATGCTATTTAATATATAATTTATGTGGTATAACCACTTTCTGTATACGCAAAGAAGTTTCAAAGTTGGAAAAATGCATTTTTTCACATTTTTTCACATTATTTGGGTTTTTTCATAAAGATTTGTTATGAGTATCGACTCCAATTTACCAGAAATGTAAAGTACAATATGTCACGAGAAAACAATCTCAGAATCAGCCGGATAGGTAAAAGCATCCCGAAGTTATTAATGACTAAAGTGACACTGGTCATATTCATAAAATTTGTCTCTGTCATTAAGGCCATTTCAGGCTCTGTCCTTAAGGGGTTAAGAAGAGCGTCATATAAACATTTGGAGACTCAAAGGTCTCGGAATTCTGGGAAGAAAACACAGGCAAAATAGAGCTCACACTCAATCAGTCAGTTAGTGGGAGTTATTTTCCATATCCTTTCTTCCCATAATTCCCAGTGGAGCAGGAATGGCCTTTGAGTTTTCACACGTCTTTGTGACGCTGTCCTTAGGGTGCGTTCATGTGTACAGGATCTGCTGCAGATTTGATATCAATGTAACTGAACTGACTGATATCAATGTAATCAATGACTGAACACAGCATCAAATCTGCACCACCACCTGTGAATCACTGGATGTAACTGCACTATAATCATGTATACGGTGTACATATCCTATGTAGTGCTGGTATCACTATATGGCTACCGTATGTGATCACTTATAGGGTGTACAGATCCGATCCAGTGTAGAGCTGATATTATCTCTATATCCCGTATAGTGCTAGTATAACCACTATATTGTTGGTGTATCTGGGGAATATTGGTCTGTGTAAAGTGTTTCTATATAGTATATTTAGTTTATGGTCTCCTTCACATATTGTAACACATTGTGACATATTGTGACACATCACTTCTTTCGAATTGTAATGCGGGCATATTCGGGCGTGCCTGCATTCCGATTAACCATTGAAGTTAATGTAAAGTACAGCTGGAGCTGCACTTCACATTATGTGCACAGTCAAATTGACATGTCAGTTTTCAGTGCACCGAATGGAATCCCAGCCAGAGTGTATACAGAGTGCAATCTGCAACAATGGCCGTTATTTATTGAAAAAAATACATTGTGTGAACAGGGACTATATCAGTATGGTGGTCTGTGTATAGTAGTTTTTATTTACCCCTTCATGTCAAAGGTCATTGATGCACTAATGTCAAGGTCAAATTGAAGCAGTGTTTCTCCTCACCATAGAGCCATAGCGCTTTTATTTTTCCACCTACAGGGCTGGTTGGGGTGTAATTTATTTTACGCCATGATCTCTAGTTTTTATTGGTATCATATGGTGTTAAAAGCAATCAAAAATTTCCTTTAAGTAAATTTTTTCTAATATATAATTTTAAAAAACTCTGCAATCCTGGAGTTTTTTTTCCTCTTTTTGGTTGTGCTGTTTACTGCGCGGGAACAATATAGTTTTTTTTTACTAGATCGAACAAATCCACACGTTTATTGGGGTTTATTTTATAAGGTTTTTAAAAAATATTTTTTAAAACTTTCGTCTTTTACACTTTTTTTTTTGCATTGAATACGCAATCTTTAGATTGCATATACTGATCAATGCTATGCCATTGATCAGTACTATTGTTGATCTGAGCCTGAGAGCAGACTGCACAAAGCACGATCCGACAGGACAGAGGTAAGTGTTTTACCCCTGCCTGTCAGTGTAAGTGATAGGGACCCCCACCACGGAATCCTGATCAGTCCGTCACAGGTGCTTATCCTGTTCCTCACTTCCTGAAATGCCACGATCCATATGCTTTGCAGCATTTAAGGGAATTATAATAGGCAGCTGTGTGATTTCGGCTGCCTGTCATTACCTCTGGTGCCGACAACACTGATGTGTGCGGGACAGCTTGCAATGGAGTTGCCCCCATACATTAAAAGCCCCTTCTTTGCAGCAACATTTATATGTACGTTCCTGCTGCATGGGGAATGTGCAATAAGAATGTATATATATATATATATATATGTATTGTGGATGTAAAGGCGTTAATGACAATATGTTGGTTTTATTGAGTCACTGCATTTGTGATCCTGTCTACGTATTATTTTAACTTTTTACACCCTAACCCTTGAGAAAATTCTGCATAATGTAATACCCCATCAATCAAAAATTGTAGCCTACTCTGGAGACAGGTCACCAATGTTTTAGTCCCCTTTAAATAATATGATTAAAGTTTCTTATAGAAGATTGTGTGAACTCAAAATCCACCCACCCTATCATTTCCTTTATGTTATTGATTTAATGAAAATGAGTATTTACATATTCCATTCATTTTGCATGTGTACTTTCTAAAACATCACTTGTGTCTGCAATCTAGAATGAATTGCCTCTTATAACCATGTATCATTTTCATGTCCTCGTCTATGTAAATTCAAAGGAAACACAGTGTGCTGTAACAGAGACAAATTCAGGAATATCAATTAGGTAAACTGGATACCTGACAATGATAAACACTGCATTACATAACTTATGAGAATAATTCTGACACTCGGTATTATAGATAATAATATGGGTATACTGCCAAATTGTTACCATCTGTTACTGTGGTGAAATCTCCTCTAGTACATACGGCCAATAACAATATCTGCATTTTTGTGTGCCACAGCCGATTCTCCAGACAGATTGGGCCGGGATGTAAAACCAATGGAGCCTTCTTACTGTAATAATTCCCGCCTTGATATTACCACTACCCGATAACTTCTTCTAGTACTGTATTTTTAAAAGCTATTCAGTAAGTGCCAGTAGCAAAAGCAAAAGTTCATGTCTGTTACTGCCACTATGTTACTCTTCTACATTGGAGTACAATCAATAAGGTATTTTAACATATACAGTGGTGTACCTGTGGCATTAACATAGAATTGTATAGACCAAACTTAGTCTATTTTTGAGATGGAATAGCATAGTCTACCATGCTGTCACACACAAAAAAAATGTAGTCACAAATAGATATGATTGTCTATTTAATATATATACTGTGGGTAGGTGGCAGTTGTGTCACATTACTTTTTTGTCAGCATTCTGTCTTATACCAGCAACTTAGTGAAATTATTAAATATAAGCCAGTCCTATGATTTGGTGCATTAGACCATGGTTGCTCAACCTGCGGTACAAGGAAGGAGAGTAAAAAATAATTTAGCACCGCCGAGGCACTCCGCTGCATCGCTGCTTCATCAGCAGCTGAGGGATGTGTGTCTTTAAGACTCATGTGTTGACCCACCAAAGGTGGTTCCCTAAGTTTTATGCTACCCAGGTAAAGTAACTCTCTCAGGTGTCAGCTGTGAGTTCCACTTCAGCCACTAGGTGTCTCATTCCCTCTGTGCACAGCTGCAGTATGTGTAAGGCTATGTTCACACTACGTAAAAGTACGGCCGTTGTTGCCTATTGTTCTATGGGATCCCGGCCAGAGCGTATACACATCGTATGCCCTCCGGCCGGGATCCTACACGATAAATGAATTGCGGCCGTAGGAAACCCTGTCAGTTCACACAGTAAAGCGAGCGGCTCCGGCCGCTCGTTCCACTGTGTGCAGGGGGAAGTTCTAAAGCGGGCGCGTGCTAATGCGCCCGCATCAGAACCCTGCGGCCGAAAGATCATCTGGCCGGTACTGCAGTACCGGCCGGGATGATCCGTGCAGAGACCACCCATTCCGTGACCCGGTGTGCACATAGCCTAAAAAGTTTTATCTATGTCTTGCATGTTAACCAATCACAGGTTTCTTCTGTCTACACTTCTACCTTCTCTATTCTCCTCACTTCCTGTCACACCACCCTATATAGGATAGGGCTTTCCTGTGCAGTTATTTAGTTCCAGTCAGGAGTTCAGCAGTTAGTTCCTGTCAGGGGAGTCAGTTCTAGTTCCAGTGAGTGCCTAACAGCCAGTATGCAGTGCTGAACAGAAGAGGTGGGGTAACCAGACACTAGGACCACCCATGTCTACGTCGAGGATCTTCAAGTCAGGACAGTCACCCCAAAGGAAAGGAAACACTGACTGGAGCACTGAGCTGAAGCACTGTACTGACACTACGCTCAATTATGTGGGTCTCTGTTCCACGCTGCCTGTGCTGGAAGATGAAAGGAGAGCGAGGAGAGTGAGCCAAGGAAAGGGGAGCTGCTAGGACAGGAGTCAGAATAGGAGTTGATAGGAGAATGCTGCCAGGGAGCGGGTGACAGGTGAGTTGATGTTTGTTTTCTAGTGGGGTCTCTGAATTGAGAGGGCATACAATAACTATTTAGGGGCATAGAGGAGACATAAAACTATATGAGGCACAGAGGAGGCATAAAACAACTTATTAAGGGCACAGGGGGCAATAAACAACTAATTGGGGCACAGGGAGCATAAAACTATAAGAGCATAAAACAACTATATGGGGCACGGAGGGGGCATAAAAATATATGGGGCACAGAGGAGGCATAAAACAACTTATAGAGGGCACAGGGGGAAATGAACAACTGATTGGAGGCACCAGGGGGCATAAAACAACTTATTGAGGGCACAAGGGGAAATAAACAACTAGTTGGGGGCACAGGGGGCATAAAACAACTTATCGAGGGCACAGGGGGAAATGAACAACTGATTGGAGGCACAGGGGGCATAAAACAACTATTTGGGGCACGGAGGGGGCATAAAAATATATGGGGCACAGAGGGGGCATAAAACAACTTATTGAGGGCACAAGGGGAAATAAACAACTAGTTGGGGGCACAGGGGGCATAAAACAACTATATGGGGCACAGAGAGAGCATAAAACAAATTGGGGGCTGTTATTGTTGGGAAGGGGGCATTAATAATGGCTACAGGGGGCATTGCTACAAGGAAAGGGGAATTTATAGTTGGGGAAGAGGCATTATTACTGACTTTACTGACTATGGGGGGAATTATTATTAGACATTACTATTGGCATTAATTCATGGTCCTACATATCAGTCACATTTTTTTTTGGGGGGGGGGGGTCTGCTCTGGAAATCCATTGCTGACAGAGATTTTTTACAGAGCCAATGGCTGCAGTGTGATCTCGGCCTCATTAAGTGTTTTGATTGCATCCTTGTGGGTACTCGGCTGGAGCATCTCATCAAATGGGGGTACTTGACCTGAAAAGGTTGAGAAATGTTGCATCAGACCACCAATTAGGAGACCTTGCTATAAAAAATTTACTTAACATAATGTCCCTGTAGGATGTAGGTCTTTTGGTAATACTGTGTCATGGCAGCCATGTCTCTAAGCCTCACCTGGAGCCTAGATGTCCTATAGGGCTCTTCTCCCTTCTCCCTAAAGTATATAGCCAATGTCTTTCTCTGTAAAATGCTTTTTTTTTTCTTTTTTGCAGGGGTTAACTACATTACAAACAATCCTGGGCAAAACTCAGTGACACTGATCCTCTAGTATACTAGTAGAAGCTGAAAATAACCTTGGTCCTCTATAGTAAAGAGGCTGCAAATGGTGCTGTTCTTCTCCTTTATAGATGGCACCACAAATGCAGATGCACATGCAGACTTTAGTATAGCACATTGTTTACTTCTTTTTTAGTTGTTTTCTTTGAGAGGGTATACTGGTGATTAATAAATACATGAGCTTAGGGAGTAGACATGAAGAATAAAGCTTATACTTTGGGCTGGGCACTCCCAGGGTCAGCCCACGAAATTTTCTGCTCAGCCAATCAGTGGCTCAGATGCTGCTGCAGACACTGATTGGCTGAGCAGGCAATTTGACAAGCTGACCCTGATTCTGAAAGTGCTATATAAGGGGACTGGGGCTACATGAGGACAGTGGTGGTGTAGGAGTAAAGTAAGTATGTTTAGATTTTTTTTTTTTAAATCTTATTACAATCTAATTACAATTATACACACAAAAATACTTCTCAGAATACCCTTTTATTCAGTTTTTTTTTCTAATTCTATGTGACTTTTTGGTGGCTTTTGAACTAGTTCCTAGTTTTCCTTGGTTTTCTCAGATACATTATTTTAAGGTTGCACTTGTCTTCCCGAAATAAATTAACACTCTAGCCCTACATTGTTTGTTTTTATGTTTGATATTGTACACTTCAATTTTACTATGTGAAATGTCTTAAATTTTAATTTATTTATAAAATAAAAATAAGTATAATCATGTGATAAAGAACAATAAAGGATTTCTAAAAGGTTCTTATTATTGTTTTATTCTGATCAAATAGCTGGGCATTAACAAATATTAAACGTTCTCACAAAGGCAGGAAGAATGACTTCGTATTGTCGTCACAGCACTTCTGACTTTCTTGTTATTATAGACACATTTGTGTAAACTTTATTGTTAAAGCTCTGATCCTAAAAATTGTTATCTAGCTGATCTCATCTAATCAACCTCCAAGGACCCAAGTCTCCATTAGCTTTCCAATTGCGTGGCAGAATTTTGTTAACTCTCTATCAGTGTTACCTAACTAGTGGTATGGAAGCTACATAGTGTAGCATTCTAGGGCCTTCTGCATTTGTCTTTCCAATGCTTTAAATTAGTATTCCAGAGTGGTAAAGATTTATCTTTGATAGATGTGGGGTTCTGAGACAGGAGGACAGGTACTCTATTGCCCACATATGGTGACCAAAGAAGGAATACCACTTTAAGATAAAGTACTGTTATATAGTAGGGGTAATGGCTTGAACGGCTGTTGCTACAAGCAGCCCTGTCATGCATCCTCCCTTCCTCCCTGTTCTAACTGTAATTAATAAAGGCTCTACACAGCGAATTGGTGAGTGCCACTACTTTTTTTTGTACTTGGGAAGAATTATTGGACTGTACTTTGTGGTGTTATACTTCTGAACTGGATCAGGTCAGGGTGACTGTATTCCACCCACAGGCTTATTTGTGCAACTTGGAAAGACGTTTTGCTGCTCTACTGCAATATCATTATCAGAACATGACACCAGAGTCAAAATAATATTGCTGACTGTTCAAGAAAAGGAGGGGAAAAGATATAGATAAAGAAAGAAGTGTGGGTGGAAAAAAGGGAATAGTTGTGAGTAACCGCAGATAAAAATTCTAGACTACTACTTATGCCTTAACATTGTGTCGTTCTGAGATGTTGTCTAATCCTGTTTTAAAGCCTCCACTGTTATTGCTGTGACCAGATCCTGAGGTGACTGTTCCACAGATTCACTGTTCTCATGGTAAAGAAGACTTGTTGGCTCTGAAGGTAGAACTTTTGTCTCCAGGCGAAGGCAGTGCTCACTTGTCTTTTGAAGGAGTGTGCATGGAATAGCTTCTCACCATATTGTTTGTACGGGACATTTACCTGTATACTTAAATAAGTTGATCATGCCCTTCCTAAATTGTCTCTATTAGAGATCAAACAAATCTTTAAAGTTATCCAGCGCTAGAAAAACATGGCCACTTATCCCCCTACTCTTGTCTCCAGTTCAGGTGCGGTTTGCAATTAAGCTCCATTTACTTCAATGGAACTGAGTTTCAAAACCTTACCCAAACTATGGACAACAGTAGGGGGAAAGTGGCCATGTTTTGTAGCGCTGGGTAACCCCTTTAATCTTTCCTCATAACTAAGATGCTCATTTTCCCTTATTAGTTTAGTTGAGCCCCTTTGTATCTTTTCCACTTCCAGGGAAATCTTTCGATAACGTACGTAATTTATGCACATCTTCCATTCTATGTACAGTATTACAAAGCTTGGTGTCATCTTCAGGCATAAAAACAGACATGGTACTAATACTGGTGGGTTCTCTTAAAGGGGTAGTTTGCCCAGGACCACTTTTTTTAAATCCTGGAATGGAAAAATGTGGGCAGCAGCATGGGAGACAGGGAGGTAAATGGATGTTATTTTTTTCCCCTCATCCCCTCCCCGGGCATACTGACAAAAGAGGTCCTGGCTGGACTGTCTTTTTAGCAAACATGTTTTAGATCTGTCATGCACAATTTTCTGAGTGTGCTGCCTATTGCAAGTGTGATGGAAATTTTGTAGTATTTAAGCCTAACATACAATCCACCAAAGGTTTAAAATGTCCCTGTCATTTAAAAAATAGTGACATGTCACACAGACATATCAAACGTTTTGATTAGTCGTGGTTCAGGTGTTCAGACCCCACCTAATCACTAGATGCATTCAGGAGAATCACTTTGCTGAGTACTTTGCTCCACAGCTTGCTACCTTTTCAATCTCACACCAGAAGACAGGCTCCATTATAAGTCTATGGACCACATCTTCTGCAGCAAGATGGCGAGTAAAGCTCTTAGCGAAGTGCATCTCCCTACTCTAACAATCGATAGGTCTGTGTGATATGTAAAAAGATTTTTTTTTTTTTTAAAGCAGGGACACTTCAACCAAAATAAACATTATCAGTCTGGAGGATTAACCGTATTAACCCCTTAAAGACAGAGCCTGAAATGGCCTTAATGACAGAGACAAATTTTATGAATATGACCAGTGTCACTTCGGGATGCTTTTACTATCTGGCTGATTGTTTTCTCGTGACATATTGTACTTTACATTTCTGGTAAATTGGAGTCGATACTTAAACAAATCTTTATGAAAAAAAACCTAAATAACGTGAAAAATTGTGAAAAAATGCATTTTTCCAAATTTGAAACTTTTTTGCTTATACAAAAAGTGGTTATACCACATAAATTATATATTAAATAACATTAGCAACATGTCTACTTTATGTTGGCGGCATTTATTAAACAATCTTTTATTTTTTTTAGACAATAGAAAGCGTAAAACATAAGCAGCAAATTTCCAAATTTTCTGTAAAATTTCAAAATCAGATATTTTTAGGGACCTGTTCAGGTTTAGGCTCAGTTCACACGTTGTAAGAGTGCGGCTGTATTTGCGGCTGTAATTGTGCGGCGGTATTTTTGGTGGTTCGTGTGTATGCTTGGAAGTATAGAATATGCGGCTGCACAGTGCACACTATCTCTGAATCTACGGCCCTATCGTAAACGGACCCGTAAAAAATGAACAAGACCATTGTTTGCGGCTGGACATGCGGCCGTGGATGGACAGGCGGTCCGTACGGAGTACTTCAAAAATAGCCGGCAATGATGCCGAATGCCGATGCCTCTAATAGTTAATATATTAAATTAATCAAACACATTTTCTTTGTAATCAAGACACTTTCGTTGATCAATAATTTATTTCTAACGAATCCATCATTTTGCAATTAAATATACTGTTAAAAAAAATAGATATATAAATAAATGTATATTTATCTATATATTTATTTTTTGACAGTATATTGAATTGCACAATGATGGATTCGTTAGAATTAAATTATTGACCAACGAAACTGAATTTATTTCAACGAAAATGTGTTTTATTCATTAAATATTAATTAGTACAGGAAGCTCTATAAGCCGTTAATTCATATGCCGGCAATAGAGCATTCTGTACTAATCATCACTTTACTTTAATGAAAACATCAAATGTTTCTTCTAATTATGTTATGACAATAGCATTATTAGAAGAAACATTTAGAATTATATGTGCGCTCAGCTGATTGGCTGTTCGGCTGAGCGCACATATAATGAGCCGGTCCGCAGTACAGTCACTTCATTGTGCTGCGGACCAGCGAAGAGGACACATCGGGGTGAGTATAGAGCTCTCCCCACCCCCTCCCCTGCACTGCACCCCTCCCAGCAAGGAAGGGGGGTCACTTAACCCCTTCCTTGCTGGGATGGGTGCAGTCTGACATCAGTCTGGCCCCCAAGGGGTTAAGGGGGATGCAATACATCCTCCCTTAACCCCTTGGGGGTCAGACTGTAAGCAGCGATCTGTAAAGATGCTGCATACTGTAAGGAGCACAACACCGCTCACAATGATGGGTGTTGTGCTCCTGTTTGTGTGTTTTTTGTGTGTTTCTCCCTTTTTGTTTTTCAGATATCGGTATCCTGGGGATTACGTCGGATTCCATGGACTACGTCGATGACCAGCGGTTGTTCTTTGAATTTTTTTTAATAAAATGGTCAATGAGGGGTGTGGGGGTGTTTTTATTTGAATAAAAAAATTTGTAAACTTGTGTCTTGTCTTTATTTCTTTACTTTATAGACTTAGTAGTGGAAGCCGTCTAATAGACGGAATCCATTACTAAGTTGGGGCCTAGTGTTAGCCGGTATAAAATGGCTAACACTAACCCCCTATTATTACCCCAGTACCCAATGCCACCAGGGGTACTGGGAAGAGCCGGGTGCCAGTGGTCCCGGAGCGTCAATATTGGCGCTCCTGGACCGGGCGGCAGCAGGCTGGTAAGATTTAGGCTGGGGAGGGCCTAAAACAATGGCTCTTCCCACCCTGGTGTTACCAGGCTGCTGTCGTTTGGTTTTTAACCCGGCTGGTTATAAAAATAGGGGGGACCCTATGCGTTTTTTTTAATTATTTATTTATTTAAAAAAAAACGCATAGGGTCCCCCCTATTTTTATAACCAGCCGGGTTAAAAACCAAACGACAGCAGCCTGGTAACACCAGGGTGGGAAGAGCCATTGTTTTAGGCCCTCCCCAGCCTAAATCTTACCAGCCTGCTGCCGCCCGGTCCAGGAGCGCCAATATTGACGCTCCGGGACCACTGGCACCCGGCTCTTCCCAGTACCCCTGGTGGCATTGGGTACTGGGGTAATAATAGGGGGTTAGTGTTAGCCATTTTATACCGGCTAACACTAGGCCCCAACTTAGTAATGGATTCCGTCTATTAGACGGCTTCCACTACTAAGTCTATAAAGTAAAGAAATAAAGACAAGACACAAGTTTACAAATTTTTTTATTCAAATAAAAACACCCCCACACCCCTCATTGACCATTTTATTAAAAAAATTTCAAAGAACAACCGCTGGTCATCGACGTAGTCCATGGAATCCGACGTAATCCCCAGGATACCGATATCTGAAAAACAAAAAGGGAGAAACACACAAAAAACACACAAACAGGAGCACAACACCCATCATTGTGAGCGGTGTTGTGCTCCTTACAGTATGCAGCATCTTTACAGATCGCTGCTTACAGTCTGACCCCCAAGGGGTTAAGGGAGGATGTATTGCATCCCCCTTAACCCCCTGGGGGCCAGACTGATGTCAGACTGCACCCATCCCAGCAAGGAAGGGGTTAAGTGACCCCCCTTCCTTGCTGGGAGGGGTGCAGTGCCGGGGAGGGGGTGGGGAGAGCTCTATACTCACCCCGATGTGTCCTCTTCGCTGGTCCGCAGCACAATGAAGTGACTGTACTGCGGACCGGCTCATTATATGTGCGCTCAGCCGAACAGCCAATCAGCTGAGCGCACATATAATTCTAAATGTTTCTTCTAATAATGCTATTGTCATAACATAATTAGAAGAAACATTTGATGTTTTCATTAAAGTAAAGTGATGATTAGTACAGAATGCTCTATTGCCGGCATATGAATTAACGGCTTATAGAGCTTCCTGTACTAATTAATATTTAATTAAGAAAACACATTTTCGTTTAAATAAATACAGTTTCTTTGTTCAATAATTTAATTCTAACGAATCCATCATTGTGCAATTCAATATACTGTCAAAAAATAAATATATATATAAATATACATTTATTTATATATATATTTATTTTAACAGTATATTTAATTGCAAAACGATGGAATCGTTTACATTTAATTATTGAACAATAAAAGGGACTTTATTACAAAGAAAATGTGTTTTATTAACTCAATATATTAACCATGAGAGACATCGGCTATAGTGCAGAGGATCGCAAACCCCGGTAATAGCGATTCATGTAAACTGTGTTCCCTGCTTTCCCAGATGCATCCAGAGGTGTTTGCATCACTTTCTTAACATTTTATTTGTTATTTTTAGTTGAACCAGATTTCCAAGTAAATAACCGTATGTTTTGAGCCGCATGTCTATTTTTTCCCACGGCCGTAGTTTCACCCGCACATTTACAGCCGCATAAAAAATACAGCCGCACAGTTACAGCGTGTGAACCCAGCCTTAAAGTGTATTTGAGGGGCCTGTATGTTAGAAAGCCCCACAACGCACCCCAATTCAGAAACTGCACCCCCCAAACTCTGCAAAAGCACATCCAGAAAGTTTTTTAACCCTTTAGGAGAGTCACAGAAATAAAAGCTAAGTGTGTAAGAAATTTAAAAATTTTAATTTTCTGTGCAGAGATTTTATTGTAATCCAATATTTTTCATAATTATAAACCTATTACCAGAGAAATGCACCCCAATATTGATTGCCCCGTTTCTGCAGTTTATAGAAATACCCCATATGTGGCCCTATTGCGCTATTTGACACAACCACAAGCCTCAGATATAAAGGAGCGCCTAGTGAATTTCAATGGCTCCGTTATATTTGGTTATTTCTGACTATACCACTTCAGGTTGGCAGAGGCTCTGGAGTGCCAAAACCTAAAAAACACCCCTAAAGGGACACCATTTAGAAAACTAGACCCCTCAAGGAATGTAACAAGGGGTGCGGTGAGGATCTGGACCCCACAGGTGCTTCACAGATTTTCCTAACAATATGGCGTGAAAAAAGAAAAATTCATTTTTTACACTAAAACATTGTTCTAGCCTTCAATTTTTCATTTTCACAAAGGGATGAAAGGAAAAAAAAAAACACAAAATGTGTAGCACAGTTTCTCCCGAGTACGGAAATACCCAACATGTGGACATAAAGCGCAATTTGGGTGCAGGGCGAGCCTCCAAAGGGAAGGAGCGCCAATTGGCTTTTGGAAGCTGGATTTCACTGGAATGGATTTCAAGGGCCATGTCGCATTTACAGAGCCCTCATGCTGCCAAGACACTGGAAACCCCCCACATGTGACCCCATTCTGGAAACTACACCCCTCAAGGAATCTAACAAGGGGTGCATTGAGTATATGGACCCCACTGGTGATGGGCACAAATGTAGAAAAATGTGACGTGAAAGTGAAAATTTTAATTTTTTCACTTTCACAGCACATATGTGCCCGTCATCCAGGGGTACATATCCTCACTGCACCCCTTGTTAGGTTCCTTGAGGGGAGTAGTTTTCAGAATGGGGTCACATGTGGGGGGTTTCCAGTGTTTTGGCAGCACGAGGGCTCTGTAAATGCGACATGGCGTTCATCATCCATTCTGGCCAAATCCAACCTCCAAAATCCAAATGGCGCTCCTTCCCTTCGGAGGCTTGCCCTGCACCCACATTTCTGTTTATGTCCACATGTGGGGTATTTACGGATTTGGGGGAAATTGCTCTACACATTTTGTGGCTTTTTTTCTCTTTTAACCCCTTGTGAAAATGAAAAATTCAAGGCTAGACCAACATTATAGTGTAAAAAATGTAATATTTCATTTTCACGCCACATTGTTCCACATTTGTACCCGTCACCAGTGGGGTCCATATGCTCACTACACCCCTTGTTACATTCCTTGAGGGGTGTAGTTTCCATAATGGAGTCACTTGTGGGGGGGTTCAACTGTCTTGGCAACACAGGGGCCTTTTAAATGAAACATGGCCCCTCGAAATCCATTTCTGCCAAATCCAGCCTCCAAAAGCCAAATGGCGCTCCTTCCCTTTGGAGGCTTACCCTGCACCCGCCTGCCGCTTTATGTCCACATGTGGGGTATTTCCGTACTCAGGGGAAATCGCTCTACACATTGTGTTTTTTTTATCTTTTAACCCCTTGTGAAAATGAAAAAATCAAGACAAGATCAATGATTTAGTGTAAAAATTTAACATTTTTTACACTAAATGTTGGTCTAACCTTGATTTTTTTCCATTTCCACAAGGGGTTAAAAAAGAAAATGAACACAAAACGTGTAGGTTAATTTCCCCTGAGTACGAAAATACCCCACATGTGGACATAATGTGCCATATGGGCACATGGCAAGCGACCAAAGGGACAAAGCGCCATTTAGAGGCTGGAATGGAGGATGGAGGCCATGCCGCAATTACAAAGCTCCTGTGCTACCGGGACAGTAGAAACCCCCCACAAGTGACCCCATTCTGGAAACTACAGCCCATAAGGAATCTAACAAGGGGTACCCTAGTGACGCGTGGTACGCCTTGAAGCTATCCAATATGCAGAGGCCGAGGTGATCAGGACAGGTGTCACACTGGAAAATGGTGTCCTTCCTGATCCCCCTGTTACGCCACACTCTGCACTTCTTCTGGGGTCTCCTGTTTTCCAGTGTGGGGGACGTCACCTGGAAAATGTTGCCCTGGTGCGATACGGGGTCCTTCATATCCAGAAGCGCTGGGTCCGCTCCATGGCTGCTAAATATTAGGGCTCTGTTACTGCTTCTGATATTTTCGGATCGTGCCGCAAGCTACAGTAGCTTGGGCAGCGAGGGACCGGATGAGGCGTTGCTGGTATAAAAGTTATCCCTGTACAGGTGGTAACCTTTATCCAGCAGTGGGAAGATCAGTTCCCAAACGATCTTCCCACTAACTCCGAGGATGGGGGGGCATCTGGGGGCTGGATTCGGGTGTCCCTTTCATCATACACTCTAAGGGTTCGTGCACACTGCGGAATGGAGAAGGATAACCCTTTGTGCACTCCGCAGCTGGCACCCACCGGCAGACTGATGGAGGCGCGTGTCTCCGCTCATGCCACACTCCATTCTATGCACGAGCGGATTCCGCTCTCCGTCCAACGTGTTCATTCTTTGGACGGACGACGGAATCCGCCCGTGCATAGAATGGAGTCTATGACATGGACGGAGACACGCACCCGCAACAGTCCGCCGTCGGGTGCCAGCTGCGGAATGCACAAAGGGTTATCCTTCACCATTCCGCAGTGTGCACATACCCTAAATCTGTAAGTGTACCCTGAGGTACTCTCACAGAGTTTGGAGAATTTCACGCCATACCGTGATCTCTTATTGGGACGGTACTGGCGGAAAAGACGTGTCTGGGGGGCAGCGTACGCTATGCTACCCCCAGACACGTCACTGGATGATGAGGATGATGAGGATGAATGGAGGAAAGAAGGATCCCCCCATTCATCCTCACTGGCTGTTTCAGTGTCGGAGGCAATAATAACGTATGCGTCCGACGCCGAAAACACCCTTTTTTGACAGTAGGAAAAAAATATCCCTACGCCAAGAAAGGAGCTGCTGATAAATGCCGCACTTATGTGCGGTACTTATCAGCAGACAGTGGCGGTATGATATAGGGGGGAAAAACGCCCCTACGCCAAAAAGGCGTACTTACGTGCGATGCTGATCAGCACTCAGCGGCGTTAGGGCGGATAAAAAGTAAAAAATAAAAAAAAATAAAAAAAAACACCTTTTTTTTTAACCTAAAGCAACTGATCAGTGAATGATATTCACTGATCAGCTGCTAGGGGGCAGTACAGAGAAGCTGACGAAGACTGCCAAAGATAAGGGCCACGGAAAAGCCCGAAGAGCTGGAAATTGCCGACGGGACCCGACCAAACTCGGAAATGAAGACGCGAGGACGCGCGGGACCCGATCGCTGCTCCGGACACCCAGATCTGGTGAGTATAGTGCACCTACACTATACACACCTGTTCTGCACCCCTCAGCTACCTAGCTAGGAGGTGCAGAACCCGGGGACATTGTTTTTTAACGATTTGATCGCCGTGATGGAACGGCCGGTACTGGCCGGCCTATCACGGTGATCGTGGGGGTTGCATCGGCGCCATCTTTTCCGCGGACACTAATGGTGATTGGTGCTGTCTCGGACAGCACCAATCGCCAGTGCTTTCCGGGTCACCGGGTCACTGATGACCTGGAAAGCTGAATTTAGCTGCTATATGCTGATCTCTATTGATCAGCCTATAGCAGCGATCGTCGGCACGGGAGGGGTTAATCACGAGCAGAGATGGCCTGCTATACATTATAGCAGGCCATCTTCCCCGATCGCTGTGTGTGAACACACAGCGATCGGGGAAACATCAGGCGTAAATTTATGTCCATTTGCGCTAAGTACCAGGGCGCGGGGGCGTAAATTTACGCCCGATGTCGTTAAGGGGTTAAGGTGTGCAGGTCTTTAAATGATAGGTACGCTTTAAAGAATTTTTTACATGCATTGAAAATGGGATTCTATAGAGTTTACATGCTAATGTTTTGCCAGCCATAAATGAGGACGCTTCACATGGCGGGAAGGGGATGAGAGGGTATGCCCTGTCGGGTTTTGTTTTTATTTTTTTTTAAAAAAAGGGTTTTTCTTTTTTGGAAAAGCTTAAATTAAAAAAAAGAGAGATGAATTTACATACCATGAGGCTGTTTTCACACAAAGTCAAAATAACTGCAGTTTTTTGCCATTAAACGAGAGCCATCCAATACTCATTTTGATATAGTTTGAACATAAAATTAGGCTATGTTTACATACCGTAGAATAATGGTAAAATACTAGGGGGAATATTTATTAAGTCCGACATTATTTACACCGGGCTTACAAATGTCCCGTAGCGCTGGAGTTCTGAGGAATTATGTACCCATGTGAACAAAGCGAATTCTACGCCAGCTCAGAGCTGGCAAAGGTTTCACTGACCTTTTTCTGCCAGAAAAAGGATAAATGCAGCATATGCAAAGACCGTGCCCTCTCTGTGTGCCGCCCCCCCCCCCCCCTTAATGCCCCCTCCCTGCCCCTCTGGTGCATGTGGTGCAGAGAGCCCACTTGCGAATAAATTATTCGCAAATCAGGCGTTTGTGAATAAATTGATTCCCAAGTGGGCCCTCTGTTCCAGACAATGTCCTATGCGCCACAGGATAAATGTCCCCCTAGATATTTTTAATGTGATTAATCTGTTTATGTCAAACTGGCCGGCAGTGCACACACTGTAATTGATTACGACCATCCAAAATCTTTTACCATAATCCATCCATTTTTTCATCTGTTTAAACGTTGTTTTGTTTTCACTCAAAATCATGGTCATATTAAGCTATTTTACTGTGTGTGAACCTAGCCTTGTCGGTTAGGTGTTGGCCCTTGAGAGAAACCACTGCTATTAGTACAGTGTCTGTTTTTATAGATTGAGAATAAAGGCCCTGATATCTTAGTACATCAAATCATTTGGATTGTTTAGGTCCTTCTACACAAGTTAAGGTGGGATCTGAGAGAAGGATGCAGTTTCACACTAATTTAGGCTGCATTCACACGTTCAGTATTTTTCCCAGTCCGTGATTGTGGTCCGGCAGCAACCTCCGTGATCCGTGCAAAACAGTCCGTTTTTAATCCGTTTGGCATCCGTTTTGTATCCGTGTCCGTTTTTTTCATGGATCTGTGTTAAAGCATTTTAAATTACATTGATTACATCACATCCGTGTTTTTCACGGATGAACACGGATGTCACATCCGTGTACATCCGTGAAAAACACGGATCTCATTGATTTCTATGGGAAATAGAAATCCGTTCATCCGTGCATCCGTTCCGAGTAATGACATGTCCTACTTTTTAACGGAATGGATCACGGATCCGTGAAATCACGGAACATCTGAATAGCCCAATAGAAAGCAATGGGCTGTAAAATTGTCCGTGCGCATGGATCCGTGAGCACGGACAACTTCCCGGAACGTGTGAATGCAGCCTAAGGGGCAGTGAGCTGAAATTTTTCCTTTCCTGCTTACTGATATGGTTTCCCCCTCGCCGAGTTGTATTACAACAAGATAGTGGTTTTCACTTCATCTTTCAGTGGATTTAATGTTATGGCTGATCAATGTATCTAATAGACTTTATTTTTTCAGTACACAATTTCTAAATGAAATATCTATAAATCTAATATCTTTCTCGCCAACCTCCGCGTTCTTATAGTAGCAAATGACACTTCACCCCAGTTATTCTTACTGCTGCCATATTTCCGCACATATTACTGATCGGAAACATCACACATCTGTCATTCTAGGGTATGTTTTCTCTTATTAGTGATTTGTACTCCATATAGCTATAGAAAAAATACAAAAAACTTTTCTTTCTTTTTTTTTTTTTATTTGTGGTTTATTTACAATATATTGCTTGTTACAGATGCAGAAGTGTCACACTGTTGGCATACAAAAATATATATATATATATGGAGACTTCAAGCATATAATATGATTTTTCCAAAAGCCCCAGTGATGCCGTCATTTCATGCACATTCACAAGTAGTAGTAAATATAGATCTAGAAATGCATGTAACAGCATAGGAAACATTCCATTATATATACTTAGATGCTTAACAAGCCAGCTGATAACATTTACATTGCATCCAAAGTTATTAAACATACAATATCTGAACTTTACACATAAAACTTAAAGCATATCTGTATTTTGTTCAGAAGAAAATAGTTATTTAATGTAAAATGTAGCTGTTGATGAAAAAAAATAGAAAAATTCACATTAGTGTTTATCTTCCTAAGTGTACGTTTGCCTTCTTTAATGGAATATTACAGGGTGACATAGGACTTGTGTCAAATATACAAGAAAATATGTAGTTCCAGATCTTTTCTTATTTATTAACATATTACCCTCTTAGGGTCGGTTTACACTACAGAATATATTATGGAATCATCCCTGCTCGCGGTGGTGCTCATCTCTGCCTGTGCCATAGTCACGATTCTATGGCTGGGCTGATTCCACCGTCCGCCAAAAGAATTGACATGTCAATTCTTTCGGTGGACGACGGAATTGGCCCGCCCATAGAAGTGAGTCTATGGCATGGGTGGAGATGCACGCCACTGCTAGCGGGGACGAGCAGCGGAATCCGCTGTAACTTCTCCGCACAGATTCTGTAGTGTTCACCCACCCTTATTCCTTACTAACTGGTGCAAAGCAGTCATAGTATCCTGACCATAGTATACAACCTTTCCCCACCCTGCCAGTTAGCTACAATTAGAATGGCATCTATGTACATCAGAGTAGAATATAACACATGGCACCAAATCCATGAACATGAGCTACATTTTCTTCTTCTTTTCTAACTGGTATAAGGCAGTCATACTGCAGTATCCCATCCTGCCAGTTAACTGTACAATAAAAATGGCGTTTATGTACATCAGACTAGGCTATACCATGCGGTGCCAAACATTTTTGCAGATTTGTCATTTTCAAGACAGAATATATGTGTTGTAAGAATGGCAGTATTAATATACAACTAGGAGAATGCATAGAGGATATTGCAGGCTAGTCATCAAGAATACAAGTAAATGTCAATGGCTTCCTCTTTTCAGAGTTTTCTACTGCATTTTGAATTATTCATCTTCATTAGATCTGAATTAGTCCAAAAAAATGAAGTCTTTTGTCAAGACGGTATCTGCTGGCACCTACTGATCATTATCGGAGTGCTGCTTACATCGCTTTATAATAAATCAGATCTGAGATAGATATATAATGTGGTGATATTAAATTTGCTTTTGTTTGCAGGATAATCCTTATTTCTATGGCATTCTGACTGAATATATCTCATTAAGGTAATTCCACTTGTGTCAGATTTTTTACCCCAGGCTGTAGCATGGCAACTGTATCTACATCAGAAACATTTATTATTTTTTTCTTACTTAAAGGGGTTCATGAAAAAAACTAGGTCTATATTGATGATGCATTATGTTAGTGGAAACATATTTCAAATGTTCAAGCATTTCTTAATGTAAGTATATAGACTTGCTAATCCCCCATGTGCCTACTTTATTTTGATAAACTGTTGCCTTGGTTACGGCCCACTGGGCATCCAGTAGGTTTGATCACACATGCTCAGTTCAACTGCAGTCTCTTGATCTGTCCCATTGGTACTGGCAGTTGATTTTCAATTCACATGCAAGCAAGAGGGATTGTGGGAAAGTGTGTGCACTGTTGCATTGCAACAGCAGGGTCACAGTTAAGAGAGAAAACCAGGAAGTGATCAGATACATAGGGAAGAGAAATGGTACAGTGATGTAAGCTGCATATAGAGAGAGACATTATACTGTATGTCTGTGTTTATCAGGCCTCATACGTTGGCTTCGCTCTCACTATATGATTGTGTTTTAGCCACTATAGCAACAACAGCAGCAGAAATATAGTCACAATGGTTGTCTTTCGGTGATGTAACAGTGACATATATGTATTCTTACCTTAGGTGATCCCTGCTGGTCGCTTGTGGCTTTAATCCCTATTGTAACACATTATGATCACATTAAGCTGCAGTAACTCATAATGAGACCAAAAGTCACTATAAAGTCTGAGCATAAATTGCTTTGTGAATCAGGGCCTTGTACTAGGTATACTCACTGAACAAATACATCTGTGTAATCAAAATGGTCAACAAGTGTGACCATTTATCTTACTATTTACCATCAAATGTGAGAGGGGATATATTTATGGTCAATCACAACCCCATGTCTCTGGTTTGATTCAGTCAACCATAGTATTAGCAGATTTCCTACTTTTTTAAATAAACTAATAAGGTCACCAACATTTTTCTGTTGTTCATTAAAATTTAAGGAATAACTAGCATAAGGCATGTGTGTTCTTCTGTATGTAATGTAACAAAATAATAACAGCAATGCACTATAGTCCATCCACTACATGGTAACGCCTAGAAAAATTGTTCAAAACAGATACAAATACCAACAATAGATTAATAAATCTTTACTTTTTTTTTCTTAATTCAGTGTGTCACTACCAGTATGTTTGGCTCCTAACCCCGTTTAGCCTTTTATTTTGGGTAATTATTAAGGATATCATTAGATTAATATACTGAAACTTCAAAAGAAGCAGAATTAACTGGACATACAATAGTGGGGGATATCACAATGGTAGCAGGGGTGTTCCACAGGCGACGGCCCGTTTCGCGCATCACGCGCTTCTACTGGCCTGACGTCAGGCCAGTAGAAGCGTGTGATGCACGAAACGGGCCGTCGCCTGTGGAACACCCCTGCTACCATTGTGATGTCCCCCACTATTGTATGTTGGTGATTTGTCACAAATAAACTACCACATTGCATGAAGACGTGAGTGCCGCTGATTTTATCTACAAGCATTGTATACTGGATCTATTCTTTAGCAGAGCATCACATTGGTCAGCCGACACCTGATTCCATTGAGTTGGCTCCAAGCTCCTCACTCACCTGGTTCAGCAAACACGTGAGTTGGGCAGTGCTGGATTATAATCCCTTCCCCTCCATAAATTATCTTATATATTTGCATTTTATTAGTGTATTATTTATTTAAGTTTTATACCTTTACTATAACGATATATAAACATAGTTTAGTTTCGTAAATGTGGCTTTACATTGTCTAATTTAGGGTCCTTTTTAAACACTTGCTTGTTGCTTGATTGCATCATTTCTTAGACCAATAAACTCATCATTATTGTCAGCACATTGTCCCGTGTAAACTATGATGGGTCAGCATCATAGCAATCCAGTAATCGTTTGCACATGGTTAATCAAGCTGTATGACGGCTCAGTAAACAAGCACCGATCACCGAAACTGGTGTTCATTATTGTGCCCCCATGAGCCAGTGTTAAAGGGCCTTTTGATGTATTTGACAGGTTCCATTGTCTACCCCCTACCCCTGAGAGTTAAGGCAAAGTCTAGCAAAACTTCAATCACCACCTCCAAATGAGTAGATATCCAAGGTTGTCTGGATCATATAGCATAAAGCTGACATAAAGATCTGTATGTATGTATGTATGTATGTATGTATGTATGTATATGGCAATCATAGGCTCCTCCTACATCACAGGTTAGATATCTGGTCTCCCTATGACTTTTTTTTATTCATTCCAAAATAAGGACCAGCTTGTGTCTGTTGAGAGGAAACATTCACTAAGGAAAACTGCCCTGATCCTCCTGTTGGGCTACCAAGATGTAGGGGAGATCGGATTTCCAGACTATGATGTTAAGAGGGCTTTTTGAACAGATGCTACTTGTGCCTAGGTGAAGTATTTTTAATTAAAATTTTACCAATTTTTACCATTTTAACCAATGTCCATGTATCAGCGCACACATACCCAAATTCTCACATGCACCTGCATTTAGTGCTTTAAACATAAAATCTAGTCCTTTTAAAGGATACACATTCTTTAACACGGTCATTATTCCATGAATGTCTATCTGTAACTATATCTATAACTAGATTGATGCAGAGCCCACACACTTTTATTTAAGTAGGATAGCATCTGTATTTCTTAATAGAGTAACTAAAATGATTATCTTGCATAACCTTCTTACATGTGTAGATTAAAGAAGCACTCTAGTTTTTTTGCCCATATAATGCACATTCATCACCACTATTCCTACATTGCCATCTGCTCCATTCCTGCTCACCAGCACCTATTACTGTAGTTGGGTCATGTGAAACCCATGAATTTCACATCAACTAAACCAGGCATATGCAAGAACCTACATTATTCTCATATAATAACAGCCTGTGTTGCACTATTTAAGCAAAAAAATAAAAAAGTGCTTCTTTTAAGTCCACAGTGCTTCTTTTAATATCGCTCTTTTTATGTTTTTGTAAAAATAACTTTCAAAGACAAGTGTTTGATTTCCACACGTACTCGATCCTTAAATGGAATATTCTCTTTATTAAGATAGCATCCCTAATCATCTACAGTAGTCATCAGTGGATATAATCTTTTCTATACAGCCAACCGCAATATATAAACATATATATCTTTATCATATAGGTGCATTATTCAAATGGTGATGTGTACAAAGCAGAGTAAAGGTGCTATAGTACGTATGCCTCTAGGAATAATAATACACAGTGCCTAAAAAGATACAGAAAATCTCTTTGTATTTATCATTCAATATCTACACTTCCCTAGTTGTTATCATTTTAAAACAAAAAGCAGTAAGCCATTGAATTGACTAAATATACCAAAATATTGTCAGTGTTCTTAGCTTTAGGCTATGTCCCCATGCTGTACAAACAACGGCCGTTGTTTAACGCTGCCTATGGTCGGAATTAATGATTATGATCATTAATTCCAGCCGTAGGTAACGTCACACACCAGCCGTTCACGGCGGAATGGCCGTTGTTTGTACAGCGTGGGAAAAAGCCTTACCCAGAGTTTATACAGTGTAAAATGAAAATAAATAACAGCAGTAAAGTATGTATGGCAGAGACATTTTTCTAATAATGTGTACTATTAAAGTCTATGAAAAAGTGGGCACAACTGACAGATACTTTTCCATAGGCTTTATTAGAACAAATTTCAGATGAAAAAAATGTCCATACATATTTTACTGCCGCTTTTTTGGTATTTATTTTAAAATGTGTAAACCCAGCCTTTTTCACTTTTAAAATTATTTTAAGATTTTTATACTTGCAACAATATTTTTTAGCAGAGTTCAATGATGGGGGCACAGAGGTGAATGGGACGTCACTTTACCCTTGTCTATTTGGAAACACACAATATATCAGGACAAAATAAAAGAATGGAGCCTATTTAATTGAGACAACCCCCTGTAAATAGTCTTAGCCCCCCACAATCCACCACGAAGCCTTTCTAACATGTATTCTGGAAATTCTTTAAATCTCCTTGCAACCAAAATATACATTTGGTTCATGTCAGGACGTTACATTATTGCTATTGAAAACAAGCATTATATATCAACACTGATAAATAAGATTATTTCAGAACAAAGCCTAGAATATTTAAAAAATACAGCAAGAAATACAATGCAAAAAAGACAACAAAGTGACACACAAAATGCTGTCATATTAGTTGTATATGGTAACGTTTTATATTTGGTGGTAATGTGTCATATTCACCTCTTCTATTGTTCTCTTGAAGTAAACATACTTTATATGTGTCTATGCACATATCAAATTTAAGGGGTAGTGCGGCACTAAACAATTATTCACTAAATAACACACATTACAAAGTTATAACACTTTGTAATGTATGTTATGTTAGTGAATGGCCCCCTTCCCCGTGTTTCCCCCCACCCACGCCACCCCCGGAAGTGTAGTGCTCTATACTCACCTGATCCATGTCGACCCCTGTCCGCCATCTTGTGACAATGATGTAATCTTCGGGCGCCGGCCGAACCGCTCCGACCGTCCCTTGTGCCGGCCCCCTTCTGTCGCGTCATCATTGTCGCAAGATGGCGGACGGGGGTCGACACGGATCAGGTGAGTATAGAGCACTACACTTCCGGGTCTAGCGTGGGTGGGGGGAAACACTGGGAAGGGGGCCATTCACTAACATAACATACATTACAAAGTTGTATAACTTTGTAATGTGTGTTGTTTAATGAATAATTGTTTAGCGCCGCACTACCCCTTTAAGGTTTAGTTGTCCTAGAATATACTAAGAGAAGAGAAAGGAAAATACATAGAAAACCTTGGACAATAAGAGCTTTACTTGAAAATACACATGTTCATATTTCATGTAATTACATTTTTGTTAGTATTTGTATTGTAATACTAGGACACATTAATTTACTCTACTATCTATATGAAAACTTCATATTCCCTAGAAGATTGGTCCCATATATTCAAATGAAATAAGTTAGATCAGCAGACATGATGACAATGAGACCTAGTCTAAATAACCTAAATATGTAGAGGTTTAGTTCACTCAATTCATATACATATATATTTATTTATTTTCCTTTATATCTGCTTAAAATCCCCCCTAAGGCATGTAAAATGTTTAGTTACAAAATAATGGCCACCCTTAAATTCCAGCTTATGTTATGCAGTATAGCTTGCATTTATAATATAGATGATAGATAGATAGATAGATAGATAGATAGATAGATAGATAGATAGATAGTATTTATGTTAATGAAAAAGTGTATTTATCTAGTTTTCCAATGCCATCCAAAACTAATTACTATTTATGAAAGAAACAAAACTTTTAGCTGATCTCTGATCTACTGAGTAATAGACAGCTTCCTTTACCTAAATATATTGCTCATAAGCATAAACTCCTCTACTGTTTTCAAATCGTATTAAGAAATACCTGTGTATATGTATTAAATTCATATTTTTTCTGTGTGTAAATCATCACTTAAAAACCAGATGACTGCATTTACTGTTTTTATGCAGTTTGGTCTATTTGTAGAGCTGTTGACTGTTTAGCTGCTTCATACACTTCTTCTAATTCCCCAGGCTTTGGCTGGTACTCTGTACTAAATGGATTCTCAGTTTCAAAGTCTAAATTATTCTCATCTTCATCTTCAACAATAGACAACTCAATGTTTTTTCTCACATCATCTTCTTTTTTAGGCTCTTTATCTGTCGAGACTTCAACTGTTTTCACTTCCTCATTAGGAGGAGCCTCAGAAGGCTTCTCAACCTCTGGGCCACCATCCTCACCATTCACAGCTTTTTCTTCTTCACCTTGACTTGGGGATGTCACCTCGGCCTGCATGGGAATTTCTTCATCATGGGACTTCTTCACGCTAAAACCTATCGGAACTTTGAAGGATGACCCTTTTGAAGACTTATTTTGGGATGGAGTAAAGGACTTTTTGATTTTTTCCCTTCTTTCCGGTGACACAATTTTTGTGCTTATCTTATTCATCTTCTTTTCAATATTTTGACGTGAAAATGCTTTCTTCAGACTGTCTACTTTTTTCAGACTAGATCTTTTCATTTTCTCAGCTCTGCTTGGCTCTAATTTTTCATCAAAACTGTCATCATGGCCATCATCTTCATGATTAATTTCATCATCTGAAGAAAGGTCAATTGTATGCATGGTCTCCTCCTGAGACTTGTTAGGGTCAGCAGATTCTTCTGGACCTTCTGTTATACTAGGAACAGGTGTAGGTTCTTTTACAAAGACACTTGAAGGGATTTCATTTTCTTCCTTTATGGAAAAGAAAATATCGCAATTAGAACTAGTGCAGGTGAAATAAAGAAAATATTCAGTTTTTAAAGCCAGTAAAGATTCATTTACATTGTGCTTTTTATCTAGACACTATAAAAGCTCAAAGTTCAAGACAAATGCTAAACTTAACATTTCAATAAAAATAGAAATTAAAATAAAGTTCTTCTAAGAAATTTTTCCAGCCTATCAATTCTTATGATGGAGTATACAAAATATAATTATTTCCATTGTTATTAGTGGAGCTGCTTCAAGGCAACAAAGATTGTTATAAATGTGCATCTCTAAAGAGAAAAAAAACCCCTGCTAATTAAAAGGAGTAAAGAAAATGTAAATGCAAAATGTAATGTGAATTCTTGTTTCAATATAATAATATAAGCACTAAAGTTTGACTTATACCAAACACTGAAAACCATTAGTGATAAATGAATGAAGAGATGAGATAACCACTGTTAAAATATAAAGTATACCTTATCAAAATTAACTGAAATAAATGACAATATAACATGTTGAAAGGGACTCTAGGAATCTGTTTTAACTTATGAATAAAGTGATAACATACATAATTACAAGTAAATGTATTCGTATTTTCATACCTTATTCACAAAGGGCATCATAAACTGGAATGGGCACATCCATTCATACCTTTCCCTGTCCTAGTGGCCTTATAATGTTACTTACATATAATGTTACATACACATGCATAGACACAAAAGTTTCTTGAAATTATGGCCATATGTCAAGATTAGGAGTCAAAAATCTGACATCACAAAAACAAAGGCTTTCTGGTGCCAATGCTTTACAAAATGTATTTACTGAAATGTTGAGCATCAGTAACTTTTTTGGAAATGTGCAATGCACAGACAGATTGGGTCTTCCAGAGACAAAGGGCTTGTCTTGCTTACACAAGACCTTAAAAAAACAAAAAAAAAAAGAAATTACGATATAAACATAGTTCATTACACTGTCGGAATAAGTAAAAAGTGGTATTGGTTCAAAGTTTGTTTTATAGTAATGGGAAGGAAGAACCATTGGTATTATTTTATATGGTAATTTATTTTGCACTTGGGTGAGGTATAACAGAATACAGTATATCCAACCATGACTAATAGTTAATTTAGCAGCAGAGAAGAAAATTAGATTATCGTGAGAATGTACCTAAATTTAGAATACTCTTGTAAAGGCATGCTTTAGCATGAAAAAGTAGAGAGAACACTAAATCAATGCTCTAATAAAGAAAGTTAGGTGATCTAAAGACTTTCTAGTTAATCTTAGAGCAAATAATTGCTTCCAAAGGAAGATTATATTAGCCTTGGACATTTTAAATTGGGCACAAATCACTATCTCCAATTATAATGAAAAGTCATTTTGTGTGTAGAAATAGTTAAGGAGGCCGAAACATGATTTTGTTTTATAAAACAGCTTATTTTGGTGTGGATGCATGGATGCCCTCTCCCAGAAACAAAAAATAGTTGGAAAATTTACAGTACCTGCATATATCTATATTATTCTCATTTGCTGTTTGTCAACAAGTACTAACAGATTTTCTATTTTGTTCATTGGGGTGATTTATTTCTAAATTTAAATTGACATGTTTTCGATTAAATTAAAATGACCTCTAGTAGTTTAAACCTTTGAGGACCAGGCCCAAAATGACCCAGGGGACCGCGCAAATTTTGATCTTAGTGTTTTCGTTTTTCCCTCCTCCCCTTCTAAGAGCTCTAGCACTTTCAGTTTTCTATCTACAAGCCATGTAAGTGCTTGTTTTTTACAGGAATAGTTGTACTGTGTAATGGCATCTTTCCTTTTACCATAACATGTATGACGGAACAGGACAGTGCTGGTAACATGTGTAATGTACTGAACTGCCAACAAGGTTTTACTACAGACAGAAGAGGTGAGTAGAAGTCTGCATAGGGGGGTGTCTGTGGATATAGTGTACCTGGATTTTGCAAAAGCGTTTGACACAGTCCCTCATGGGTGTCTGATGGGTAAATTAAGGTCTATGGGTTTAGAAAGTGTAGCTTGTAACTGGATTAAACACTGACGTAAGGACCATACCCAGAGAGTGGTGGTCAATGATTCCTACTCTGAATGGTCCCTGATAATAAGTGGTGTACCCCAAGGGTCAGTACTGGGCCCCCTTCTGTTTTACTTGTTTATTAATTATATTGAAGATTGAATTAACAGCAATATTTCTATCTTTGCAGATGACACCAAGCTTTGTAGGACAGTACAGTCGATGGAAGATGGGCAGATGTTGCAAGCTGACTTGGAATCGATGAGTGTTTGGATGTCCACTTGGAAAATGAGGTTCAATGTGGATAAATGTAAAGTTATGCACCTGGGTACTAATAACCTGCAAGCATCATATGTCCTAGAACTAGTTACACTGGGAGATACACTATTAGAGAAGAATCTGGATGTACTCATAGATAATAGACTACAGAACAGCACACAATGTCAGTCAGCTGCTTCTAAGGACAGCAGGATATTGTCATGCATTTATTAAGCTTTGGTGTGGCCTCATCTGGAGTATGCTGTTCAGTTATGTGCACTGATTCATAGAAAGGATGTCCTAGAACTGGAAAAGGTATAAAGGAGGGCTACTAAACTAATAAGGGGAATGGGGCATCTTAGTTATTTGGAAAGATTAAAAGACATTTAGGGGATATAATTAATTTATTTAAATATATAAATGGCCCCTAGGAGAAATATGAGGAAGAGATGTTCCAGATAACCCCCCCCCCCCCAAAAGAAAAAAGGACAAGGGAGCATTGTCTCTGCCTGGAGAAAAAAATATCTCCAAAGACAAGCCTTCTTTACTATGAGAACTGTCACAGAAAAAACAGTGGAGGCTTCAAAACAGGCCTAGACAAGTTCTTAGAACAAAATAATATTAATTCATATTTATAGAATCTACCCATCATCCCTCCCTTCCCTCCATCCATCCATCCCCTCCTTGGTTAAACTTGATGGACAGAGGTCGTTTTTCAATCATACAAACGATGTAACTATGTCACTATGTTCCTTGGAAGAAAATATTGTGAGAATCCCCAAGTGTTCTGCTCCACCTCAACAATCTGCTTTATAATCCAGGTACCCAAGGAAACTACTGTAGAGTAATCCAAGTTAATGTAACATACCGTAATTAACTTCTTGTTTTTGTATAAAGGAATGTTACACTAAATCAAAGCTGCAGTTTCTTTATTCATGGGACATGGAAACCATTTCCTTAAAAGAAATACAATAAACCGTGGCAATAGATTAACCACAAACAAGTTCTAAATAAGGTTAGATGGGAAGTACCACACATGAGCAGTACTGGGAATGTTTGAAGAGAATTGTCTCCAGAAATACATAACTCAGCTTAGAGGACAGTTTTAATGTCAAGTGAGCAAACAATAAAAAACTGTAACCTGGAGACAAGAAGAGCTGTTACTGTCTGCTACCTAACAACTAAATGTATCCTACATATTAGGGCAAAGAAGTTCTAACACTTCTAACGATTTATTATGCAGACCAGAATGACCATTAGCTGTGAATTTAAAAAATTGCTGCATAATGGCTGCTGAAAATCAATCTGGATTTTAATAACTTGTATAGCAATGTAATAGCCTTTGATGTAGTAATATGTTAAAGTGTCACTGTCGTGAATTTTTTTTTTGCAGAAATCAATAGTCCAGGCGATTTTAAGAAACTTTGTAAGTGGGTTTATTATCCGAAAAATGCATTTTTATCATGAAAAATCAGTTTGAAGCTCTCCCCCTGTCTTCATTGTTCTCCTATGGAGAGAGCTAAAGAAAAGACCAAAACAGGACAACAAAGAGTTAATCTACAAATCCCTCACGGGATATCTCTTCTGACCATCACCAGTGACCTGTCTGAGCTCGGATTACAGCGGTCACCCAGCTCTGTGCCTGTAATCCTCTGTTATCTGCTTTCTGCTGCCGGCTAACTCCCTCCTTCCTCCTCCCCCCTCCCCTCTCCCTAGAACAGACAGGGTACGTCTCCTGCAACAAGTCACAATTTTCAGATTTTTCAGAGTGGATGAAAAAGAGGAAGGAGGGGGGGGGGACCTGGGAAAAGGCTTTTTACATGCAGATAATGGAAGATTTGGCTAATAAACCCAATTACAAAGTTTCTTAAAATCGCCTGGACTATTGATTTCTGCAAAAAAAAAAAATTACGACAGTGACTCTAAGTTTTTTCTTACACACACACACACACACACACACACACACACACACACACACACACACACACACACACAGTATACATTTATATGTAATGTTTTTTGATAATTAAATTATAATTTTAGCTCAAAGTAAGTGAATAAGGTATGCAATGTTTGACTAATTTAATCCTTTATCCCTGCTAAAGATAATGTTTACAATATCTTATCTTCTTAAGTGTTTTACTATTTTTTTTTTTTTTTTCAGTTTTAAGTAGACACAGACATATAGGTAAAAGAGCACCTACTGTACCTTGATCTGAAAGATACCTTCTGTCAAGGTTGCTTTATTCTTCCTTCAAGGGTTTTGCACTGAAGCTTAGATTGCTCTGATTTGCTTCTATTTACAAGCACAAGCTCACTATTACGTTACTACAAGGAGAAATTATATCAACTACTGTAAGGGTAGAATGGCTATATACAACAAGCCACCTGAAGGGGTTTACTAGGACCGCAGCGAGTATGTAATTCTACCGCCCTTAACCCCTTCTGCTCCCGCCCGGCTCCCCCGCTGTAAGCATACATTACCTCTCCTCGCTGCAAGGGTCTGGCGTCCTGCTCTCCCGTCTGGTCAATCAGTGTGTTGCCCAGCCGCAGCCACTGATTGGCCGGACAGGAGAGCAGGACGCCGGACCCGTGCAGCGAGGAGAGAGGTAATGTATGCTTACAGCGGGGGAGCCGGGCGGGAGCAGAAGGGGTTAAGGGCGGTAGAATTACATACTCGCTGCGGTCGTTCAGACCGCACCGAGTATATAGTGTGTGGGAACTGCCAGGACCTGCTGGACTCGCAGCGAGAATCTCGCTGTCAGTCCGTTCGTGTTAATATACCCTAAAGGTCATTCGATCCAATACAAAACACAGGTGTAGCTCATGGAGAAGCATAACAGTGAAATGAAGACCCTGAAATGAAGACAGTCCTGGCAGCCACCAGTGACAGAAGATTATCACGTGAATGCCACACAAATAAGCTTCACAAAAGACAAAAACCTGAAGTTCTGCTTTAATGTTGAAAATATTGCTTATTGGTCAACAGACCAATAAGACCAAAAGGGACCTGATGCTGAGGATTTTTCAAACCTACAATTTTGAATAAAAAAATTGTAAGAAATATATGTTACACATGGTGGATTGGAAACCGCTATGTCATTATCTCTTCTCATCCCAATGTTGCTGCCTACAGCCTTGGGGTTTTATTGGGGGAAAGGATCCATGACTGATTTTAGTTGTTATCTGGCTTTTGGTATATTTTGCTAATCTTATTTAAAGGAAGCATTTTACTCTGCTCATTGTGTTTGCCATTCAGTGTCACTAAGATCTTTGTTCTGTTTGGTGTAGCCCCCACCTGGTTTGTTACTCTTGGTCTGCTGATAGTGTTTGTTTGTGTTTTCTCAGTGTTTTCTGTAGAGATGAGCAAAGCAACCAGAAATTTGTTTTGCGAGCTCTGCAAATTTTGGGTATAATTTGTTAATTTTCGCAGATTGAATCTTAATGAATTTCAATAAAACAGCCAAACTATAGTAGCTACAGTACTGGCACTATTATAGAATGGGGGGATTTGTTAATGCATGTTCTTGTAAAAGTGTAAAAATTGGAAAATCACAATTTAAAAAAGAATCAGCCAATCATCCAATCTAATGAAAGCCAACTAGTAGGAGTGGAGTGCGAGCACTGATTATGTAAAGCGCACACTCAGTTCATTAATGAAACCAAATTTGTTTAACCTCTTAAGGACATATGACGTACCCCTACGTCATATGTCCTCACTTGCAATTCAAAGCGGGGCCGCGCGGCGGCCCCGCTTTGAAGTGCCGCGATCCCGGGTGCCGCGAGTAGCCCGGGACCGCTGCTATTAGCGGGCACGGTCTGATCGCCGTGCCCGCTAATTAGCTAATCGGAGGCAGCTGTCAAAGTTGACAGCTGCCTCCGATTACCGGAGGCAACGTTTCCCTGGGGTCTAGTGGGGGAGATCGCTCCTCCGGGACCTTGTCCTGGAGGAGCGATCTCCGTTACTGATTGCGGCCGGGGACGCGTCCAAGATGGCGCCGTCCTCGGCTCGGCACTCGTTCGTTTTCGGCTGCAGCAGCCGAAAGCAAACGAGTGCCGATCTCATGGATCTCTGCAGCATATCTATGCTGCAGAGATCTCAATGAGAGATCACAGTGTATATACTAGAAGTCCCCCAGGGGGGCTTCTAGTATATGTGTAAAAAAAAAAAAAAGTGTTGTTTATAGTAAAAAGCCCCCTCCCCTAATAAAAGTCTGAATCACCCCCCTTTTCCCAGGTTTTAAATAAAAGTAAACAAATAAATAAATAAATAAACATGTTTGCTATCGCCGCGTGCGTAATCGCCCAAACTATTAATTAATCACATTCCTGATCTCGTACGGTAAACGGCGTCAGCGCAAAAAAATCCCAAAGTGCAAAATTGCGCATTTTTGGTCGCATCAAATCCAGAAAAAATTTAATAAAAAGCGATCAAAAAGACGTGTATGGGCAATCAAGGTACCGATAGAAAGATCACATCATGGTGCAAAAAATGACACCTCGCACAGCCCCATAGACCAAAGGATAAAAGCGCTATAAGCCTGGGAATGGAGCGATTTTAAGGAACGTATATTGGTTAACAACGGTTTGAATTTTTTACAGGCCATCAGATACAATATAAGTTATACATGTTATATATCGTTTTAATCGTAACAACTTGAGGAACATGCATAACAAGTCAGTTTTACCCCAGGGTGAATGGCGTAAAAACACATTTCCCCCAAATAAAAGAAATGCTTTTTTTTTTCAATTTCACCACACTTTGAATTTTTTTCTGGTTTCGCAGTGTACTTTATGCAAAAATTCAGCCTGTAATTGCAAAGTACAATTAGTGACGTAAAAAATAAGGGGTCATGTGGGTTTCTAGGTGGAAAAATGCAAGTGCTATGACCTTTTAAACACAAGGAGGAAAAACCGAAAAAGTAAAAACGAAAATGGGCCCCGTCCTTAAAGGGTTAACACAGTAGGAGTGAAGTGCAACCACTAATTATGTAAGGCATACGCCCAATTCACTGATGCCAGCAAATTGGTATAACTCAGTAAGAGTTTACAGTGCCCAGTGAGTGAATAAAATGGACTGTGTCTTCTACCTCCGTAAATGAACCACCTTAAATAGAGGGTGAGGGGGAGCTGCCGACATCACAGAGTAGCCTGCAGCTGATTGGATGGGCGCTAGGGATTATGGCTCATCATTTTGTTCCACCCAGACAGCATGTGAGGTCGCCATTTTGTTTTTTTGCGAATTTCCGTAGGGAATTGCCAGGAATCTGCTTTGCAGAACAAAGTGAATTGATGGCCCAATTCGCAGCAAATTTTGATTTGAATTACAAGTGGGTCTAGCCTGTCTTACTATTAAGACTTGGGGCCAACTGAGAACAAGGGTCTCTTATTGATCTATGTCATGCTTCTAACTTTTGAAACAAAAATAACAGCTGTTATAATACAATGCTTAACTTATACATAATATATATGTTAAGCGTCCTTGATATGTGTCAAGCCTCTTTATGCTTCATTTAGTTTGAAATTACAGTACTGAAGTTATTCAGTCACACAATACCTCCCATTTTCTAGTCGTAGCTCTACATATCATAATAAAATGTTAGAACATTTGAGTTTTGTACATCTTTGCCCTTGGTAAAGAAAAGAGCTGTGCACATTTTCTCATTTAGATAGCACATTTTCAATTAGAAGTAGGTGATTTGCAGGTAATTGCTATTAATTTTTTTCCACTTTCTGTTCATCCTGTCAGCTTGAAAAGACAGTAATCAAAGTTCTCCCATCCTAAGTTCTTTCCCATTAACTCCAACAAAATTTGACAGGCAGCCAAGACTATAATATGTTTAATATTGCTGCTACAATGTTACTATTGTATATTGTAAACCATTTTATTATTCATAGAGAAAAGAAGTTTGGAAAAACAAACACAATGCCTACATTTATGCACTGGAGAATAATCTGTGATTTGTTATTATATCTGTAATTACTACAGATAAAAGTTCGGATCGGCAGGATCGACGAACTTTGACGGAAACCAAACCTTAAACGAACTGTACTAAAACTGCAGCTACAAGATTGAGAATATTAAAGCTCTTTAGCAGTTAAAAACACATACAAAATGCGTCTTTTTTTCATGGCAAAAAGGTGCTTTTTAATGTGACATTGATATTAACAGACGTAGCGGCTGTTTGGAGCATGCTAAACCTGCTAAACACAAATCAAAAGCTGTGTCTCCATCCCTGTATTTCCGCTCCTAAGGAGCTGTGTGTTTTACAGTGTGGCCGTTCACAAGTACACCGCTATCATATTGGGAGGCAATGAGGACCATGGACACTATTTTGATGCTCCATGCAACCAAGGTGCAGTAGTCTTACTGAGGCTGTCATGTGATGAGCGTGCAGCAATTCCACTGAGGCTGTCATGCAATGAACTTTCAGCAGTGCCACTGAGGCTGTCTTTTGATGAATGTGCAGCAGTCCCATTAAGGCCATCAGACTTTCTAAGAACCTTTACTGGCCGATCCTTAAGGGGGCTAGTAAGAGAACAGTCACAGGGAGCAGGAGTGGAACATCAGAAGATGTTTGAAGCATGTCCTGAGTGGAGGCTAGCCAATATCCAGGAACTTAACAAATTTAAAGTTTATGGCTTTCTGAGAGACTTACTGCATGACTGCACCCTATTGGCAGAAGCTCCATAAAATAGCGCCACCTCCAGGAGTTCATACATAACCTAGAATCTGGTGAGGAGTATACCCCTATGCAAGGTCTGTGTGGATGGTGGACTTTTGCAGTCACCTATGTTTAGGATCAGTGCTGCAAACCTCTGCCTTAAATTGTAGAGCCGGTGCTCAGTGGTAACTGGGTTCTTCAACCTTCAATCTTGTACAGTAGAAAACCACGGCACTCGTTTTTTCATGCAAGAATAAGTGAGGGTTTTATTTAACAATGTGATACAAGGTATTTACTCCGAGCATAGACAGAAAGTACATGAGATGAGACCAACAATGTATTGTGCAACATTTCGGTCCGACCAGGACCTTCCTCAGGCCATAGGGTCTCTCGTGTTCTATATGTGAGAAGGAGAAGGGTCGGTGGAGTCACCTGGCCGGGTGTATCGCCACTGGAGCCTTCCTCTGTTCCCATGGAATCGAAGGAGTGGGAAGATGATGCCTAACAGCCATCTCATGCACTTTAGATCAGTACAGGAAGCCAACTCCCTGGAGCAGAAACCATTGCTGCCCCAACACCAAGGGCATCCCTATAATCACCCCAGACAACAGTATTAGGGAGTAGGGATGATCGAACCTCGGAATTTTTCAGGTTCGATTGAACTCGATCCTGCAGCATTTGATTTCCGATGCCTTCCCGGTTCGTGGGGAAGGAGGAGACAGCCTGGGTACTCCCTTGAATTCCGGGATTCAGCCTAGGAAATAGGCTGTGTTCCAGACAGAATTCCAGGCGATACCCGGGCTGTGTCCTCCTTCCCCACGGACTGGGAAGGCATCAAATGCTTCAGGTTCAAGAATGTTCGAGTTCAATCGAACCTGCAAAATCCCAAAGTTCGATCATCTCTATTAGTTAGTTGGCCCTGGGGAAAACTACAAATTCCATCAATTTCACCAACACCTAGATACAGATCCACCTTCAACCTTGGTGGCAGATCTCCTCAGGAGAGAGAGTTATAGGAACTGACCTGTGACACTTTCTTATTTATTTAAAATACTCTCTCCATATTAAAAGGGTTAACCTCAGCCAGGAGAGTGATGGATGCTGGTGGATCACTGGCATACATTGTACATTGTACATTGTACATCAGTGATCCACCAACATCCACAACTCTTCTGGGTGAAGTCCAATCTGTCAGTTACCGGGCAGGTAATGTCAGGTGGCCTGTTGTAAGACCGTGTCTGGCAGCAGAACATGTGTCAGTGTCAATGACGCTACCTATCTCTCTGTAGCTCGTGTAAACTGACTTGCTCCAATATATATATATATATATATATATACAGGGGCGGGCTGGGCCGGGGGGCAAGGGGGAATGTGCCCCCCGGGCTGGTCTTCCCCACCAATGAGTGGGCTGCGACCCGTAGCCGACCCTCTGCTATAATTGAGACTGAAAGAATAGCGCGGCCGGCCGCCGCGCTATTCCCTCAGTCTCTTTCAGGCCGCCTGCTCCCCCCCAGTAGCCGCAGACGTGCCGCGCGCAGGCACGTCTGCAGGCACCTACATCAGGTCCCCAGCGGTGACGTCACTTCCCTGACGCGCCGCTGAGGACCTGAGAGCGGAGAGAGGAGCCGCCGTGCTGCAGCAGCAGGGAGAAGCTGCTGCAGACTGAAGATCCGGCCCGAGGAGAGGTGAGTTGTTTATCTTATTTTTTTTTTTAAACCCCTTCAGGGAGGATGCTTAGGGGGGCTATTCTATTAGGGTGGATGCACAGGGGGGCTATTCTATTAGGGGGGGATGCACAGGGGGGCTATTCTATTAGGGGGGGATGCACAGGGGGGCTATTCTATTAGGGGGGATGCACAGGGGGTCTATTCTATGAGGGGGGATGCACAGGGGGGCTATTCTATTAGGGAGGATGCACAGGGGGGCTATTCTATTAGGGGGGATGCACAGGGGGGCTATTCTATTAGGGGGGATGCAGAGGGGGCTATTCTATTAGGGAGGATGCACAGGGGGGCTATTCTATTAGGGGGGATGCAGAGGGGGCTATTCTATTAGGGAGGATGCACAGGGGGGCTATTCTATTAGGGAGGATGCACAGGGGGCTATTCTATTAGGGGGGATGCACAGGGGGGCTATTCTATTAGGGAGGATGCACAGGGGGCTATTCTATTAGGGGGGTTGCACAGGGGGGCTATTCTATGAGGGGGGATGCACAGGGGGCTATTCTATGAGGGGGGATGCACAGGGGGCTATTCTATGAGGGGGGATGCTTAGGGGGGCTGTTCTATGAGGGGGGATGCTTAGGGGGGCTATTCTATGAGGGGGGATGCACAGGGGGGCTATTCTATAAGGGAGAATGCATAGGGGGGCTATTCTATAAGGGAGAATGCACAGGGGGGCTATTCTATAAGGGGGGATGCACAGGGGGGCTATTCTATATGGGGGGATGCACAGGGGGCTATTCTATATGGGGGGATGCATAGGGGGGGCTATTCTATATGGGGGGGATGCATAGGGGGGCTATTCTATATGGGGGGATGCATAGGGGGGGCTATTCTATATGGGGGGGATGCCCAGGGGGGCTATTCTATAAGGGGGGATGCACAGGGGGGCTTTTCTATATGGGGGATGCACAGGGGGGCTATTCTATAAGGGAGAATGCACAGGGGGGCTATTCTATAAGGGAGAATGCACAGGGGGGCTATTCTATAAGGGGGGATGCACAGGGGGGGCTATTCTATAAGGGAGAATGCACAGGGGGGCTATTCTATAAGGGTGATGCACAGGGGTGCTATTCTATAAGGGTGATGCACAGGGGGGCTATTCTATAAGGGGGATGCACCGGGGGGCTTTTCTATAAGGGAGAATGCACAGGGGGGGGGGGCTATTCTATATGGGGGATGCACAGAGAGGCTTTTCTATATGGAGATATGTGCACGGGGGGGGGGGGGGGGGTATTCTATATGGAGGGATGTACAGCAGGGGGGCTATTCTATATGGGGGATGCACAGGGGGGCTATTCTATAAGGGAGAATGCACAGGGGGGCTATTCTATAAGGGGGGATGCACAGGGGGGCTATTCTATAAGGGGGATGCACAGGGGGGGCTATTCTATAAGGGAGAATGCACAGGGGGGCTATTCTATAAGGGTGATGCACAGGGGGGCTATTCTATAAGGGTGATGCACAGGGGGGCTATTCTATAAGGGGGATGCACCGGGGGGTTTTCTATAAGGGAGAATGCACAGGGGGGGGGGGGGGCTATTCTATATGGGGGATGCACAGAGAGGCTTTTCTATATGGAGATATGTGCACGGGGGGGGGGGGCTATTCTATATGGGGGGATGCACAGGGGGGCTATTCTATTAGGGGGGATGCACAGGGGGGCTATTCTATAAGGGAGAATGCACAGGGGGGCTATTCTATAAGGGGGGATGCACAGGGGGGCTATTCTATAAGGGGGGATGCACAGGGGGGGCTATTCTATAAGGGAGAATGCACAGGGGGGGGGCTATTCTATATGGGGGATGCACAGAGAGGCTTTTCTATATGGAGATATGTGCACGGGGGGGGGGCTATTCTATATGGAGGGATGTACAGCAGGGGGGCTATTCTATATGGGGGATGTACAGCAGGGGGGCTTTTCTATATGGAGAGATGTGCAGCGGGGGGGGGGGGGGGCATTCTATATGGAGGGATGTACAAATGAGGATGTTGCTGGAGCAAGAAGCCTAAAATGTCTGTCTGACAGATCCCGTGGAGAGAAGTCCTGGCCAGAGAAGCCTTCATGATGGCCGGAGCCAGATGGAGAAGAAAAAGAAAAGTGGACGTCTCTTCATGCAGAGAAGACGCCTACTGTGAGTCACTGAATGTAACTGCTTTATAATCACTTATGAGGTCTTATAACTTATCAGGGGTCTCAAACTCCGTCCCTCCAAGTGTTGCAAAACTACAATTCCCATCATGCTTTATCTGTCCAGTCATGATGGGATTTGTAGTTTTGTAACAACTGGAGGGACGGAGTTTGACAAGTGTGCTCTATTGTCTGTGTTCTTATACCTGAGATAGATAGGAGATAGGAGATAGATAGATAGATAGATAGATAGGAGATAGATAGATAGATAGATAGATAGATAGGAGATAGATAGGAGATAGATAGATAGATAGATAGATAGATAGTAGGAAGTGGCTCTCCTATCTAGCAGCTCATTATGTATCTTCGATTACACATGATATCTCGACCAGCAGACACATTTTAATAATGAGAACCTTCTATGGCAGGGGTCTCAAACTCGCGGCCCTCCAGCAAAGCTTTGGCTGTCCCAGGCATGATGGGAATTGTAGTTTTGCAACAGCTGGAGGGCCGCAAGTTTGAGACCCATGTTCTATGGGGATGATCCTGGTATTTGTACAGTGGATGTTAGTTAGTAATGGCGGCGGTGGTGAAGGGGTTGTGATATTTGTTTCTTTTATACTGGTATTATTGGTCTTGTTATACTGGATCTCAGTTATGGTTTGGTGGTATTAGTTAGTATAGGGTGGTAATGGTTGTGGTCACAGTGATAATATATGTTTCTTATATACTGGTGTATTTGATTTGGTCAGTAACGGTATATAACGGTATCAGTTCTGTTCTGGGGTCACATCCACATACTGAGCCCCCACAGAACTTTGTATACTGATCTCTCACAAAGCCTCCAGTATACAATACACCAAGAATCCTCCAAGTACAACAGCTGCAAACACTACAACTTCCAGCATTTACTGACAGTCTGCAGCCCTCAGGATATGCTGGGAGTTGTAGTACCTCCTCTGATAACAGCTGGTGCTGTAGAGATTCAGGGCTGATGGTTGTAACATGATAAGAGAACCAGAAGGGCATTGTAAATGATTACAGCACTGATAACAGGGTCACCAGGTACACAGCATGGTACCTTAACCCTTGTGCATTCACACAGACAGATTTAGCTGACAGATTTTTGAAGCCAAAGCCAGGAATGGAGTTGAAAAGAGGAGAAATCTCAGTTTTTCCTTTATTACCTGTTCTCTGCTTATAGTCTGTTCCTGGCTTTGGCTTCAAACATCTGTCAGATAAATCTCTCTGTGTAAAGGCCCCCTAAGGTACTATGCTGTGCACCTGAGCTAGGTTCCCTTTAATCCAATAGATATATATCCTGGGATAGCTCTCATTACATACTATATAGCATGTGAGAGACCACTAGGTTTAAAGAAGTACTCAGAGGCTTGAGACATTTCATCCGGAGACAATTCCAAGGGCTTTTCGTGGCTGGGAACACTGGCCACAATACTATAATTCTGTGGCGCATGTGGTATCTTCCTTTCCCGCACTTATTTGGGGAGGGTAATACCAGGTAAGGGCCAGAGTGGTCCTTAAAGGATGGGCCGCTAGCCTGCCAGTCAAGGGCCAGTGCCGTGTGCTTGCCCCCCAGGCTAAAATCTGCCAGCCAGCCCCTGTATATATATATATATATATATGTATATATATATATATATATATATATATATATATATATTGAGGAGCTGTGCCTTCATATTGAAGCTCATGAAGTTTGGTTCGCTCATCTCTAGTCCCTACCATTACATGCTGGATTATTTGTTACAGCAGTGTTTTTTTCTATCTCATTAGGGTCTCGTGTGATCTAAAGAATGCTGACCCATCACTAGCAAGTCCAATAGAGAGTAACTGGAGAAGTTGGTCTTTGCTCTCGAGATTGCAGGGGATCGCAGTTTTTTTGGTTACATCAAATTTAGTAAAATTGCAATAAAAAGTGCATATACGCAAGCAAGGTACTGATAGAAAGTACAGACCATGGCACAAAAAAAAATGACATTTCAAAAAGCCCCATAGACAAAAAAATAAAAGCGTTATAAGGATGGTAATAGAGCAATTTTAAACATATTTAATTTTAGCAAAAAGTTTAAATTTTTTTAAAAGCAGCCAAATAAAATAAAATTTATATAAGTTACCTATCGTTGTAATCGTACTGACTTGAAGAACATAAATGACATGTCAGTTTTCCACAGGGTAAACGGCATAAACACGAAACCCCCCAAAATATATATTGTGCAATTGCTATGGCCTTTTAAACACAAGGAGGACAAAACAAAAGTGCAAAAACAGAAAAAGGGGTTGAAGAGGGGAGGGGTTAAGCCTGCTACTGGGCAAATTATAGTAAATTTGACAGGTTGTTGGCCTTGCACTCTTAACAGTAAAGCATAGTCATACAGTCAAACTTCTTTAAAATGCAAATCACTCTAATATACTGGGAAGCTACTGCAGGTTGCGCATAGAAAATGAGTATGCTTTTCATGGTAGGAATATATGAACAACTATGTCTATTGTGTAATTGTTTTATAACAATAGGTCATTGTATAAAACTAGCAGGCAGATGTTTTCTCCTGAAATAATACTAAGTGGGATAAAACAACCACAAGTAGTTAAGGACATGTATTACTTTTTTGTTATTCAAAACTAAAAGGATTGTCTGAATTAGAAGCACAATTTTAAACACCCTATTAAGGAATTTGGAGTTAACAGTGGAAGACACTCAGATACTCAGGACTGTCTATTAGCCAGAGCAAAGAGCAGCTATAAAAAAAAAAAGCATCTGTTGCTTTGGAAGGCCTAGTACACCAAAGTAATAATTATAAACTTTGTTGAGCTATTCCAGCACAGTTTACAGATGATTATTGGGGATCTATCCACTAGGACACTGTATGATTGAAATATTGTCAAGAGGCTTTTCTATTTTCCAAATTAGACAGGCCATTATATACAGAAAAATACAGTTCATAAAGTATCTCAATTTCCTCAACATATGTTGTATATAAAAGGCAAATAAAGTTTTACACTCTAGTGGTCTATGTTCCCACTAAAGGATGATAACGGGAAAAGGCGGCTTATGATCATTACCAATAGACATCCATCCCCCCCCCCCCCCATATAGGACAGCACATTCCCGGGATGGTAATATAGCCTTGGACTGTTTACACACGCAACAAATGCTCCAATTCTTTTAAGATTTAACTTGAGGTGTAAGGGCTGTCCTTTTGTCCTTGTCATGGACCCTGTTTAACAAGGCCTATGCTCAATATTGGTTGCTTTTGATCTAACAGCCCTAGGATGCCTTTACACGTTGTTGTTTTTTTTTTTCCAGAGCTGCTTCTGGCATTTTTTGCTTTGATGGTTAATTTACTCCCCGGTCTTCTTGTAATCAGCAGCAGAGCAGGGACACTGCTTCAGCTACTGATTGTCTGAGATGACACTTGAGCATTGCGTACTGGCTGCAGCCACTGATTCGCTTTCTCCATGTTTGAAGAGGCTGAGCTTGGTAAACTTGTGGCTCAGTGTGCCAGGCTCTGCTGAAGAAAGGAGACGTTGGGGCAAGTGTTAATGAGGCCCCCTTCTCCTCCCATCACTGCACCCATCCCAGTAAGAAAGGGGGGCAATTAACCTCCTTCCTTGCAGAAATGAGCACATTGTGACATCAATGTGGCCCCCATGGGGTTAAGTCAGGATGGCATGCATTATAATTTAACCCCATGGTTGTCACATTATTCAGTTTGGCACACAAAGGTTTAAGTGTGGATACCATATATCCTCACTTAACCCCTTGTGTGGCAGACTGTAAGCAGCATCCGCCAAGATGCTACCTACTTTAAGAAGCAGAACACCTGTCACAATGATGGGTGTTTTTCTCCTGGCCATTTTTTCTGTGCTTTTTCCCTTTTGTTTTTCAGATATCAGTATACAGAGGATTCGGTGGACTACGTCGATGACCAGCAGTTTTTAATTGAATTTTAATCGAGTTTTAATTTGAATTTTCTGTACGATATATCGTTCCATCTAAACGCTGATCGTTATAAAAAAAAATTTGTTACTTCGAAAACGTACGATTGGGCGAATTATCGCTCCGTGTAAACTAGCATAACCCCCCAATATTAGCTCAGTACCCACCACACCAGGGGTACTGTGAAGAGCTGAGTACCAGAATTTCCGGAGTATAAAAATTTGCAATCCTGGACTGGCGGTAGCAGGCTTGTATTATTAGACTGGGGAGGGCCAAAGAAAACATCCCTTCCCACCCTGGTACTACTAGGCTGCTGCTGTTTGGTCATTAAACCTGGCTGGTTATGAAAATAGGGGGACCCTATGCGTTTTTTCCCCCAAATTATTTATTTATTAAAAAAAGCATAGTATTCCCCCCATTTTCATAACCAGCCAGGTTAAAAACCAAGCAACATCAGCCTAGTAGTACCAGGGTGGGAAGGGGCTTTTTGTTAGGCTCTCCCCAGCATAATAATACCAGCCTACCACTGCCCAGTCCAGAAGCACCAATTTTGACGCTCCGGGACTACTGGTACCCAAATTTTCCCAGTACCCTTAGGTTAGCCATTTTCTAGGCCCCAACTTAGTAATGGAAGCTTTCTGTCAGACAACTGCCACTACTAAGCCTGTAAGAAAATGAAAATAACACACACCACACAATACAGAAAAGTCTTTTATTCTAAAAAAAAAACAAAAACCCTAACCCCACCATTACCATTTTAACAAAAAAAAGAAAAAAAAAAGGTAGTCATTGAAACGTAGTCCACCAAATCCAACATAATCCTGTGGATACTGTTATGTGTAAAACAACAGGGAAAAACACACAGAAAAAAGGCAAGGAGCAGAACACCCATCATTGTGACAGGTGTTCTGTATCTTACAGTATGCAGCATCTTGGCAGATGCTGTTTACTGTCTGCCACACAAGGGGTTAAGTGAGAATGCATGGCATCCATTCTTAACCCTTTGTGTGCCAGACTGAACAATGTGGCCCATAGGGGTTAAGTGAGGGTGCATACCATCCTCACTTAACCTCATGGAGGCCACAATGATGTCACAATTTACCCATTCCAGCAAGAAAGGAGGTTAACTGCCCATTGCAAAGCAAATCATAACCTTCCATAATCTACTTCAGAGCTCTTTTTCGTCTGTAAACCAGGGAGTGAAGTGCTCAGCTGTGCGTTTCTCCCAGCTTGTTCTAAAGATGGATGGGCAGGTGTTTGCAAATGACAGGAACACTTTAACTATTGCTGATAGTGAAAGCTCATCATTCGATGACTTTAGATAAAATGGTGGAATACCTAATAAATTAAGGAATTAATATATTTTCCTCCCATCTAAATGAATGCATTTAAATAAGTGGTCTCTGGCTTCACTTTTATCAGATGAACTATTGCTTCCAGTCAAATGAAACTGTCTAAAGTAGTGAATTCATACTCATAGCACATTATCTCTATTGCATATCTTATGGAATCAAAATGATAATGGAGCTATTATATTGTATTAAGCAACAATGAAATGGAATATAACAGGCCATAATTACTCCTTTGATCTGTACTTCAAATTATTACAGCAGATCTATTCTGTTTCCTCATTAGCATACACATCTTACCTTATATTTATAGATTGACTAATGGAAATGCATTGGCTCCTAGCACATAAATGCATTCACTTTAACTTTTATTTCAACACAATGCAGGGCAAGCAAGTGCAAGGTGAGTTATTGTATTTGCCTAAATGTTTTCCAGTCAATCATTATTCAATACAAGCGGTAAGGAGTCAGAATGTATTATTTTCACTGCAATGCATGCTAGGTTAATTCACTGCCTTGTTTGGTACACCAGGATTTCAAACATGGTGGGGTTGCCAAGGAATTTTCAACTACTCGAGGACAATTATCACAGCCGGCTATTCCAATTATGTCTTTAAGAAAACCTGTTTTTGCAAACAGTGGTCCGGTCTGAAGTACGTCTCTTCCGTGGTGCGGCCATCAGGTAATAATTGTGAACAATTAATTACGCACTATTCACGTTACCTTGGGGTAGGAACACTTAATGAGATTACTTCTGTTTGCTGATGCTAGGCTGGCTTAGGTTCAAGAGTTAATGAGCAGTAAAATGGCCAGAGGAAAGGTTCTGCAATAAGGAAATGGTGTCACACAACTGCTAAGCTACATTTCTTCATCTGGGACTGAATAATACAATTAGACCTGTTTCACTATGGAGATAGATTAATAGTTTGGCAGTCTGTGTTGTTGAACTTACAATATGGTTAACAAACACCAAAAATCTTACAAATAAACCTTTGATTCACTGTGTCTTAGAAACTACAGCCATGTCTTTTACTCTTGAAAATAGCCATCCTTCCTGCTGTGATTTGTACTTTACATATACCAAAGATAAAGCTGATATACAGTCTACGGTGATGAAGTGGAGGGACTCGGAACATGAGTTAAGTGACCTTTCAAGAAGTGTGTTTCAAGAAGAGATCAAAACCTTTAAAGCTCATCTGAGACACATTGAGAGAAAGCAGCACATCAATTCATTAAGCCAAAAAAGTCCATAGTAATTTAAATGGAAGGCAGCTATTTGCCAGGACGTAGTTTTACAGCTTGGAGCAGTAGAACTTAACGGAGACCATAGATGTAGGATGAAAGGCCATCCCATTACTGTGCATATTTGGCAATATCACAATGAAAAAAAAAAATATATCATTTGATTTGAAAAATCAAACCCTTTCTATTTCTTCCATAAGGGGCAGATACCAAAACTGTATATGATGACTGAATTTCACAAGTTTCTTCTAAAACCAGGCCACTGAATATGGTCATGTGTGACAGATTTGTTATATTTGGCATACACATATCATAGTGATGCTTCACATGCTTTACAGAGATTTTTTTTTCAATTTAACTCTTTAAGGACATGGCCCATTTTCGTTTTTACGTTTTCGGTTTTTCCTCCTTGTGTTTAAAAGGTCATAGCACTTGCATTTTTCCACCTAGAAACCCCCATGACCCCTTATTTTTTGCGTCACTAATTGTACTTTGCACTGACAGGCTGAATTTTTGCATAAAGTACACTGCGAAACCAGAAAAAAATTCGAAGTGTGGTGAAATTGAAAAAAAAAACGCATTTCTTTTATTTGGGGGAAATGTGTTTTTACGCCATTCACCCTGGGGTAAAACTGACTTGTTATGCATGTTCCTCAAGTCGTTACGATTAAAACGATATATAACATGTATAACTTATATTGTATCTGATGGCCTGTAAAAAATTCAAACCGTTGTTAACCAATATACGTTCCTTAAAATCGCTCCATTCCCAGGCTTATAGCGCTTTTATCCTTTGGTCTATGGGGCTGTGCGAGGTGTGATTTTTTGCGCCATGATTTGATCTTTCTATCGGTACCTTGATTGCCCATATACGTCTTTTTGATCGCTTTTTATTACATTTTTTCTGGATTTGATGCGACCAAAAATGCGCAATTTTGCACTTTGGGATTTTTTTGCGCTGACGCCGTTTACCGTACGAGATCAGGAATGTGATTAATTAATAGTTCGGGCGATTACGCACGCGGCGATAGCAAACATGTTTATTTATTTATTTATTTGTTTACTTGTATTTAAAACCTGGGAAAAGGGGGGTGATTCAGACTTTTATTAGGGGAGGGGGCTTTTTACTATTAACAACACTTTTTTTTTTTTTTTTACACATACACTAGAAGCCCCCATGGGGGACTTCTAGTATATACACTGTGATCTCTCATTGAGATCTCTGCAGCATAGATATGCTGCAGAGATCCATGAGATTGGCACTCGTTTGCTTTCGGCTGCTGCAGCCGGAAGTAAACGAGTGCCGAGCCGAGGACGGCGCCATCTTGGACGCGTCCCCGGCCGGCATCAGTAACGGAGATCGCTCCTCCGGGACAAGGTCCCGGAGGAGCGATCTCCCCCACTAGACACCAGGGAAACGTTGCCTCCGGTAATCGGAGGCAGCTGTCAACTTTGACAGCTGCCTCCGATTAGCTAATTAGCGGGCACGGCGATCAGACCGTGCCCGCTAATAGCGGCGGTCCCGGGCTACACGCGGCACCCGGGATCGCGGCACTTCAAAGCGGGGCCGCCGCGTGGCCCCGCTTTGAAGTGCAAGTGAGGACATAGGACGTACCGGTACGTCCTATGTCCTTAAGAGGTTAAAGGGGCATTCCACCAATTTTTTCTTTCTTTTAAATCAACTGGTTTCAGAAAGTTATATAGATTTGTAATTTACTTCAATTTAAAAATTGCAAGCCTTCTATTACTTATCAGCTGTTGTATGTACTGCAGGAAGTGGTATATTATTTCCTGTCTGAGCAGTTCTCTCTGCTTCCACCCCTGTCCAAGACAGGAACTGTCCAGAGCAGGAGAGGTTAATTATGGGGATTTGCTACTGCTCTGGGCAATTCCTGTCTCAGGCAGAGATGTCAGCAGAGAGCACTGTGTCAGACTGAAAAGAAAACACCACTTCCTGCAGGACATACAGCAGCTCATAAGTAATTAAATGACAATTCAAAATAGCTTTCAGAAACCAGTTGATTAAAATAAAAAAAAAAAAAAAAAAATAAAATAAAATATATATATATATATATACATATATATATATATATTTATATATTTTCGCTGGAGTACCCCTTTAATATTTGTCATTTACAGAATTTTGCTGTAAACACAGTGCTGATCCATCCCAGCGCAGGGAGGAGTGTTACAGACTACTGGAGCACAATGTGAGAATTTGGTGGCCATTAAGGATTGTGTGGGGGATGTTTTCTTTATACACCCGGGTTAATCTAATATCTGTAAATGGACATTTGGACAGTTGCACTTATCGGAGCATTGTGGTCGATCAAATTGATCCGTTCATGGCAGTTATTTACCCTTTGGCTATCCTGTCCACATGGACCAATAGTCCTGCAAAATAATATTACCATCTAGTAAAATCTATACCATAATGAATTGTTGTGTGTTTGAAGGTCAAAGGAAATTCAAAGTGCTACTCCATGGATATCTAATAAAGTTGAGTAAATATTCTTTATTTAATGTGAAATAAAATAACATTTTCAATAAAACTTTAAGACCTTACTCTATGGATGTGAGCAGTACCCCGAATGTCTAGGGTGCAGTTTTGTACCCCTATCATCTTTGCATTTGAAAGCAAATATTCTCTTTAAACAATGTAAACCTTCTAATGTCTGGGATGCTAATTCTAGCAGAGGACAGTGGCCTAATGTATTATGCTTCCTGTGTGAATAGGAACTATTTTGATTGTTGTTTTGCATTTTCATTACGTGTAGAGCAGATCCGGAAACTTCTCACATTCAGACTGAAACAAAACAAATGTGGCTTCATTTACTGTGTAGCAGCCCTAAATCATTCACAGGCAGAGAAGGTGCAGAAATGATTTATTCAAAATAAAGTCACTGGCAGTAAGGTATTCTGACAATTTATGCTGTGTTATATGGGGATCTAAAAAAAGATGTCTAGGATTTACGAAACTAGATAGGACCTTTAGGTAATGCTATCAGGGTCCCTATGTGCATATCCTTCATTGGTGGATTAGACTGGTATCCTCATTTCCATAACACTATATAATAAAAATGAATGTATGTCTGTGTGTCTGTCCTCTATAGACCACCGAACGCATAAACCGTTGGACCCAAATTTGGCATGCAGATACACTGGATACCTAGGAAGGTTAAATTTACAGGTGTACATGAGGAGGGGGATAGGGAAAACTGCCCCATAGAAATGAATGGGAGAATCTCCATACTGCACACCCAGGTGACATCATTAGAGCTTTGTTTCTCCCCAGTAATAAACAGGTTAGGGAATTAGCCTCAGCCAGAGCTATACAGACATGGATGAGCAGATCCAAGGAATCAGAAATATGACAGCCCGGCCTGTTGGTGGCTCCTGAGGAGAGGGTTGGGGGGAAACAGACCCATAGAAATAAATGGTAAAATGTTTTGGAGATCAGATTTTACCTCACAAAGATGATGTCAGTATCTGACCACACCCTGGAAATAAACCTGCCAATGTTGTATATAAACAGGCTCTGTATAAAGTCTTTTGACATGACATCTCAGTTTGGCAATTAGGTATTTAGGATGTTAAAAGTTTTTAGTTGATTTCTAATGTGCATAAGTTACAATTTACATAAACAGTGCGGGTATATAGGGCTCCTGGGAACCCAACATCTAATTAAAAAGTGTGATACTTTATACCCAGGAAGCACCAGGTACATTTATTAGTCTATTATAATGCTGAAATTACATATTTGCTGAAATTTGTAACTGTCCTAAGCTAAATAATCTAAATCCCAAGTCACCTATGTGTCTGTGAACATGTTCACGTGTCAATGTAAGGTATTTACTAACCCAGTGTAAAGTGTTCATTTAACAGTGAATATTTGTGCTACTTAAAGGAGAAGTCCGGGCACACATTTTTTTTCTTTTTTTTTTCAAAACAGCTAGGGAGGAGGTGGCTGAACATAACCACATGCACTTACCTCCCTGGCTTCAGTGCTGGGGTCCACTGTCCTCTGCTCCAGTTACCGGTCCCTGGCCACTTCTACGTCTGTGTGGGTACGTGTGACGTGGCATGCTCAGCCAGTCAGTGGCCGTAGCGGAGTCCCTGGGACTGGGAACTGGAGGACAGCAGACCCCAGCGCTGGAGCCAGGGAAGTAAGTGCATGTTGTTTTGTTCAGCCATCTCCTCCCCCGGCTGTTTTGAGAAAAAGAAATAAAAGCTAGTGCCTGGACTTCTCCTTTACATAAATGTGCAGAATATATCAATGACATAGTAGTGTGTTTCCCCTTGAAACCATGTGAGACTACAGTACCAGTCCATATACTGTAGAATAAATACAGGTCTGTCCTTCTCACCTACGCTGTACTATGTGTGGAGCAATGTGTATTTGTGCACATGGCAAAACTTGTAGTTTCATGATCTTTCACACCATGTGATGCTTGGGCTGAAAACACACATGGTAGTTTTTTGTGCCAAAACCAGAAGTGGACCCAACAGAAAAGAGAAGAACAAGTCCTCCCTTTATATTCTTTATATTTTCCATCCAATTTGAGTTCACTTCTTGTTTTGGAACAAAAACTGCAGTGGCAGCTTTTCCAAAAACTGCTGTGTGTGTTTCCAGTCTTATAAGGTCACTGGCAGTTTATGAGTAAACACCTATGTACTGTATATACAGTACATATTGCTTGTACCCTCGGATAGCTGCTTTTAATCCAAGATCTGTCCTGGGGTCCGTTCGGCAGGTGATGCAGTTATTGTCCTAAAAAACAACTTTGCACTGTCTCTCCACACCTCTTCCCCACGCTCCTCATCATTAGGAATGCCCAAGGCAGGATTTTTCCTATAGGAATAAAAATGTCAGCTCACCCTTCCTTGGCCGTAATAATTGCAGGTGTATGTGGACCTCTTTAGTGTGAAGCTCGTGATGGCAGTATTGCGGGCCGCAACCCGAAGATTCCAATCACATGAATAGGTTCCATCCACGGCTTGGTTAAAACGTAGAAAATTTATTTGAACATCCCAAAAAACAAAACAAAACAAATAAATAAAAAACACGCCGACGCGTTGCTGGGTCAAAACCCCTTAATCATGGCTGTGATTTAGGGGTTTTGACCCAGCAACGCGTCGGCGTGTTTTTTATTTATTTGTTTTGTTTTTTTGTGATGTTCAAATAAATTTTCTACGTTTTAACCAAGCCGTGGATGGAACCTATTCATGTGATTAGGATTTTTCCTACCCATCACTTGTTTGAACATTGCACAGATACCTTAACAATCTAGCACATGTGCAGTGTTCACACAGGTGATGAATTCGAGAAATTGTTCTAGGTGCATTCCAAATGATAAGGAGTGCGGAGAAGAGGGATGGAGGGGTGTTGCAATCCTAGGGCATGGGTACTCTAAGGGTTCATTTATACAGAAAGATTATCTGACAGATTATCTGCCAAAGATTTAAAGCCAAAGCCAGAAATGGATTTGAAAAAAGGAGAAATCTCAGGCTTTCCTTTATGACTTGATATTTGTCTATAGTCTGTTTCTGGCTTTGGCTTCAAATCTTTGGCAGATAATTTGTCAGATAATCTTTCTGTGTAAATGGACCCTTATGCTAAGTTTACACGGATCGATAATTGGCCCGATCGTACGATTAACGATTTCGAAGTAACGATTTTTTTTATAACGATCCGATCGCAACCCCCGCCACTCCGATCACCCCCCAGCCGCCTCTCCAATCGCGCCCCGCCGCCGCTCCGATCGCCCCACCGCTCCGATCGTCGCCGCCGCTCCGATCGCCCCCACCACCGCGGCCAAGAGCATACGTTGCCTGCTCCGCGCAGCAGGTATTCCGACATCCCCGGCTCCCATCTTCAGCGCATTGATTGGCTGAAGAGATGAGCTGGGAATTTCAAACGGCTCCTCTTCAGCCAATCAGTGCTCCTCTTTAGCACTGATTGGCTAAAGGGGAGCCGTTTGAAATTCCCGGCTCCCCTCTTCAGCCAATCAGTGCTGCCGTGCATTGATTGGCTGAAGAGGGGAGCCGGGAATTTCAAACGGCTCCCCTTCAGCCAATCAGTGCTGCTTTGCATTGATTGGCTGAAGAGGGGAGCCGGGAATTTCAAACGGCTCCCCTTCAGCCAATTAGTGCTGTGTTGCATTGATTGGCTGAAGAGGGGAGCAGGGAATTTCAAACGGCTCCCCTTCAGCCAATCAGTGCTGAAGAGGAGCACTGATTGGCTGAAGAGGAGCCGTTTGAAATTCCCGGCTCATCTCTTCAGCCAATCAATGCGCTGAAGATGGGAGCCGGGGATGTCGGAAGACCTGCTGCGCGGAGCAGGTAACGTATGCTCTTGGCCGTGGCGGTGGGGGCGATCGGAGCGATGGCGGGGGGGCGATCGGAGCGACGGCCGGGGGCAATCGGAGCAGCGGCGGGGGTGGCGATCGAGCCGGCGCAGGGGGCTGGGGGGGGGGGGGCGCGGCCGGACTATCACGCAACGACTGTTTACACGGAACGATCGGCGAATTTTTTGCGATCGGCGAACAACGATTTATGAACATGTTAAAAGATCAAAATGAATGATTTTTCGATCGTTCGCCACGTTTACACGTACGATTATCGTTCGAATTCGATCGTTATTGCGAAAATTCGCCCGATAATCGTTTCGTGTAAACATAGCATTAGCCAGGCCAATTTGACACAGTGCTGCAAGTTTAAAAGTTGTTTTTAGGACAATAACTGCATCACCTGCCGAACAGACTCCAGGACAGATCTTGGATTAAAAGCAGCTATCTGAAGGTACAAGGGGTTTGGGGGGGACAGATTGTGGGTACAGAGTCGCTTTAAATATTTACTGTTTATGGTACAGATAGACTCTTCTCTGCTAAAAAAAAACAATGGTTGGTTATAAATAGATTTAGCAATGGGTTTCACTGTATGGCTATGTCTACATGATGTTTTTTCTCCCAAAATGGCAGCCGTTGGTACAATATTCTCGTTCAGGCCCATTTGGGTGTGGTTCTTTTTTGAAAATCTATTGAATTAAGTAGTAAGGACGGTGAAAGAAAAAAAAATGTGTGAACAACTAAAATTAATGTTCGCGAATAATTGTCATGAACATTAATTTGACGTCTGTGCAGAAAATGTCCGGTATTGAATACACTATTGGGGAATATTAATTATGTGGCACACTGTCCATTTTCTGGTGCAGGGTGCCCACTTGCGCATAAATCTATTTGCAAATGCTTGTTTTGCGTAAAACTTATGCACAAAAGGGCTCACTGCCCCACTTGCGCCAGAGACGGGGAGGGACGTGACCGGGGTGCGGCAGCATACAGAGGGTATGTGTTAAGGCTATGTTCACACGCTGTATGTCACCGGTGTCAGAAAATATCATCCTGACTGGTACTACAGTACCAGCCGGATGATTTTTAGCGCCGCTGAACTTGGATGCAGATGCATGCCTGCGCGCCTGCATCTGAATTCCCCGTTGCTCACAATGGAGTGTGCGGCCGGCCATTGTATGAACTGACAGAGTTTCCTGCGGCCGCTATTTATTGAGTTTCTTGCGGCGCCGCTAGGGATCCCAGCTGGAGTGTAGGCGGAGAGTCTATGGGTATATACTCCAGGCGGGATTCCACAGAGGGCAGTACAGTGTAAGTTAAGTACAACGGCTGTGATTAATACTGAACATACTGTATGTTGTGTGAACATAGCCTAATAGTGGGTGTTATTTATTTTTTAAACATAAGCCTTTTCTTTATCTTTCTTTTTTTTTTCTTACATAGCCCATATGTCTTTATAGAAACACTTCAGAAAGTGATCTGATACAGATCAGAAAATGTAAGGAATGCATACAGATTTATACAGGTTTTGAGGAGATCAGATATAATAACATTTTCTCTATGTATTTCTGTTTTCTGTCTTCTCTTGTATAGATGTATATGATCTCCTATCATGCGGGGAAACATTTTATCTCCTGTTTCTGTTTTATAACTTTCTCATAAGGTGAATCAGAGTTTGTTTAGATAAAATCTTTTCGTGCATGGAATTTAAGCTCAATATCACATATCTCTACTCCCATATCAGTACACATCTCTTACAGAACTTACTAAGGAAGACTCAATGCTGTAACCTGAAGCTTACTATCGCATATCTCTGCTACCATCTCTTAAGAAAAATACACATACAACACCTTAAGCTACAACAATGCATGCAGTGACATGGAAAAATAGTAAACCTACTGTTTAGAGAAAGGAATAGTATCATATTCTGTATGCTAAAGATCAACCAGGGGTAGTGAATAGATCCATAAATAACAAAAACAGAATGGTATCAATGTCTGCCACTGCCCTTAATGCTCACTTATCGGCAAATCCAATCAGTATGGACAACGTTTACTTACTGCGCGGCACCAAATCCTTCATCGGGTAGGTTTACTATCATGGAGGTGCAATGTACAAAATGAATCTGACATATCTATCACTATTATTGCACAGTTTACATAATACACTGGAAATTTATAAAGCCAAATCAAGAAGAAGAGGAATAGGAAGTATACAGAAAAGATTGATACTTTTTCCTGCTGGATCCACATCTGCCTTTGGCTCCAAGCACTGGCATTTTTCAAAAGTAACGTTTTTTGTGAAATCCCTGTAAGGCTACTTTTTTTTTTCTTTTATAGATAAGAATGAACGTTGATTGAATTAAATCAACGTCTGTTCTTTTCTGCAGCTGTGGCATTACATTGCCTATCATTTGTGGACACTGTTCGCCGAACCACATTCAGAAACAATAGCTGTTTTTGCAGGCAAACCCAACAGTGCCCTCAATTCAGTTGTAAAAACATAATGTGCCTGCGGCCGCTATAGTGATATTGGCTGCAGGAACGTGCAAAGGAAGTTGTTATACCAAGTGTGAACATAGCCCAAAGCTGATGTCAAGCTTTTTGTGGAACTTTTTTTGTGGAAAACTACCACTACCATAGAAAATATAACGGAAGGACTTAGCTCAAAAACTGTCATGTGTGATTCCAGCCTAATAATTATTGCACAAAGAAGAATTACTATTAGTATTAGGGATTATAGAAGTGACTTTTTATGTTGGATAACATTAAATTTACACCGGTAAATAAACAGCTAGTAGTATACGGAAATGCATTTATAGCTATGGCATCAGCCTGAATGCATTTAGTTCTATTTTGCAATTTAAACATTTTTCCCTGTTTAAATCTAAGTGACAAATGGGAGGCCGGCTGAAGATGAATTATTTATCACAGTCCATGTTGTTTCATCTGGGAAATAAGTGTGAAAGTTGGAGCACAGCAATGATTGTGGTAAAATGGGTCACACTGAAAGGTACGCTATATAAATGCGGTTAATAATTATGTCACCTACACAGCATTGCAAAATTGCCACCTGAATCTTCCAATGACAACACTATAAAAAGAGTTTTTTTTCTCGTCTGCCATGTTCGCTTGATTTATGGATATGGACACTGATTTTCATTGAATAAGGTAATCAAATTACCTCGGCTAGGTTTGGAATTCCTGGGCTGTAGAAGTGATTGATTGTTCAATTTCTGAATATTATCATCCTCCCATATGTTTTAATGCCTGCAAACCTGTACAAAAATGGTACGGCTAATAAATATAAAGGCAGTTTCCTTGCAATTGTACAGCACTGAGAGGAATTTCGTATTTCACACTTGTCTGTTTGCCCTACATAAAAGTGAACAAACTATCTGCAAGGAAACTTGTCATGCTGGGATGAAACGCTTAAAGTGTTGTGGTAAATAATGCAGATGTCAGAGTCACACAGAACAAGGGGAAAAGATATTGGAAATCCTCAAGGCAGGTTATCTGGAATGAATATAACCTGTGGAAATATGGAATATGGATAAAAGGCACTACCGCTGAATTTTAGCCTGGGTTATTTGTAAGAAAATATATATACATATTTGTAAGACAGTGTCATCTTTATATACAACTAGATATTAACCCTAAGATTCCCATTTATCACTTTATGTTGTACACTTTTTAAGTGACCTTCTAATACATTTCCAAAGGGAACCGTGTAGGAAATCTGTACATAGGCAGCTTCTAGTGGAATACCTCTCAGGAAATATTGAAGCAGGTAATACCAGTGGAGGTCCACAAGTAGCAAGGATTCGGGTGTATAGGCGCTGGTACAGCAAGCTGTAGTAGTACTGATGCAGAGCAAATGATAGGAGTAGTAGTAGGTAGTTTAAAACTACGTTTAATATGGACAACGCGTTTCTAGGTTAAACCTCTTTCTCAAGTCCTGATACATGAAGATACATGGATTACATATATAGTCCACAAATGATGGAAAAAGACTGGGAATCACTGAAGCCAGTCAGTGATTGGGCAGCTGTCCGCAATTAGAGTAATTGGAGTCCAGTTTAAAAACATGTGTTACAAAAGGGAAACATTGTGGCAAAAAAAAAAAAAATAAATTTTGCCACAATTTTTCCCTTTTGTAACACATGTTTTTAAACTGGACTCTAATTACTCTAATTGCGGACAGCTGCCCAATCACTGACTGGCTTCAGTGATTCCCAGTCTTTTTCCAGCATTTGTGTACTATATATGTAACCCATGTATCAGGACCTGAGAAAGAGGTTTAACATAGAAACGCATTGTCCATATTAAACGTACTTTTAAACTACCTACTACTACTCCTATCATTTGCTCTGCATCAGTACTACTACAGCTTGCTGTACCAGCGCCTATACACCCGAATCCTTGCTACTTGTGGACCTCCACTGGTATTACCTGCTTCATTCACAGTCTGCTCCGGGGAACTGGAGAGTCGGGAAGGCAGCGGACAGCTTAATTTACTTGCGCCCAGCGGTGCCGTGCTCGTAGCACGACCGCACCAGGTGAGTGTACGATTTTCTCACCACCTGTACTGCCTCTTTGCCAGTTTGCGGATCACACTATGTGCGCCCCGTGGTGCCTCTCCTTCTTTTCTTTGTAGTATTCTCAGGAAATATTAATATATACATATGCGACATCTACTAGAATACTTCTAAGAAATTGAAAATCTATATATAGTAGAGTCCATGGGACAGCAGTGGTTAGCACTGTTGCCAGAGTTTCCTTTCAGTGCTGGGTTCAAACCTACCAATGTTTGCGTGGGTTTCCTCTGAATACTCTGGTTTCATCCCGTACTCTAAAACATGAGTGTCATCCCATAAACATGAGTGTCAAACTCAGGCCTTCCTGCTGTTGCAAAACTACAATGCCCATCATGCCTGGACAGCTGAAGCTTTAGCTTTATAACTCTATATTTTCTTTATAGTGAGGTCCGGTCACTTTAATACATCAGGACATTTATTGTTTCTAATGAGGAATCATGTCCATGTCCACTATCCCCCACATGATGTACTGTATGTTTTTAATGTTCAAACAGTATTTAATAAAGATCTATATATGTGTTATGTGGGATATTTGCAGGTGTTTAGACTTATGTCTGACACGTGAGCCCAATCCATAGATACTGTAGCACTGTCAATTCAGAATAAAACCGAATATACATATGCCTTTACAGCACTGTGCATGTTCATGTGTGTGTCTTAATTGAGCATATATACATTTGTACCCACAGTCACTAGATCTTATAGAAGAGAACATACAACAGAAGATATAAAAATACAAAAGCCACTGATATTTCTTTGGATACCTTGCATGTACATCATTACCTCTGTGGTGCCATCGGCCCTCTATTTTTCTTTTTTGATTTCTATGCTTTCATCCGCTGCATCTCACAGGGGAAGCTTTAATTCAGGCCATTTTGTTTTTAGTTGCCAGAGGCTACCTCCGCCTGTAGGGACTGGTTACGCTGACCATGCATGTGCAGACAGGATTTTTTTGGAAGGAGATGAAAAACTTTCTAATAGTAAAAAAGTCTTTGTTGCACATAGCAACTAATTGGTTCTGAGCTTTTATTGGACCAGAGCTGTGTAAGCCAAGCTCTGATTGGTTGCTAGGTCAACAAAGGTGCAGGAACGCCACCTCTCCTACATCTTTGGTTCTGTCCTGTAGCTGTCAGACACCTGATCAAAACATGAGCCGTCACAGGGCTTACATTACAGCAGTAGGAGAACCCCTGCCCTGTCAATTCCACATTTTTACAATAGAAGTCAAAGGGTGACTATATACAGTTGCATATATTCAGGCTAAATGGTACATCAGGAGCATATATAGGCATATATAATAATGTAAGACATTGACTTACACTAACTTATATTACAGCTATCAGAAATCTGTCTTTTAATAAGCCGAGTGGCAGTGTTTACATCATAGGACCAGGACATTTTATTTTCTTTAACTGAAGTGGGAGGAGAGTAAGTCTGGGTTCACACTACGTTTTTGCAATCCGTTTTTTCACTCCATTTTTTGCAAAAAAACTGATGAAAAACGAATGGAAAAACAGATGCAACTGTGTGCATGTGTTTTTCCATTGACTTACATTATAAAAAAAAAAACTGATCAAAACCGATCCGTTTTTTTTTTACGGACACAAAAATGTGGTTGACCATAATATATATGAAATAACACAAATGAAATACAAAATAACATATGACAATACAAAATAACAATAATATATGAAATACAAAATAACACAAATGAAAAAACGGATTGCAAAAACGTAGTGTGAACCCAGGCTAAGAAAAGAAAAATCATGAAGAGGGAGAACATTCTATTATTAATAGGTAGTGGGTTACTTTTACTTCTTTATGAAAACTTTAATTCTCTTTCCTGCATTATTATTTCTTTATTACCAAAAGTTGACATGAACTTATTTATGGTTGTTTTTCTTCCTTTATAAAAAAGAATTACATACATAATAAAACCTTTATAGCTGGAGAGGAAAGCTTCTTCCTGTGCTGCACCATAATTTGTAGAGTGCTTTGGCTTTTGTGTGCTGACTTGCTACGACATTAACTCAAATCTCTTCTCAAGACTATAATTTCTCAATTTAAAACTCAATGTGTTAAGTAACTTATTCTAATGATCACTACGGCAACTGGTTATTGTAGTAAAAACCGGCTCCTGGGAGAATTCTTCAAGAACCTACACAGCATGGTGCCAAAGCTATGCAATCTATGCGCTATCAAATGTCATGGAAACCACTTTGCCTTTTTAATAAACTAAACTTGGATAGCATATTAATAGCACATTAATTAAAATATCTTCATTTAGTCACTTATGGTTTTGTTGAAAGGGTCACATGTCTCCTTATGCCATAAATTGTTATACAATCAATTTCTGACGGCTCTTGCAGTTTAATTTCTTTAATAAAATGGGGCAAAGTAAAAGGAGCACACAAGGCAAATGGTATACATTGTACTATGCCTAGTTCTGGGCCTGATGGAGCAGTGCATTACCAGAGAACACACATGCCCCGATATTGGTATAGTACAGTGTAGTAGTTACAGTGTAAAGTTTCACTGTAATTACAATGTAATATTCACTAACCCACTAAATTAGACCACCAGTGTTGGACTGCGGTTCCCTGGGCCAACTGGATGAAATGATTCTAAGGACCAACTTTTGAACTAAACAGAATATATGCACTTTTAATGGTATTATTAACTTTACTTTTTTATTGTATACACAGGACATATTCTCAGTAAGGTCTAATAGGTTATATATGAATCCCCGGTAGTCGGCAGGCTCCAAATCATCTCCAAGACCTTTGGGTCCTGACTGAGTACAATGTTCTATGTAACTCTAAAACCATGTACACATGGATTCTCTCTGAATCCTTGTGTGATGCTCCTCCTCATTAGGGCCTGCCTGTAGACACTGTTGCTTCCCTAGAAAAGTTGTATACCTTCTTAATACAGGATGCATTGATCTATGCAACAACATTACTTTGCAAACACTGTGTGCTTATATTAAGCATTGTGGGCAGAATATTAAATGTACCACACAAATGTGTAATATTGCTATATGCATAAGCACCAGTAAAACATAAATGAATTTGAATGAATGTTTCAGCATGTTCGTATCAAATATGAATTGAAATGTACAGTGGTACCTTGGTTTAAGAGTAACTTGGTTTAAGAGCGTTTTGGTTTAAGAGCTTCCTGTACTGGGTGGGAGGGAAGTGGAGGAGGGGCATGGTCTGCATAGTGGAGTCTACAGCACTGTACTCTGACCCAGGAAGTCTCCCTCACCTTCCAAATCATAGCAGATCCACTTCAGGCTGGGGCTTACATCAGGGGACAGGACTGTGGGGGTAATCTCTCCATAGCTGTAACCCCTCTCTTCCCGGACAGAGTGCTGCTATACTGTGCCCACATCTGCCCTGCTCATTCCTTCATGCTCCCTGCAGTCTCTGTCTGCCCTTGTGTTTCCCATCCTCTCCATTACTGTACAGTAACTTATAATATCACATATTCTGCTGTTTCTGAATGTTTGTTTCATTAGTTTTACATGTTATTCAGAATAATAAATCAAATTTTTTTATGATTTCATCATACATCGTATAAAATAGGCCAATACAATGTATTCACAAATTGCCTGCAATGCACAGGCTAATATTTGTGGACAATGTGTGAAATAAATAATGCGTCTAACTGCGCAAAAGCTGGATTTAAATGTTGTCAATGAGAGTTTGTTCATTGATGGCACTGTCATTTGGCACGTAGACTTGCACGAGTCGTAATTCCCTAGAAAGTGTTCTGTAGGATCCTTTCATTTTCCTTTGTCAGTTGATACAGTAAACAGTGATATCATATTCCTCCCTACAATGGAAGGTTCTGGCTGCACTCAATACAGTCGCCCTGACTTCTATTTAAGATTAATGATATTTGAGAAGTACAAAGGAAACTTGATGCACCAGTTAAATAGGCCATCTAGGCACACTTATTTGCCTGATCCACACACTGCACTGATCTGTTAGATTGTTAACCCCTTCAAGACAGAGCCCTTTGATGCACAAAAGTCCGGGTCAAATTAATGCAGTGTTCCTCCCTGCCTTCTAAGAGCCATAGTGCTTTTATTTTTACACCAACAGGGCTGGTTGGGGTGTCATTTTTTGTGCCATGATCTCTAGTTTTTATTAATATCACATTGGTGTAACAGAAAATTTTTAATCGCTTTTTATTAATTTTTTTCTGATATATAATATAAAAAAAATCAGCAATTCTGGTGTTTTTTTTTTTTTCGATTTACGTCAGTCACCGTGCGGAAACAATGATGTCATATCTTAATAGATCGGAAAATTCTGCATGCTACGATATTTAATATGTTTATTTTATTTTTTTTTAAATATTTTTATTTTTATAATGGGCAAGGGGGTATATTAAACCTTTATTGGGAGGGGGGTTTATAAGGGTTTTTTTAATACTTTTAAAAACTTTTTTTTACTACACTTTTTTCCACTTGTTTTCACTGTAAATTATGCAATCATTAGATTGCATATACTGATCTATGCTATGCCCCCGCCCGTCGTTACATGCTGCGGGGGTCCCGATCACTCAGTGACAGATGCTTGATCTGTCACTGAGTACCTTAAACGCCGCAATCGCTATAGATCGCAGCGTTTAAGGTGTTAAAGGACAACTTCGGCCAAAAGCATTTTTTAATATGTTATTAGTTGGGGAAAGTTAGACAAATTCCTAATATACATTAATTATGGGAAATGCACATAATCTGCTATTTCCCTTAATTTAGTAGATCACAGAGACTTCAAAATCTCAGAAATTTGGTGACGTCACGAACCGGGGGTGTAATTCCAATGGAGTGTCCAGCAGGGGGCACACTATGTATAGAAGTCAAATAGTACCATTGACTTCTATATATAGTGCCCTCCATTGGAATTACACCCTGATTCGTCTATGGAACAGGTAAGTCTGCACACTGTAAGGCTGGGTTCACACTACGTATATTTCAGTCAGTATTGTGGTCCTCATATTGCAACCAAAACCAGTAGTGGATTAAAAACACAGAAGGGCTCTGTCCACACAATGATGAAATTGAGTGGATGGCCGCCATATAACAGTAAATAAATGCCATTATTTCAATATAACAGCCGTTGTTTTAAAATAACAGCAAATATTTGCCATTAAATGGCGGCCATCCACTCAATTTCAACATTGTGTGAACAGAGCCTTTCTGTGTTTTCAATCCACTCCTGGTTTTGGTTGCAATATGAGGACCACAATACTGACTGAAATATACGTAGTGTGAACCCAGCCTAATACTTCCCCATCATCTATCTGCTCATATCCGCTCGCCTGGCGGGTCCGCTTATGTAATTGAGACCCCCGTCCGGACCCCCTGTCACCGCTGCCCCTGCTCGTCCAGTGGGACCGCTTATGTAATTGAGGCCCCGGTCTCAGGGGGGGAGTAGGCACGGTCTGAGGCCTACTTCCCCCCTGATATCGGGGCCTCAATTACAGCAGCAGACCCACCGGACAAGCAGGGGCGGCGTTGGCATTGATGGGGATAGCCTTGGTACTACTTCCCCATCATGTGCTCCTACTATGAGCAGTACCAGAAATAGTACCAGGGCATATGTGGTGGCAACGGGAAGGGGGAGGGGAGATTGGGGATGGCCCTGGTACTACTCCCCCATCATCTATCTTCTCATACTATGAGCAGATAGATGATGGGGGAGTAGTCCAGTGTGCAGACTCACCTGTTCCATAGACTAATCAGGATGTAATTCCAGTCGAGTGTCCAGCAGGGGCGCACTATATATAGAAGTCAATGGTACTCATTGACTTCTATATATAGTGCGCCCCCTGCTGGACACTCTATTGGAATTACACCCCCGGTTCGTAACGTCACGGTATTTCTGAGATTTTGAAGTCTCCGTGATCTACTAAATTAAGGGAAATAGCAGTAAATGTGCATTTCCCATAATATAAATAAAATAGTATATTAGGAATTTATCTTACTTTCCCTAACTAATAACATATTAAAAAATGCTTTTGCCCGAACCTCTCCTTTAATGAGACACAGCTGCGGGATCGCAGCTGCCTCTCATTACCTCCGGCCCCAGACACTGATGTATGCGGGACCGCTCTCACTGCAGCGGTCCCACACACATCAGTAAGCCCCATCAATGCAAGAATGTATATATACATTCCTACTGCACGGGGTATGTGCAGGAGAAACGTATATATACAGATTGCTGACGGGAAGGCGTTAAAGCAACTGTTCAAAGCAAAGGAAATATTTTGCAAAGGTTTAATGAATGACACCCAGAAGCAAAAGAAACCAAAACAGCACATCCCCATAATAATATTTAAAAAACAAAATAGTAATTACCTTTTTTGAATCACAAAAATGTCACCAGCCTATGGGAAACCCTTATGCTTCTAAACATAAGGCTTCTAAACATAATAATATTTGAACAATATATATAGCGTAGACATGCATGCACAAGCAATGTTAACCTCTTCAGGACCAAGCAAAGTTTCATTTTTGCACTTTTATTTTCTCCTCGTGTTTTAAAGGCCATACTGCTTTAAATTTTTCACGTATTTCTTTTACTACACAAATTGTACTTTGTAATTACATATTTTTTTCCCATAAAATATGATGCGAAACAGACATTATCTATGGTCCTCAAGTCAGTACGATTACGATGATACCTAAGCCCCATGCTTATCATCACCACTTAAAGGTGTATTCCTCCCAAAAGCTAAAAAAATTTAAATGCCCCCAAACCAAGTCCCCCTGATTATTTTGAGCCGTCTCCTGTCTTTCTAGTTGCTGCCATTCCTGAGTTACAAGCTTTTTTAAAAGCCAGTCTGTATCCAAAATGGCACTGACCGGGAAACTACATTTCCCACCATGCACTGCTCCACTACTGAGTCATAGCTCTGTGCAGAACACCACCGCAGCCTCCTCTAGCTGTCCCCACATACCAGCACCCCGATCAGCCGCCAGCTCCTGTGCCAGCCCAATCAGCCTCCCTGACCTGGACAAATTTATGCCCCTGTAAACTGCAGAGCACTACCGCAGCTTCCTAGTATAACCTGTATACATGGTTATCCTGAGTCCTTCAAAGCGGATGCCTTAGGGGCAGCCCTGAGCATGTGACCCACCCACTATGTGCCCTAAAAGAATATATAGTAGGGATTGTCCAGACAGTTTCTTATGTTGCTTATATTTATATATTGTTTCTAACAAATATCACTAGTGTACAGTATATTGGTTTCAGTTATAAATGAACAGGACAAACTGAAACTGGCCATATGTGGCCTGACTGTATATGCCCAATAGTGTGCATGGCGTTTCCAACATGCATGATCCTTCCCTTTCCCCACATATATTCTGCAGTAGCTTTTTTAATCTTACCGTGGATTGTAATGCTAGAGGATAGTTTGGTAAATGACATGTATAATTATATAGCTACATTGTGTTGTGTGCGAATTTACATTAGTGTCAGTGTGTATCAGCATAAACTGTATGACATTTCTGTACTACAGCAACGAACACTACATGATTGTTCCGCATTCGTTGCGGAAAATTGTACTTTATTAAATCAATAAGAAAACAACTCTTGTTTTGACAACATAATTATGGAAAGTCACATTCTGTCTTCATATCACATACATGTCATCAGTCAGGCGTGCCATATATGCTTTCAATTAAATGATTTACTTCTGCTTATAGCTAAAAGCCAGGCAGAGGACAAAGGCATGAACAGAACAAGAACAAATACTATACTTGATCCTTTCATGACTGGGGGTGTTTAGGGTCTTCATGCTCAGTGTTTCAACTGTTTTTTTTTTTTTAAATAGGTCACCATAGACTTTATGTGGTATAATGTGGTATCTGGCCACACATGAAAAGCACCATAAAAATACATTGTTAAACAGTCCTTCATGTCCTATTTTAAAGAGGCACTATCACTATTGTCACTTTTAAAAATACATCTTTTCAATATAGATGTATTAAAAATACATCTATATGTAGTTTACTCCAGAAAAAAAACCCTATAAAACTCACCATTAGGTGTCTTAATCTTAGCTGAGTCTCCAATCTGCTTTAAAATTTGTCAAAAGATACGTTATATGAGCATTGCAGACATAGACAGAGGATGGAAAGGGTGGGACTTCCCTCATCCAATGTAATTTTTTTTATATATATGAGCAAAGGGAACGCCCATTCCAGTTTTGAGAACTGCTGGAGAGACTGCTGGGAAAGGAGGCTTTTACTGGGACCAGGGGAGGCAGAATTTAATAATAACCCACCAGCAAAGACAGCAAGGATGCTGGTAGTAAGTACTACATATTGTTTTTTCATTACCTAGTGACAGGTACGCTATAAGGTGTCTAGTTCAATGAAATATATTGACCCTCAAAATGTGTCAATATATTTGAAATGCAAAAGAAGAGCCTGTGGAGCTACATTTAAGAGTCTTAAATCAAAGGACTAGCCAGTTATCCCTCTGGGAAGGAACCAGCCAGGGGATGGCTCCTGTAGGGAATCCACCAAAACCACCATATTAAAAGGCCCTATAAGTCAATGCAATGACAAGGGAAAAACCAAGGCCAGGTATCCATCCACAGACAGCTGTTTCGGGGTGTTGCTCTTCATCAGTGTGGAGCAGGATTCTGGCTAGATGAGAGCAATGCCTGGTAGAGCCATTAGAGAAACAGATCACTAATCTCAGGGAGACCAGCCTAAGAAAACACTGTCAACTGCTAGTTAAAGCGCTCAATGCAGTGAAATCCTAGGTGCATTGCCCCCAGGGGCAAGTGGAGCCTCATTTAAGAGTCTCAAAACACAGGACTAGCTAGATATTAGTAAGGCAAGGAAAAATATATTTGAAATGTATAAAGTATGTAACACATGACACTGCTATAGCAATGTCACATTGAGGGGGAACAGTGAGCCCTGTACTGAATCCAGCCCACTGCCCATGCCTACATATGCAATCTGCCCTAGGTATGGCCTGTCAGGGGTACAGAAAGGTCATTAGTCCACATAATAGCCAGCTAGTGACTGGTAAGACACAAATTAAGGAAAGTCAATAACAAGCCAAGGGTCAAAACAGGAAAGCAGAATCGAAAACACAGGCAATACATAGTCAAGGATAAACACAGATGGTAGTGCAGTACAAAATCAAGGGCCAGAACATAGTTAGGCACAACCAAAGGTCAAGAACAGAATCAATAAACAGAGGAAAGCTAGTAGGGAATGGCAGAAGACAAACAATCACAGACAGCCACTGTGATTAGCCGCACATTTAAATATCCCTCCAGCTGTCAGTCTGACGCATATGGCCGCTGATAGGCTTACTCTCTGCAATGTCACTGGAAGACAGACTTCTGCGGCCACTGACTGGCAGCCATGACAACCATGTCCTATCGCTGTTTCCCTGTGGAAAACCGGCCACCACTGGATCACATGAAGGTAAGATTCTAACACAATGAGAACGAAAACTATATTTTGGCTTCAAATTATCACATTCTCTAATCTAAAAATTCAGTCTCTGTACATGGACAAAAATCACTGATGAATCTTTTTAAGGAAGGTGTGAATGCATATGGGGTTGGGTCCGCAGGGGAGGATATACAGTCTCTGAGGCCAGTTCAGAGGTGTGGCAGTGTAAAAGCTGTAACAGTTGTGTCTCCTGTGCTGCCTCCTGCTGGTATGAAGCACGTCAGGGACTGGGGCTCAGTAATAAATTAGGAGAGAGGAGGAGAGAGTGCAAGGGGTGAAGTGTTTGGTCTCTTCTGCAGTGCTAAGATGACTGCTATTTTCTGCCTGAGAAGTGTACCTTATGTTTTCAGCATGGTAAAGTATGTGAATAGGAACTACCTTTGGAGAGTAGTGTCCTGTATAAGGGTACAAAGTAAGGATAGAAGTGAAGGGGTTGCTTACATTAGCTTGTGCCAGGTCCTGTACTTTATATCATTAAAGTGATATTGTCACCCCCTTACTCTATGTGCGGTTCTTCGCACCATCCACAAGCTTAGATGCTGCACATTCAATATATACCTGTATAACACTTGTCTGTGTCTTTCTGCTCTAAAATTGGTATATTTCCTTGTTGGACAGGCGGTGTTTCTCAGAAGTTGGACTCTCTCCCCAGCCAAGAGGTGGATCCCAAGTTCTGTAAAGCCTTATCTAGGTGACACTATTATCCAATGAAATGAAATGAGAGCAAGGGGGTGACAATATCACTTTAAATGGTTTGTCCAGGTGTAATAAAAGTGAAATCCTGCAGCAGAATGTGTTAAAATAGCAAACACATGCAGGTAAATACAGGTGACTGGTGTTTATGAGTAGGTGGTGTGTATGGGGCATGTATGCTTTGTGTATGTGGTGGCATGTGTATTATGTATGATAAGTGTGTGTACAATTAGTAATATGTGTGAATGGTGTGTATGGGATATGTGTTCTTTGTGTAAGTGGAATGTGTTTAATGTGTGGCTGGTGCATGTAGAATGTTCTAGCTTTGTTGTAGTAAAAGGCTTAGGAACCGAGAAACACTTCTTGCTAGGGGGCCATTTGCTGTCAGTGTCGACCCCTGATGGCCATTGATACTCAAAGGGATTGTCCAGCGTTTGGCAATTTTTAATATATCGCTGCTGTTATATAGAGGACAATGAAGAGATTATACTTCTCTATGTTCCCCGGAGTTCTGTTGTGGTGTTGACTGCAGTGCCTCCACTTCCGAGACAAACTTGTCTTGGGAGTGACAGCCTGCTCAGCCAATCACTGCCCGCAGTGCTGTCCTGTCTGACAGGTTCTTCTCAGAAATGAAGGTGTTACAGTAAACTGGGGGCACTGGTGACCACAAAAAGACATTGGGGGAATGCAGCAGGGTAAGTATAGGCTCTTTATTCTTTTCTTTATACCAGCAGCAATATTTAATATTTAATAAGATTGCCGAACACCAAACAACTCCTTTAAGGAATGTCTGGCATAACATAAATTCTGTGAGACAGTAATGTAATAAGTGGATCGTGCTAATGCTCATTGGCTGCATCATGTCAGGGGAATGTAAGTATTGACAGGGATGTGATGCATATCACAGGTATTTACAGTATGAATACATTTGCATATATTTATATAATAAAGCTAGCATTATGAATGTTTCCCTTAAGTCATTATTATGTATATTTAAACACTTTTACTTGATTTTAAACAGATGTATATTTATGCACACAGGGTATCAATTGTTATGTAATGTATGGGCATTGGAAATTATACATTTTGCTAAAATTATTTAATTCATTTAGATCAAGATAATATGAATTACAGTATATTGATATTTTTGTGCTATATGTATATGTATATGTAGAGCAGTGGTGTCAAATCTCAGCCCTTATAATCCTGCGGATTATAAAATCCTGCAGCCGGCAGGGGCAGGGAAGAAATTGATTACAAGTACTAAATTACCTCTCCCTGTGCTAGCAGTGAGTGGCGGCACCGGCGTTGGGACCCCTGCTGGGCTCTGGGATCTCTGGAGCTGACACATCAAGACCTGGCTGATGGACTGGCCACACAGCCAATTAGCAACTGGGGCGGGACACTGCTCCAGTCACTGATTGGCTGAGCAGCCAGTCCATCAGCCGGGACGGGCCTTTTGGTGTCATCACTAAAATGCCTTCCAGCGGGGGGTCCCAAGGCCGGTCTTACTGTTAACCGCGGGCATAGGGAGAGGTAAGTTAGTATCTAATCAATTTCCCCCCAGCCCCTGCCAGCTGCAGGATTTTATAATCCGCCTGACTTCTCCTTTAAGCTATTGCAATTTCCTTCATCCCTGGACTGTGAGGCTATGAGTTTGACACCTGTTATGTAAAGTATGCATTATGTCTTTATGTCATTATTTTAACATAGGGGTATTTTGAGGCAACATATTTAATCATATTAAATATTGGCCTATAAATGTATAGCTTGATGGGACAATAACACAACCCTAGCCCACTATCTTGACCCAGTATAGAATTGGGCTGTCAGTGCATTAAACTGATCCTGCAAATGTGGGTGCACATTGCTATCAAAACATTAAATGGCAAAGGAACCATGTAGTTGGCCTGTTCATTTATGTTGTGTAAGAGGGAAAGGGTTAAATATTTTTTGGATTATGTAATATGAGAGCAAGAACTCAAGGCCTTAACTGTAGCGACTACAAGTTTCCAATCAGCAATCACATAACAGTTTTGTCAAATGTGGGAATTTCTACATAACTGGAGGGCATGCTTCATAGTACATTCCAGTTCATCCACCTGCCAGAAAGAGCGATTTCTGCTTTTCTCAGCTAAATAATTAATTCCTTCACATTACAAGAAAAGATGAAAACGTTAGATAATATTGATGATGTCTAAAACTATTACATTGATGTTGGATAAGCTTGATTTGGTGTTTGTTAGCGTGAAATAAGCTCAGTGCACCTTTCTAGAATTAACATATGTTTGACAACTAGAATTCAGCTGTAAATGCAGTTAACCCAAAAATATCCCTGGTCTCTTTCCTCGCCATTTATTATATGCATTAGGATTTGAGCTATGTGCTAGAAGTTGCTATACGGTTAAAGGAATACTTTAAGAAAATCTAAGAATCTGGTGCAGGGAGGGGGTGGGGGGAACATAATAAGGAATCTATACTTACCCATCCAAGTGTTCCTGCAGTTCAGCATCACCGCTCTTGGCCCCCACTGGCCTCCTGCAACGTCACTTCCTGGCTAAGAAATGGCTGCTTAGCCAGTAACTGGGGCGGGACACCACTGCAGTCACTGCCGCTGAGCGGTTACTTAATGCAGGTTGGTTATGATGCAGGAAGCCGGGAGAAACTGGATCCCGATCAGAGGACTGGAGATGGGTAAGTATAGTTTCTTTATTATGTTTTTCCCACACCCATGCCCACCCAGGATTTTTAGATTTGGCTGGATTTTCCTCTTAATGCCTTCCTCACACTTAGTATTTGTTTTAAAAGAAGCCTTAAGTTTAAATTTTTTTGGTTGTGTTTTCACAAATGTTAATGTAGCCTTTTTATTTTTCCTCTGTTTTTCGCTCCACTTTTCCAGCTTGCATTTTCTCTTTTACAGCCGTTTCAGTTGTGCAAATTTTATCATACTGTTGCATAATGTAAGATGAATTTGTGCATTTTTTATTGCACTTTTTTCAGGTTATGACCCATTGAGTGATGCTGCAGAAATACTCCCAAAAAAGTCAAAAAAATGCTGCAAATGTCTAAGGACTCATGAAAAACATCAAACAAGGGCAAAGGGGTCTTTGGGGCTGCTCTCCTTTGGATTTTCCCCACCCTGCTGGGCTTTACTGACAGACCACACTCTCTTTTTATTTGCCTTTATGCATGTTCCTGGCCAAGGATCATTTATATGAACTGCAGTAGTGTGAAACAGGCCGGCTTCACAATCCCTTAAAATCCTGGAAAAACGCTAATAAATGCCATGGCGTTTTATTGTTGTTGCAAAAATGCCAGTGGCCAAATGTTAGCTGAAAGTCAATGGAAGTTTATGATCTTCCTTACATACATGGTGTTTTGCTTGGTGTGCCCTTTTCTCTCCTCTCTGGTATTTTTTGAGGCTCTTTGGCAGAGTGTGGCCTTTTTCTTTTTTTTTGTAAACTGGCGTTTTTTCTACCTTAGACTTCAATGGGATTGTTCTGGTTGTCCCCAAAACGCCATTGCTGTGTGTATGGTGCTTTTTTTTCTGGGGGGTTTTGTGGGGGTTTTGTGGTCCAGCAACTAGGTCATGTGATGGCAGAAGAAAAAATAGTTCAGCACACAAAAATGCCTAAACCACGACAGACAAAAAGTGTGTGTGATAGCACTCTCACTCTCATTGTAATAGCAGAGATCTGACAGGTTCCTTTCAATCTACTGAACTGAAAAACAAGATAGGGTGGGGTTCTCATATTAAATTGTGAATGGAAGCACGAGATAATACTTGTGTGTATAATTTTACTCATCGCCACATGTCATTGCTAAATTGGTACCTTCGCTAAACGACCCACTTTTTTATATAGTACAATTGATAGCTTTTTCAATGAACAATAAGGTAAAAAATGCAATATTCCTATAATGTAAACATGTATGGAATATTATTTCCAAACTTCTATGAAGCATCCTGTCTATTTAAGGTTGCAATTTTTGTAATACAGTATAGGCGGATTCAATTACTGACACATATGGTTTTGTTCCTTGGAAGTTCAAACAATGTGTGTGTTCCTGCATGTGTGAGCATGTGTGTGTATGTATTATTCATGTATCTTTTCTAAAATGTGAAGATTTATTCCTTTTATTTACATTTTGATCCTGGCAATACACTTATAAGAGTATTACTGCCTGTATGTCATTTTATTCTGCATAAAGTGATTTTGTAAAAAGCCATAACAACATGTAAAGGAAACCTAAAGTTACATTCAGATGGGATGCCTCAGACATTATTAAAAAATGCAAAGTGCTAGTGATTGGTTGATTTATGCAACATCATCTTATAAACAAAGTCTTTTTAACAAAGTATAAATTAAAAGATAATAATTCATAAATGTATATATTATTTACGCATAATAAATTTTCACAGCGGTTGAAGTGTATTGTACCAAATGTGAGATGTACTGAATGCAAACAATTGAAACTCACTGACATTTTTTTCTATTAATTTTGTTATATAATTGTATTCCCACACACCATATTTTGCCTTTACATGCTCAGCTAAGATTTGTTCATATTAGGGGGAATAATGAAGCATGGTATGTCAGAAATATATGTATACAAACGTAAACCAGCATATTCCTGATAGTTACTCTAGAACCCTTTAGGGCTTCAGACCAGGCCTAGAGACAAAGATCACTAACAGATTACTGATCTCAGTGAGACCAGCCAAAGATAACACTGCTGGCTGCTAGGTAAAGCGCTCAATGCAGTTAAATCCTAGGTACATTGCTCCCTTGGAAACATGAATATGCAAAAATAGAGCCTGTGGAGCCTCATTTAAGAGTCTCGAAACACAAGACTAGCCAGATATCCCTCCGGGAAGGACCTAGCCAAGGGGTGGCTTCTGTAGAAAAACCACCAAAATCACCGTATTAAGTGCCCCTATAAGTCAATGTAATGACAAGGGAAAAACCAAGGCCAGGTATTTATCTACAGACAGCTGTATTGGGTGTTGCCCCTCATCAGTGTGGAAAAGGATTCTGGCTAGGTGGCAGCAATGCCTAGTAAAGCCATAAGAGAAAAAAATCACTGATCTCAGGGAGACCAGCCAAAGATAACACTGCCGGCTGCTAGTTAAAGCGCTCAATACATTGAAATCCTAGGTGCATTGCTCCCTGGGAAACATGAATATGCAAAAAAAAACAAAAAAAGTGGAGCCTCATTTAAAAGGCTCGAAACCCAGGACTAGCCAGATATCTGGCTAGTCCTGTGTTTCGAGACTCTTAAATAAGGCTCCACAGGATCTTTTTTTTTTTTTTGCATATTTAAGACACAAAGCAGTTGTTTTAGATACCCTTCCTCAGAGGAATCTACACCCTTTAATGGGCACTGCAGCCTAAGGCTATGTTCACACACCGTGACCTTTCTATTAATCACGGCCATTGTTGCCAATTTGCAATGCGTCCATGAATAAAAGAATAGTTATATTGCACTGCAGTCAGAGGGAATCCCGGTCGGAGTGTATGCACATAGTATACACTCCAGCCGGGATTCCTAGTGGCCGCAGGAAAAACTGACATGTCCGTTTTGTGCGGCCGCTATTCATTGAATAGCGTCTGCACAACACTGACAGCTCACACAATGGAAAGTGCAGCTCCGGCTGCACTCTCCATTGTCTGCTATGGTGAATTGGGATATGGGCACACACGGTTGCGCCCGCATCCCAACTCAGCAAAAATGAAGTTCATCCAGCCTGTACTGCACTGAACTCCGCTGACACCGGTCATTCTGTGACATGGCCAGGTCAAAGAACGGCTTGTGTCTCACGTACTGTGAACCTAGCCTAAGTCTGATCAAGGGCTCTATCGGAATTCACTGGAAGCCAACTAGTTGCAGCATATCTCCCTTAGAAAAAAAAAGAAACAGAGCAAAAGTGTTGGCTAAAGTTGGAAACCAGAGACCCCCATTATCCCATCTAACTTTTAGAAGAGTGACTCCTGTTCCAGCCATATTTATTTGGGGTGTTAACTGGAGTGAACTCATACAAATATATTGTGTATGAGCTGCTTATTTACCTCCAACCCATTGTGCAGCCTCCCTTTAACTGTGCCAGTCCATGGAACATTGGACACACTGTGTAATCCCCTGTGTCCACAACTAGGACTGGTGTAGGGCCACATGTTCAGCCAGCCTACAGCTGTTCTTTCATTTTCACTAACATCTGTGTTCCCTTTGGATTGCTGCATGAAAGTAAAATGCTCATAAAATGCATAAATGCATAAAGTGATTTTGTAAAAAGCCATAACAACATGTAAAGGAAACCTAAGGTTACATTCAGATGGGATGCCTCAGACATTATTAAAAATGCAAGCTTCTAGGGATTGGTTGATCTATGCAAGAAGGATATTTTTCTTGCTATAAGGCAGTTTTAGTGATATATACAGTAGTGACTCACTATCTACTAGTGATGAGCAAATTTGTTGACTGTTTGGGTTTGTCCAAACCTGAAAGTTTAGCATTTGACTCATGGTGCCTGGAGAGGTTAGACACAGTCCTAGGGAATCCTTGACTAAGATACAGCCATGTTTTTCATCAAGTTTGCTTATCACCAGTATCTACCTCCCCCAAGGAACGCTGTGTATACAAGGTATGTGTGCATGTCTGAACACCTGTGTTTCTGACTCTCTGGTGTCCTTCCCACTGCTGGCTTCTGTCTCACACTGATCCTAACTTGGGCATTGCTGACATTCCTAGGACTGGGTGGGCCTGGAAAAGGAAGAGTATCTTATTTAAATAGGAAGTACCTTGACTGTACACAACTGTAAAATTACCTGGCACTCACTATTGCTGCAAAAATATTCACTGCCTCACCATACAAATATCGGCCATAACCATAGTTTGCTGGTCTGCTGGCAACCCGAGAAGGGAATGGTAAGGCCATCAGGGTGGTAAATAGCAGAGAAACTGTGAAAAGTAAAATCCTGTTATACTCAGTATGTGTTTATTACACCTCAAAGACAAAATAGTGGAATGACAAATAATTCAGGTCTACTGCACCCAAATAAATACTGTCATATTTATTTCATATAGAAAGGCTGGACAGAATTGTAATTTTTAATAGTCCTCGCTTATCTGGTAGAGCAGAACTTGGGCATACTATGGGCTTTTAGGCTATGTTCACACAATGTATTTTTTGTATTAATCACGACTGTTTGCAATTTGCAATTGTGGCTTTGACCATAGAACTGAAGACTTATTTGTATCACTGTATTTACGGTCCAAGTTCCTTATCGCCACTTTTTTGTTTATAAGCAGGATTTCAGTGTGCGGGAACAGGGCGTTTCCTCTCTTCTGCTTTGATAGGAACATGGGGGGAGTTTAATCAAACTGATGTAAAGTAGAATTGTCTTAGTTGCCCCAAGCAACCAATCAGATTCCACCTTTCATTTTGTAAAGAATCTGTGAGGAATGAAAGGTGGAATCTGTTTGGTTGCTAGGGGCAACTAAGACAAATCTCCCCCACGGACCGCAAATACATTTGTGCACATATATGAGGAGAGTAAATATATAAAACCAGGACAATAAGCAGTGCATGAATGACATACAGTAGCTAGGGGTGCTCCACAGGGGTGGAGTGGCAAAACACATACATGGGCCAGAATGGACCCAAAGTCCATGTAACATATATTTACAACTGCAGAGCTGCATCTAAATAAGTCCTAAATAGGTTATGTAAACCATATAAGTGATTACAGCGCAGTTGCATCTAGTCACTAAGGGGGTTATCTTTTGTTATTGGATTTATTCACTTTCCTTTTCTTTTCCATACAGCCTAAACCACCATAAAGGTTTACTATAGTCACATTTTGTTTCTGTAGAATTTGCAACAAAAATTTGTTTACCTTCTTCCTATGCCTGCTGCTGCCCCTATTGCCCCATAATTAAAGTAATTCTCAAAGTAATATGTACAGTAATAGTTATCATTTTTTGCCCCCACAGGAAAAGCTGTCACCTTAGGTAGTTTCCTAAAGTAATTCTACCCATTTAGTGCCCCTACACAAAAAAAGTGTTCCTTTTTACCCTCTTTATATGGATGCAGTTAAAATAAGGTGCCAGCGTCAGTTTCCACTGAGCAATTACCCACATTACACACAGTGGATGGGCCCAATAATGTACAGTAAATGGGCACTGGGCTACTGCTCCCTCTACCCCCATCTAAGCCTCTGCAGTGCATACTGTACATACATACAGTTACGAAGCTAGTGCATGATACATTTTGTAAAATTGGGGAAAAAATTATATAAAAATGTTAAACTGACTAAAAAGCAGTAGTCAATGTATATGTGGTTAATACATTATTTCCATGAAAGGCAGTGGGAGAGAAGTTGCCGGCTATCTGTCAGTGCCACAACAATGCAGCTTAGTGTTATCCTGGGCTGGGTCTGCTTGCTCAAAAGGAATGTAAAATATTTGGAGCTGGGATTTTACACCACATACAGAAATGTGACACAAGGCCAATTTTTTTCCCTAACCTTTGTCATATGAAAAAAGTGCCCACACAAATATTTGTAACTAGCTATATAGGCATAATGCACTGCTGCATAATTATGTTGCGAAAATGCAGCAAGTTACATAGTGAGCGAATTCTGGAGCAAAACCATCACATAATATAATCACTTATGAATCCACCATAATTCTTTACCTGCCACAGGGAATCCGGACATGGTGAGTGTTGTAATCTTGCAGCATCAGGAAAGCAACAGGTTAGGCAACACTGTTCTAATTTAAAGTGACTGCCCGGCAAGGAACTGAAAATGACCTGCAACTTAGTACAGAAACAGCAGGTGATTCTATGATAGTCCATCCTATTTTTGCTTTATACTGAAGTATAAGCACTAGATGGGGCCAAAGGAAATAAAAGTCAATGGACATATTTAGCTAATATTTTCATGCCTTATCAAAAATGCACTAGATATACAGAAAAGACTGATGTGAACAGAGCCTTAGCTAGATGCTTCATTAAAATTGTGTGACATTCCAACATCCCTAACCTCAGACAGCATCACTGCCCAGCAGAGAATGCCATACCACCTTGCTACAAGTTATCAGGACAGTTTTCAGTGGCTTCTTCCTGTCCCACCAGTCTTAATAGCTAGACCTCTTCCAATACACAAAAACGGAGAGATCTATCAATCAAGGCTGAAGTGGGGAGAGAAGATACTGGGGACCGCCCTGATGACTTGTGGTTGGGCATCATGGAGGTGATGAAAGATTCCCTTCAATGGTCATGTAGTGGCTTTAGGTTTGCACAGTCATAGGTTTAGGTATATTAGGATATGTTGACATTCTTACAAAACCATAGCTTTGGCATAAATTCTGCGTAAGGATTACCTTCACTTTATAGAAGGTAATAAAAAGTCTCAGATAGCTAAATCCTGTTTATTATTGCATTTCACCCGTGTACCCTGCATTCAGCTATAATATTTTTGCAAGTAAAAGCTGCAGCCAGTCTGAGCAAGAAAACTGGCACGGCGCAGGGTTAAATTAAGAAATGTTAAACAGAATTGGACACATGGTAAAATACTCAGAGTTGAAAGGTTGAAGATTCAACTTTTCCATTTTTGGTCTGAATTATTCACGATTAACTAGAGCACATGATATTCACACTAAGTGAAAAGGAAGGGAAAATTGCAAGCAGTTATAATAATGCCACCCTTTATATTATGTCAGAGCTTGCAATCTGGTTCATTATGTAACAGATGTTTAGCGTATAGATAAGCAATATGTGAAAAAAGCGTGAAGAAGTAGCAAAAGCAAATGAATCAGTTTAGATCCATGCGAAGGAGTATGCTGAGACCCCAGGAAAACTACAGTAAGGGTGGGGAAGGGTGGATGAAGTAGTCACTGACTTCTTACTAGCTTATGTATAAAATCTACAGCCTTCCACCCTTTACCCATGTGGTCACCTAAAAGCACCCAGTAGTGGTGGTGCAATGTGTCTGTGTCTACAACCAATCCCTTACTATAGCAAGTAACGCATCTGGATCTTCACAGCTACATGGTGGGCTGATCTTGTCTCCTGCTGGTCACTGGTCTCATAACCCCCCCCCCCCCCCCCCCCATTTACAGCACCACATTTACTAAGCCCCTTAGCGGCGAACCTGAGGCAGGTGCAGAAATATCTAGAGCAGTCATAGATTTTTACCATGATTTGAGTCTGCAAGCAGTTGTAAATCATGTTAAATCAGATGCAGAAGGATGCGAATGAGGCTTACGTCTACAAACATGGCACCGATTTTGGTGGGGCTTTGGCCAATGGTTTTGCAGATAGTGAACTTTGCTGCATGTTTTTTTTACTTTTTGCATGCAGCTTGTTTAATGGTGTATTGCAATTTCTTGCTGAATTTTAGAGCTGATATCATCACTGGCATCACTGCTAATGACCTTTTCCAAACATCCACCTTAATCCGCACCTCTTGCTCCCTTCTTTAGGACCTTAACCAAGCTGCACCAGTTCTATGGAATGCATTGTCTAAGAATGTTAGACTCCCCATAAATACCCAAAGCTTCATACATGCTCTCAAAACTCATCTTCTCAAGCAGGCTTACCAGGTTCCCTAATTTAATTGCATATCCCCCCCCATGCACACTCATGCCAAGCACTTATTCACTTAGACCTGTAGCATTCCAGCATTGGTTGGTGACTGGTTCACATACCCTTAACTGCACTGCCTTATTTATAAAGATGGCTGGGACCACCGCAGCCTGTGATTGGCTGAGTGGCCTGTCAGCTGGCCATTCTGAAGCTAGAGAGCGTGGGACCCGGGGAGGAAGACAGAGCGGAGGAGAAGCCCTGACAGGTAATGTATGTTGCAAGGGCTGCAAGGACATCGGTAACAATGTCTCTGCAGCCCTCGCTCAACGATCATCGGGCCGTGGAATAGGCCCAGTAAACGAGCGGTGATCTAGCAGATCGGCGCTCGTTTACATCGTTGATCATAATCTGTAAGCTCATGCATGTGAGCAGGGCCCTCATTCCTCATGTATGGCTTCATAATTACATGTATATCTCTGTAATGTCTCTTTTGGTCTATGTATGTACCCCTAGAATTGTATCCCTAGAACCCCTATATAAATAAAAAATTATTATTAGTACTGGTACTCCTTAACAAATGGGGGATATGTTAATCCATTCTGAGGTGGTCTTATTGAGAAGGATTTTTTTTTTGTACAATTTTTGACTTTTAGTGATGGAATTGTGACTTGTTACTTTAGGAAAGTTTGTTTTTATGCCATAGATGTGCTTTGGACAAATAGGTTTGCTGAGAATGGGGATTGTGTATGAGAACAGTCAGGATGAACACTGCTCACATTGAAATAATTATCCATTCAGTAATTTTCCTTTGTGTGTTCTCCATTGAAATAATTGTAAAAATCATATACTGTAGTTTTACCATGGATGTATATTACATAGGTTTTCCTTAGCAATAACATCAGTGACAAATATTTTCCATCTTGACCTAATGATTTCTGCATCAGCTTTTGTAGGATAATGTAAAAATGGCTGCCATCTGTATATGTAAAGCAACTGTCTACAGAGAACTGTCATCATTTCATGTATTGGATATGGCCTGTATTTAGCAGGTGACTGAGCTGCAGGATCAAATTAAGTCAGTGGTCCACAGGTCATGGAGTCAATTGGAGTGTACACCACCAAATTTATTAAAAGGTAACATTTCCTTTATACGTTTGGTGCATTTTCGCCTTTATAACTGTCACAAAATGAAATCTACGCAGGCTTACCTAACTAAAATAATTGGTACCATTTCCTTTTATTCCATAAACCGATCCACCCTTGGACACCACGCCCACCATTCTCTACACTTGTCAAATCTGCCAGACGACCACATCAGTCACAATCACATGATGCTTTGCCACATGTTAGGGACACAGTTTACACCACAGCCCGCTATATACAATTCATGTAGGCCAATAAGTGAAAACCGTTGCTAAGAACCAACAGAAATTCCATTAACAGTGTATGATTCATTTCTTCTGTGTTTTATAAGGCTTAATCCAAGAAATACCACACCCATTCCATTCAGCCATATATGGTGCTTGTTCTAAGGATTATATTTGGACCACTTCTTATAGTAAGCATTTTCAACTATTAGATACAAGACATATCTTGTCGTATCATGTCAGGTCATATGTATGTTAAGCTGCCCTTTACATATGCAAAAAAGGTACAAAAAGAAAAAAAAATAACCATCTCTATTTTTCTATAGCTATTATAAAATACAATTATAACTGTTCTAGGTATCATTATCATAGTAGTGAGAAGGGAGTGGCCGCTCAGGGTACCAGTCTGTACTTGTTATGCAGATAAGAAGCTCTATAAAAATTATTTTCAAGAACAAATGTTAAGGAGAAATTAGTATTTTGTACATCGTCAGTAAAACTTACCTGGAAGATCAAGACTTTAAAATTGTTCCTTCTCAAGAGCTGATTGTGATTGTGCTCCAGCTTCTTCACCTGCACGGTCTGCTTATCCATACGATCCTTGACTTCTCTCATATTGGCGCTGACTTTGCGAGATTTCTCCAGAAGTTTACTGACGGTGTTGCTGGTAGACGTATGACTTTTTGATAGTTTGGTGATATCGTTCTGGATCCCCTTTACTGAGTTTTCTATGTCAATCTGCCTCTTTTCCATTTTGTTCTGGTTTTCTTGCACTGAATCCAGCATGTTTACCAGTTTATCCAGCAGGGTGAGGACTGTGATGGCGTTCACTTGATTACTGTCTTTGATGGAGTCGGCCACTAGTTGCTGGGGTGTAGGGCTAGAGCTGGGAGACTCTGCAGGGCTGTGGCTGGGCACCACCAACTCCTGGCTCTCATGATCAGCACTCTTCTGAAACTCTTCGTTGTTCTTCTCTATTTGAATTGCATCTTCCTCCATGTTCACAGATGTTAACAATTTACACCGTGCAGCTGCTTAACTTTTACTCTTGTGTTTTCTTATGATATATGCTAATGATGGTATTGTAGAAGTAGCAGATGTTCTCTTCTCTGGCTTCTTCTCCTTTGATTAGTGTTTGCTTTGATAGGATAGTATGACACACTAGTCTGCAGGAAAACACTGCCAGCAACCACATTCCAGCTTCTCTTTTAAGCCTCTGCTCCACCCAGTGGGAGGTGAAATGTGAATTATCCAAACTTTTCAGATCCAGGGGTGTGTTTCAGAGCATACACTCCATGTCACGGCACTCCTAGATGTGCAGGTTTACATTTTTTTTTAACATGCCATAGTTCAATAATGACTTCATGCAGGCATTGAAAACACCCTATGTTGGACAGGAGCCATCTCTGCTTCTCTTGGCTGCGGGGGAAAACTTTTGGCTGGCTGCTATGATACACTGGAACACTGAGCATGTTTTTTTCCTGGATGAAGTTATTTTCAGAGAGAAGTATTGTTTGCATCTGCCAAGGGAATAACTCATGATGTGGTTCACATCTACATTTCTTTTTCCTTACAAATATGGGTTAGAGATCTCAGTGTTCACATACTTTTTTTTTTTTCAGAGGGGATGGCCGCAGTTATTGTAGGTTTTTCCCTTGATGTAAATAATTACTCTGTTATATTTGACAAATTTGACTAGTGACATGTTATAGTATATTGTATGCCTATTTCTAGAGTACTACTGTCATGATACTAACACCTATAGATACAGGAATCTGTGAGATTAAAGTTATTTGGAGTTAAAGTGGAGAACATAAGGTTATTATTATATAAACTCTTTTTCCTCCAAAAGTTACTGGGGTGCTGTAAGCTACTCCCACAGTCAACTGGAATTGCATGTTATTCTCATTGAGTACAGCAAGCAGGTATCTTTAGCAGTCCCATAGAGTTTCAATAGACCATAATTTTCTATGGTTGACATCTTCTTTAAGGGTGCCTTCACACACACACACACACACACACACACACACACACACACACACACACTGGATCTGCAGCAGATCTGCAGCAGATTTGATGGCGCAGATTTGATGCTGTGTTCAGTTATTTAGATCTAATCTGCTGTGGATCTGCTGCGGATAAGCAGCAGAAAATCCGCTACGATACGATGTGTGTGAAGCTATCCTTATGGAAGGGTATGAAGGGACATCTATTATTGAAAGTTAGTGGGTGTCCCAGCAATCGGACCCCTGCAATTAGACTCATCACCTATACTGTAGTTAGGTGATAAGTTTTGATTATGGTAAAACAACTTTAAAGTGATTCTGTGTCCTATGTTTGAATTGGTGATCTCTGCAGCAGCAGCACATTCCAAATTTACCTATGTAAGGGAGCCCTTATGCATTCGTTTTGTGTGGCGTTTTTCAGCTTTTTTTCTGGCATTTTTTCTGGTGTTTTTGGCTTTATGTGTGAATGATCTTTTTTGTGGACCCTAAAAGGTAAAAAAAATGCCATAAAAAAACACAAATATCCAAGCAACTGAAATAAGGGTGCCGTCTCACACTAATGAAGTCGGGCCAAGTGGTCAGAAGGACTATATTATTCTCACCGGCGTTAAGGGACCACTTAGGGACTGGTTAATACTTAACTTTTAATAATTCATTAAAAACACGGTCCACACAAACAGACATTGACACCCAGTAATGTACTATATGTACAGTGTAGTTTACTGATGGGCACTTATGATAAGGGGAATAGATAGTCTCACATAACTCAGGGGATACTGATGGATGGGACTGCAGGCAGGACAATTGGGAAGAGGAGACAAAATGGAGGGGGGGGGGGGGGAAAGGGTTATGGTGCACCCTACTCTTAACTCAGATATCCTCTTACCCTGCCTTTTGGGGAACCCACCTCCTTAACAGGGTGGCCCCAACCACGATGACAGTCCCTCTCCTGTTGTAAGTGCCCAGGAGAAAACAAAAAAGAAGAGACAGAGGACAGAAAAGAGTGCTTAAACGTGACAACTCAAACCACCTATAATAAAAACACAACAGCAAGATCTGCAATTATATATATATACAGTACATGTTCCATACACAGTACTTGTTCTGACGCGTTTCTACCGTCCCAGTAATAGACGTATTCATCAGGGAACACACATAGCAATCTAACAAGGATGTGCTTTAAACAGATTCCTGCTGTAGAGATCTCCTATCATCAAATAGTGGACCTCCTTAAATATGATATAGAACTCAATAATGCAATAAAAAACTTGTGATAAGTACGGTGATGGAGACCAGGTAAACTATCCCCCAACTGTCTTTAGATAGCCGTCCGCAACATATAAAAAAATAACTAAGGCAGAATATAGGTATAGCCAACTCAATAAGATATATACCGCTGGTATTACTTAGCTTAATGGATGCTGGATGGAGTAGTAGTACCGGCTTCTCAGTTGGTCTCCACAGGAGTCCATGATCCCCCCTCTTATCGTGGGGGGCAGCCTTCTTAAGTAGTCTTGCCTTTAATTGGATACACCTGCCAAACTAATTAGCACAGGTTTCTGCAATTGCTTTCAGTGATATAAAGAACCCTGACACACATCACCATCAATGACTTTAACTGACAAACAAAAAATTCTTACCTTATAACTCCTAAACACTTTTTGCATAATAATTTGGAACACAGTGTATTTGCAATGTGCAGTGTGAAATGGAGGCGGCCAAGCCACATGTTTTGAAAATAACATATATTATCCACACCAGCTTAATGCCTCAGCAAAGTACAATGTGCATGCCCCAAGAACAGGGTTATCCAGACACACATCCCCATGACTATAGTTCACAAAGAGGACATTTTCCTCCTTGTTAGCCATGGCCATGGGGTTTCAACCCTGGCAATTGTGCCAACGAATCTTACCATTCATGTCCCATTTTTGCAGACGATCATGGTAACTGGACAATAACTGTCCTTGGGGTTTTTAAAATATCACAATGGTGCTAGAGCTTGCACAATGGTTCCTGATAGGATACTTGTTGTGTGACCTTTTAATGGCTCTTGTGGTTTCTTGGGTGATTTTCAAGCCATAGGAAGGGTTCTTGATGGATTATATATCACAGAGGATGATGTCTTCTAAATGTGATATAAGAAACTTCTAAAGCGAATACCTGCAGCTCCCTGTTGCTGAAAGGCAGGTTACCTTGCCTTATTTATAGTGCATTCATCCATGAATGGTTGCTTTTTGGTTTCTGCTGCTTAAAACCCTCAACGGATGCACAGCTGTTTTTCATCACCTTTCAGTACCATGGGGCGGGCGGATAATACAAAGTTCAGTGCGGATCTACCTAGTTCAACACTGAAACTACATATTTCCCAGCATAATCATCGGCTGAGGGTATTACACAGCAGCCCTGGAGCAACATTTGGATGCACCATTAGGGTTAAGAAGGTCACTGCCTTACCCCATCAGGGGTATTCCCCTTCCCTGTTCATTTAAGCTGGAGACAGCTTAAACAGCCCAAGAGATTCACGCATGGGTTGCATCTTGCACTTTGTTGAATCGCAAACCTAGTATTGATATGTATTCATGTCTTGGAAAAAGCCAGAGGCCCAGATTCAGCAAGGTTTTTGAACACATTATTTCTGCCATATTTTTTTCTTTACAGAAAAGACAGTACAATGGGAAAATCTTCTACAACTTAAAGGACAACTTCGGTGAAAAGCTTTTCCTCAGTAATTAAAACGCATTACAAAGTTATATAACTTTGTTATATGCTTTAATCGCCTATCTGCCCCCTTCCCTATCTTTTCCTCCCTCAATCCCCCACCAGTAGGTGAAGTAAACTCATTCTTACCTGATGACTGTTGACCCCAGGCTGTTCTGTGGCAGCCATTTTGTGACAGTGACATCATCAAGAGGGAAACTGGTCTTAGCCCCGTTAGGCCAGCCTCCCTTTGTTCAGGTTGCTCAGCTCTGATTGGCTGAGCAAGCTGTAAGCAATCTAACAGTTCTACAGAGTCAGTTAGACATCAGAGGACAAAAAGTGCATCATGGAAAAGCCCAAACCAGGAAGTGAAGAAAAAATGGACACCAACTGGAGCTTCAGTTCAGTTTTTTTTTTTATTTTTATCAGCGCCGGGGTTGTTCTTTAAGGTTGTTAGAAACTTTTCCACTCTTTTATTTAATATAATTAATGTAAAGCCTTCCTGAATCTGGACTTTTCTATTCTCCATTACATGCTACGCGCTTTTGCGGGTGGGCTTTTCTGGTCTATTTCAGTGTTTCCCAAATGACTATGGGGGAGATTTATCAAAGGGTGTAAAATTTAGACTGGTGCAAACTCCTCTTTTCTTTCACCAGAGCTGGAAGCTGAGCTGTGATTGGTTGCAGTGGGCAGTTTGTACCAGTCTAAATTTTACACCCTTTGATAAATCTCCCCTATGTGTTTATTTCCATTATTTGGCAGTTGGATGGCCCATTTAGCTCAACTGTCAGATTACAGTAATATTACTTGACATGTTAAAAAAAAAATTAGGTTCTGTGTGTGTCTATTCATTGGGGGCTTTCTTTCTTTTCTCGTATATTTTGAAGAAAAAAAATAAACTCCCACTACAGCAACCACCCTCAAATGTCTTTTCTGGGCCCCACAGGGTTCAAGAGAGTCAGAGTACTGCCACTACCACTTCCTGATGTCTGTCCTAGGCCCCTTATGGTCAAAGAGAGTAAGAATGCTGTCTCTGCCATGTCCAGGTGTTTGTTCTCGAGCCTTCTAGGACTATTGCCGCTTAATGGGCTTCCACTCTTTTGCTGTTCTGGGAGAAAGTGACATTTAACAACACTGATGTCCATGGAAAAAAAGCTGATTCACCAACATCCATTGCTGTCCTAGGAGAAAAAGTTGATTTGATACCGCTGGTCCTTTAATGCCGCTAATTTACCAATATCTACTGCTTTCCTGGGAGAAACTGATGTTATGCCATTGGTCCACCAATGTCCACTGCTGTCCTGGGAGAAAGTGTCATTTTACGCTGCTCATTTACCAATGCAGTGGTAGCTCAAAATAAATAAATAAAAAAAATTTAATTGAATTAAAATTGAATTAAAATTATAATTGAACTAAACTCTAAATAAATTAAATTTAATTGAAATAAATTTGACACTTAAATTAATGGCACTTAAACTAACTGGGGAGACAAGTGTTTCCACACAAGGGGAGGTGAAAGGGTACTTGAAGGAGGATTGGAAAGTTTGAAATATTTTATTAGAAAGATTTTCGATTTTCTGCCGCTGATGCACCAATCCTGGAACAAAGCATAATTTATCGCCGCTCATTTACCAATATCCACTGCTGTCCTGGGAGAAAATTGAAATGATGCTGATGATCCGCCAAGGTCTACCGCTGTCCATGGCGGAAATTGTATGATTGACCGGCTGATTGACATTTTAGTCGTGATTTTTCCAATTTTTGACATTTGATTTGTGAATATTATCCAATCCAACCCAATATTCACGGGCCTCACGAAACAAATTTTCAGCTGCCTTGCTCATCTCAATTTTTTTTTTTAGTACGAGGCCACAACATAACAACATGTAAAAACAAATGAGCGGGTCTGAAGACCTATTATGTATATTACACTGATCTCTATGAGTGATCAGTGTAGTTGTACAGTGGTCCCTCAACTTATAATGGCCTCAAGATACAATATTTTCAACATAAAATGTTCCTTTCTAGACCATCATAATTTTATTTGGTAGGGGCGCCCCAGGTAAAAAGTAATAATGCTCCTGCTGTTCCCCCATAAAAAGTATCTGGCCACATGGGAAGTAATCTGACTACATGAGGAGGTATTTGAATACATGAGAAGGTATCTGACTACATGGGGCAGATATCTGTCTACACATGGAGGTATCTGACTACATGGGGGAGGTATCTGTCAACATGGGGTGTATTTTTCTACATGGGGGGAAGTATATGAATACATGTGGGGTATCTGTCTACATGGGGGGAGGAGGTATCTGGCTTCATGGGGGCAGGTATCTGGCTACATGGGGAAAGTATCTGTCTACAGGGGGGAGGTATTTGTCTACATGGGGGGAAGTATCTGGCTACATGGGGGGAGGTATCTGGCTACATGGGGGGAGGTATCTGGCTACATGGACATACCTGGCTGCAAAAGACATACTTAGCTGAAAGGGGCATATGTGGCTGCAAACAGTGTATCTGGGTGCAGTGGGCATACAGTACTTGGTTGTACTGGTTATACCTGGCTGCAGGGGGCATATGAGATTACAGGAGCCATTGCATCAAGGTACAGGGTGGCCACAAGGGGCATTATTATTGGAGAAGGGGGCATTATTATGACATTGCTTGAGCATTATTTCTGGATCCCACAGATTAGTCACATTGTTATGGGGGATCTGATCTGTGAATCAATTGCTGACACAGGTTTTATCCAGAGTCTATGGCAGCAATGTGATCTTGTCCTAATTAAAGGTTGATTCAAACATACAGAGTTCATAGCAAAGTCCCCTGCAATACTCTGTAATGTTATGGCCTATGGCTCTGCATTCTCACAGAAGATTTTCATTCTGCTGCGAGAATGTAGCCACTACCTATTTAACTAGCCTTGAACACATCATGCTTACCTGCCTGCCCACCCACCTGCTTCTCTGGCTCCCAACTTACTGACGGTCCTTAGTGATCTGTAGGTTTTTATGTTCTACTACTTTTGCACAAAAAAAGTTAAAAATAAAGAGAATTTTTTAATATTGTCATATTGCATTAGTTTTAAAATTTTACACAATTCAAATAATTAGTATTTCACCCCCTAGATCAGGGTTTCTTAAGCTGGGGTACGTCCCGAAGGTTGAGGGGGTATGCGGGAGGTGGGGGAAAAAATTAAGTTTTACTTTTGGTTCCACTCCCTTCCCCCCCTCCTCTTACTATATGGAGGCACAGCAGGAGACATTATTACTATATGAAGGATACAGCAGGAGGCATTATTAATATATGAAAGGACACAGCAGGAGGTATTATTACTTTATGGGGGCACAGCAGGAGGCACTATTACTATATGGAGGGCATAGCAGGGGACATTATTACTATATGAGAGGACACAGCAAAGAGCATTATTACTATATGGGGCACAGATACACACTTACTGGCTGACCAAGTGCCTTTGGTGCCAATTGATGTTCTTACCTTTGCTCTGGCCCCTTGTAGTATTGATCCCGATTTTGGCTATGTTCACACTTTACAACTCAGCCTATGCCTCTCCAGGGCTATGTTCACACATCATCCTTCTTTGGACGGCCATTTTTTTAGGCCAAATCACGGCCATTATTTTACAATGATGGACATTATTTTTTATAATAACAGACATTATTTGCCCTTAAAAATTACATTTGTCTTAAAAGATGGCCGCCAAATGATCAAAAAGAGTCTGTTCATGAATACAGCCTGACAATGGATTTTATTGGTGAATCAAAAGGGTGTGAAGGATCCACAGGAAGCAGGAAAGAACTCTGATAAATGGAGAAAGAGGCTTTTTTCTGTTATGAGATGGAGGCTATGTTCACACACTGCCATTATGATCATTATTCACAGGCGTCATTATAAAATAACTGTTGTTTTTGGCCTTAGGGTAGTTTCACATGTACAGATCCGCAAAAGATCAGCGGCAGATTTGATGGCGCAGATTTGGGTTCAGTTATTTAGTTACATCAAATCTGCTGCGGATCCTGTACGTGTAAATGCACCCTAAAAAAGGTTGTGTGATCAGAGCCTTACAACGTTTCTTATCATCTCTTGTATTTTAGATTTATGGGGGAGGGGGGGAACTGTTACCCCTTATTTATAACAATAATAATCATATTTTATAAACAAACAATGAGACATAGATGGAATAGCACAATAAGTCTGAATTAAAGCAAAAGAAAAGGTCTAATATAATTCAACTGCAATAAAATACCTAAGAATATCTGCCGGGAAACAATTATTAATGCAAGTCCGATAACTGGGGTAGGCATTTTTCTGTAATAAAATTTTCTACAAAATTTGTTATCACTGCTTGTATGTTTGATTTATGGGAAAAAAATTAAAATTAGTCTGGTAATATCTGAAGATATCATCTTTCTTTTTGTAAAATGAGTGAAATGAGCAGAAGTCTAAAGTGCTGAAATAAACTGGACCGCCAAAGGAAAATAGCCATCAAATTATATATGTTGAGGAACAACTATTGATGCTACAAGTAACGCAAACTGATTACAGTTCTAAAGGACAGTTGCCTTCCCAGGTTGTGTTCACATCATGTTTGGACTATATGCTGCTAGCCTAGCATACATTGGATACTAAAAAAAAGGTATTCTGACATATACAATGGCAGAGCATATCTTCATTCCATTGACTTAAATGGACAGAACTGCTAGTAAGTTGAGTATATATCCCAAACACATGGAGGATTATCAATCCAATGCCCGTCGTACTTCACAGATTTTTACACAAGCCAAACCAACCTCCTCCCAAGATGATTTATGCTCAATAGCAGTGTAGATTTCTGAGACTGCCAACACCGGCCTCACCGGCCTTGACTGAATTACTAATAGGCTTGTGCCTCTCTAGAAAACTGCCATGGGGCATAGGGGCAGTGATTTAACTAAGACGGGCATACAAGAACGCCAGTGCAGATAAACCCTACATTGTGGAAAACTGAGCTGTATTGTGCCCTACAATATATCAATTAGGTTTAAGGCTACAAAAACATGGCTTTTAGATAAAAAATGTAGCAAATGTTTATCTACTTTTACTGTCTTTAACTAAGAAAAAACTTTTCGATTCACTCAAACTGGCCATTGGATTAAAATCTGAATTGATTCCAATTCAACAGTACAGTAAGAACAAGAGCAGGGAATATCGTAAAAGACAGTAGTCCCCGCCTCTAATTAGGCAAAGCATGCAATGTATACCTCGCTTAATTAGCATTTGCTGGACCAGGTGCAGAGTGCACAAAATGAGTATGTTGCAAGCAAATGTTTACTGAGCAGCCTAACTGAGCTTTAATGCTCAGTGTATGGACTGGCCAAGGCCACTGAAACTAATACCAAATTTGAATGTTTGGGGGGGAAATTTAGAACTTAAAAGATTAAACCAAATTTCCCAGAAGATTCCTAGGAAGGAAGAAAACTGTTCTGCTGCAGCTCTGACACAGGATGCAAGTGGTAATATAACAGACACTTAATGGGTAAATCTAGGTCTATGGGTTTAGAAAGTTTATTTTGTAACTAGATTGAAAACTGACTTAAAGCGACTCTGTACCCACAATCTGCCCCCCCACCAAACCACTTGTACCTTCGGATAGCTGCTTTTAATCCAAAATCTTTCCTGGGGTCTGTTCAGCAGGGGATGCAGTTATTGTCCTAAAAAAAACAACTTTTAAACTTGCAGCCCTGTGCCCAACAGCCATGGCCTAAAGTATCTGTGCCCTAACTTTTCACCACCCCTCCGTCCCTCCTCCCCACCCTCCTCATCATTAGGAATACCACTGGCAGGATTTTTCCTATTCCTCTGCAGTGAAAACTGCACAGGTGCCTTAACCCTTTAAGGACATGGCCCATTTTCGTTTTTACGTTTTCGGTTTTTCCTCCTTGTGCATAAAAGGTCATAGCACTTGCATTTTTCCACCTAGAAACCCACATGATCCCTTATTTTTTGCGTCACTAATTGTACTTTGCAATTACAGGCTGAATTTTTGCATAAAGTACACTGCGAAACCAAAAAAAAATTCAAAGTGTGGTGAAATTGAAAAAAAAAACGCATTTCTTTTATTTGGGGGAAATGTGTTTTTACGCCATTCGCCCTGGGGTAAAACTGACTTGTTATGCATGTTCCTCAAGTTGTTACGATTAAAACGATATATAACATGTATAACTTATATTGTATCTGATGGCCTGTAAAAAATTCAAACCGTTGTTAACCAATATACGTTCCTTAAAATCGCTCCATTCCCAGGCTTATAGCGCTTTTATCCTTTGGTCTATGGGGCTGTGCGAGGTGTCATTTCTTGCGCCATGATGTGATCTTTCTATCGGTACCTTGATTGCCCATATACGTCTTTTTGATCGCTTTTTATTACATTTTTTCTGGATTTGATGTGACCAAAAATGCGCAATTTTGCACTTTGGGATTTTTTTGCGCTGACGCCGTTTACCGTACGAGATCAGGAATGTGATTAATTAATAGTTCGGGCGATTACGCACGCGGCGATACCAAACATGTTTATTTATTTATTTATTTGTTTACTTTTATTTAAAACCTGGGAAAAGGGGGGTGATTCAGACTTTTATTAGGGGAGGGGGCTTTTTACTATAAACAACACTTTATTTTTTTTTTTTACACATATACTAAAAGCCCCCCTGGGGGACTTCTAGTATATACACTTGGATCTCTCATTGAGATCTCTGCAGCATAGATATGCTGCAGAGATCCATGAGATCGCTACTCGTTTGCTTTCGGCTGCTGCAGCCGAAAACGAACGAGTGCCGAGCCGAGGACGGCGCCATCTTGGACGCGTCCCCGGCCGGCATCAGTAACGGAGATCTCCCCCACTAGACACCAGGGAAACGTTGCCTCCGGTAATCGGAGGCAGCTGTCAACTTTGACAGCTGCCTCCGATTAGCTAATTAGCGGGCACGGTGATCCGACCGTGCCCGCTAATAGCAGCGGTCCCGGGCTACTCGCGGCACCCGGGATCGCGGCACTTCAAAGCGGGGCCGCCGCGCGGCCCCGCTTTGAAGTGCAAGTGAGGACATAGGACGTACCGGTACGTCCTATGTCCTTAAGAGGTTAATGATCCAGCCCATGTGCAGTGTTCACACAGCTGATGAATAGGAGGCAATCTGCCTGGAGCATTCCTAATGATGAAGAGGACAGGGATGAGGGACAGAGAGGTTGTGCCAGCCTAATGCATAGTCACTAGAGATGAGCGAACCTCGAGCATGCTCGAGTCGATTCGAACCCGAACATTCGGCATTTGATTAGCGGTGGCTGCTGAAGTTGGATAAAGCCCTAAGGCTATATGGAAAACATGGATATAGTCATTGGCTGTATCCATGTTTTCCAGACAACCTTAGAGCTTTATCCAAGTTCAGCAGCCCCAGCTAATCAAATGCCGATCATTCGGGTTCGGATCGACTCAAACCCGAACCCGGTTCGTTCATCTCTAATAGTCACTCTAGGCCACGCCAGTTTGGCACAGGGCGGCAAGTTTAAAAGTTGTTTTTAGGACAACAACCACATCACCTGCCGAACGGACCCTAGGGAAGGTACAAGCGGACCCCATCTGAAGGTACAAGCGTTTTGGGGGGGGGGGGACAGATTGTGGGTACAGGGTCACTTTAAAGACTGAACCCAGACAGTGTTGGTAAATAAGGTCTTTTATTGAATGGTCCCTGGTTGTAAGTAGTGTACCCCTAGGTTCAGAACAAGGTGTGTGGGGTATGCAGAGTGCTCTTTAGGGGTGGCTAACAGGCAAAGAGGCCAGTCAGGGGCCAGATAAAACTACATATCTGGATACATAGTACTGAGTTATATAGTCCCACCCTAAAAATAATTTAGAAATGATGACAGTCCTAAATGTATTCCAAATGAGCCAAAATCCTTTAGAAATAAATAATAAGTTACCATATTGTATATCCAAAGGAAGGAATTCTTATGCACTGGAATCTTTTCTAGAACCAGACTTAAATCATGTTAAATGTTTGATTGGCCAGATTGTTAGAAATAACATAAAGCTATAGTTTTCAAAAATGCAGAGACTGATAATACTATCAATTATGCCAGTAATTGAAAATATTAAGAGAACATAGACAGTAGAAATGGTACATGTACTTAAATGTTGTGTATATATCTCAATACTTCAATTAATACAGTTGAGAGCAAATTCTTCCTTAAAGGGCAGGAACCCTTTGAAATACTCAAGAGGCAGTAATTAATAAAGTGCATTACCTGTCAAAAGGAAACCTATACAATTTTATCATATAAACATGATTAAGCCTTTGTCATGGTGAACAACTACCCAATTGCCTTATAATACAGTACTTAAGATACATAAAGTTACAATTACTAACATAAGAATAAAGGCCGCATTCCACGGTCCGACTCTGAGGAGCAAACAAGCGTTGTGAGCGTTCATTTGCTCCTCGTTCCCGGCTCGCTGCTGCCGCTATTCCAAGCGGCTGCAGCAAGCGGGTGAGTGCAGGAGGGGCCGGGGGTAGCTGCAGGGGGGCTGCACGGGTGATCGCTGATCGTCCGAGCAGCCCATAGGATATAGCTGCTGCCGTTGCATAGCGACGCCAGCAGATCACTGCTATATAAGTCGTTTGTTTTTGAACATGTTGAAAGACAAATGACTTCAACGATCACCCGACATGAAAGATGTCGGCTGATCGTTGCCGCATAGGACGATTATCGGCCGCAACGGCCGATATCGGCCCAATACAGCCGATAATCGTTCTGTGGAATAGGACCTTAAGTGTGTGTGACATACAGTAAAATATAAACAATCTAACAAGAGATTAGGAACACAAAGGTGAGCACAAAGGTTCTATAACTAAATGGAATAGGGCCTTTAGTGCTAGAGATGAGCAACTTAATATTATGTATTGGTAAAACCAAATCTTAAGCATCAGCCAACAATTTGTTTTGTCAAAAATTCTTAGGTCACAGTCCCCCGAATAGTCACAGATTGGCAGTAATAAAAACATAGCCATAGTTTGTGACACTGTCACTAAGCGAACACATTTGTGTGGACAGCAAATATTTGTTATGTACACTGTGTGATACTCAGCTGAGCTGGCTTCATGAGAAGTTTAAATCCTAAACTAAAGGAAAGGTAAGGGTCTGTATCCATTTGCTGGATTCCAGTAGATGACCCCCAGCACCCAACTGATTTTCTGAGCTGCTGTATTGGCACCCATGCACAGTGATCAGCTTGGCACTGCAGATCAGCTTCTATTGAATCGAATGGTATCTTAGCAGTAACCATGAGCAGATGACATTGAGCTTTGCATTATTAGCTGTGCATAGGCCATTAAGGTTATAAATCTAGGCAACCCATATTTTTTTGTGCTACATAGCCAAAACTTTATTCGTACAGGCGTGCACACAATACACATTTAGGCCATGTTCACACAAGTTAAGCATTAAGTATTAAAGTTTCAAATTATTCACACGGACAGACTCTGTGCGCATGGGATTTATGTACAGGCAGTGTGCCTCTACATAAATCCCCTGAGCTCCGGAGCTGCGGGGACATTTACAAGGCCGGACTTCATAAATGTCCCCCATAGTATACACTCCGACCGAGATCGCTAGCAGCCACGCAAAAAACTGACATGTCAGTTTTCTGCGGTCACTATTCATCGCATAGAGGCCGCAGAAAACCTGTCAGTTCACACACTGATGCGCCCGCATCCGAATTCATTAGTAGTGAAGATCATCCTACCGGTACTGCAGTACCGTCTGGGATGATCTTAAGTTCTGGGATGATCTTAAGTAACACCGGCCATTCTGTGATCTGGCTGGGTCCCCCAAACCCCAAAACTGAACGTTCGGATTAGGGTCGGGGTCTGGCAGGGTCTGATTTTGGCTGCTAGGAAATGCAGCCGGGGCGGTGCTTGCCTGGAGGAGGGTAAGCAGCCAGCTGGGTGGGTGCCCCGGCACACAGGCAGCACATTAAACTTCTGTATCTAAGTTAGGTGTGCAATTCAGCTCTCTTTCTGCCGAAGCCCCCCCTAGCTGGCCAGGAGTGAGGCGCCCTGTGCAAGCGTGCAGGTCACACACCCCAAAGGCCGGCCCTGACTGTGTGCATCTGTTATGCTTGATCAAACCCATCACTGATACTACAATACAATGCAGGACCAGGGCAGGCCCCACTGGACAAGATGGAATCCAGGAAGATACTTACAAATCTTTAAAAATATGAATGCAAAAAACAATGCACACAATGTATAAAATGATGGATGTTATCTACGCAGACGTCAAAATAATGATCATGTCAATGCTTTTCGGACGTCTATTGCAAACACATTATTTTTTTCGTTTTTCACACAGTTTTTCTTTTGTCACAGTCCTTTCTCTACTGTTACTATTCAATAGACTTTTCAATTAAAGACACACCCAAAGGCCAATTAGTCAGCTAAACTAGAATAATTTACCAGTACCTGTTATTGCACTGACGGGAGGCCAATCCTCAAAATAACAGATGTCATTTTGGACTCAAAATTAATGAAACTTGTATTTGTATTCTGATTGCACTATTGAGTGGTGTGTTATACAGCACCTCAGAACACTAGTTTCTATTGTTAAGAAATGCAGCAATGCCGAACGTTACATCCAGTGTAATTCAAGTTCAGGTTTTCACTTTGAGTGTTGTCTCCAAACTTACTTTTCATGCATGGTATACCTTTTTATAGCATGGGAACCTATGTAGGACAGATGGTGTTTCTCCCAGGCAAGTTAAAGTTTACTAACTGTTGATTTTACAACCAAACCTGCTGGATGTTTGTTTTAAAGGTTTTGATCTTGCCCCCTTTCCCTTATCTCCGTGTAGATACACAAATTAGGTTCTTTGAGTTTCTGCTTAAAGGGAACCAATCACGCAAAAAATCACCCTAATGATAAGGAAACGTGCTGGCACATCACCCAGCACGCTTCCCAAACATCCCCCTGTACCCTCCTTTCCGCCCTCTATTAGACCGTAGTCTTACTTTTATGATGTCTTGCGCTGTATGTAAATGCTGGGCAAGTAGTCACGGTGGGCAGTCCTGGGCGTATCTAGTCACGGTCCTAGGCAGGTCTTTCAATCACGCCCCTCTGGGTGTGATTACAGCTATTCCACCGCCCAGGACCGTGACTAGATACGCCCAGGACTGCCCATCGTTACTACTTGCCCAGCATTCACATACAGCGCAGGACATCATAAAAGTAAGAATACGATCTAATAGAGGAGGGCACGGAGGGTACAGGGGGATGTTTGGGAAGCGTGCTGGGTGATGTGCCAGCATGTTTCCTTATCATTAGGGTGATTTTCTGCGTGATTGGTTCCCTTTAAGACCCTCCACCATTGTGGTAGTCTGTAGTCCCTGCACTCGTATTTTATCTTGTTTCACTAGAGCTCCATGGATTGTGCTGGTCTGTGTGTGAGGGAGAGATACAGAAGGGGATGAGGATCTCCTCTTTTCTGTGTGCTAAGTATGGGAGACATCATTATATCTAGCCACCCATGGAGCTGAGCTTTGGGTAAAGCTGTGGATTAGAGATGGAGCCTGCAGAAATAGAGACAAAAGTCATATAATGACCAGAAATAGAGTGAAGTGCCCACATATTATTCAAGCCTCCTGAAATAACAGCTACACTTCAACATTTTGTTTTTCATTTTGTTTCTCTACAGCCAGATGTGAATTTCTGTATAGATACATGTCTCATCTCGTTCTACTACAGCTTCAGCTAACAGACAGGTGAACTGAACACACTATATCCACAGTAAGTGAAGGTAAACATACATCTGATAAAAAAATAAAAAATAGATGGACCATGTCTTTCTGGCAATAATCTCTAGTGTTTATAATGGGGATTCTTAAAGGAGAAGCCAACCCGGGCCGGCTGATGGATTGTAAACCTCAGTCACTGGCTGGCTGAGAGGGCAATTCAGCTCGGTCATGTAAGAGAGAGCAAAAGGAGGCCAGCGGGGGTCTGGGAGCTGTAATATAGTGCTCTGGGGGCATGGGGATGGGTAAGCCTACTTTCTTTATCATGTTCCCATAAGCCCCTGCCTGCATCCGTTTTTTATTTTCCAGACTTCTCCTTTAAGAACATTCTAAAATATTATAGCATTTATGGTTTCTTTAAAAATGACAAGGTATTAAGATTATCTAGCAGCAAATCATCTCCAAACCGTTACAAGAACCCATCACCATGTTAGAGTTGTATTACCTGTATTTCCTTCAAGGCAAACTTAATAGGTCTGTGGGGAAACCTGTCAGTAAGTGTCCCACTTTCCTGGGGCTTCACCTCAGGGGAAATTAAGCAGTGTCCATTTAAATCATCACATTTTGTATGTAGACAGGACAGGAGCTCCAGGGCGAGAGATGCTGTTTGAAACCACTCTCCATTCTAACTTCAACCCCTCCCGCCCCAATTAAAAAAGAAATCTCTTATAAGGTTTACAAAATGGACTGTCTTAACTGGACAACTCCTTATATGAGACCTGTCTCAATTCTACATTGAGTTACCTACTATCTTTGGACTACTGTATTATTTCAACAACTTTTCTCTCTAGTAGATTTGGACATGATACAGTCAATGCATTACAATCCACCACTGTGCCCAAGTTAAGGTTAGAGGGATTGTCCAGCGAAAATCTTTTTCTTTCAAATCAACTGGTGTCATAAAGTTATATAGATTTGTAATTTACTTCTATTAAAAAATCTTAAGTCTTCCCATACTAATTAGCTACTAAATGTGATGCAGGAAATGCAGCTTTATTTTCAGTCTGACACAGTGCTCTCTGCTGACATCTCTGGCTGGGACAGGAACTGTCCAGAGCAGGAGAGGTTTTCTATGGGGATTCATATAAAACCACGACAAGAGTTCCTGTCTCAGCCAGAGATGTCAGCAGAGAGCACTGTGTCAGACTGAAAATAAAACAACATTTCCTGCATGACATTTAGTAGCTAATAAGTATAGGAAGACTTAACATTTTTTAACCTCTTAAGGACGGAGCCAATTTTCATTTTTGCGGTTTAGTTTTTTCCTCCTTGTGTTTAAAAGGCCATAGCACGTGCATTTTTCCACCTAGAGACCCACATGAGCCCTTCTTTTTGCGTCACTAATTGTACTTTGCAATGACAGGCTGAATTTTTTCATAAAGTATACTGCCAAACGAGCAAAAAATTAAATGTGTGGTGAAATTGAACAAAAAAACACATTTTTTTTATTTAGGAGGTTTTTGTTTTTACGCCATTCGCCCTTGGGTAAAACTGACTTGTTATGCATGTTCCTCAAGTCGTTACGATTACAACGATATGTAACATGTATAACTTTTATATTATCTGATGACTTGTAAAAAATTCAAACCATTGTTAACAAATATATGTTCTTTAAAATCGCACCATTCCCATGCTTTTAGCACTTTTATTCTTTGGCCTATGCGGCTGTGCGAGGTCATTTTTTGTGCCATGATATTTACTTTATATCGATACCTTGATTGCGCATATACGACTTTACGATCGCTTTTTATTATATTTTTTCTGGATTTGATGCGACCAAAAATGCGCAATTTTGCACTTTGGGATTTTTTTGCGCTTACGCCATTTACCGTGCGAGATCAGGAATGTGATTAATTAATAGTTCAGGCGATTATGCACGTGGCGATACCAAACATGTTTATTTATTTATTTATTTATTAATTTACTTTTATTAAAAACATGGGAAAAGGGGAGTGATTCTGACTTTTATTACGGGAGGGGGCTTTTTACTAATAATAACACTTTTTTTTTTTACACTTATACTAGAAGCCCCCCTGGGGGACTTCTAGTTTAAGTATACTGATCTCTCATTGAGATCTTTGCTGTATAGTTAAACAGCAAAGATCAATGAGATCGGCACTCGGATGCTTTCGGCTGTTGCAGCCGAAAGCATCTGAATGCTGAGCGGGGATCAGCGCCATTTTGGCGAAGACCCAGGCTGGCACCAGTCACGGAGATCGCTGCTCCTGGACAACGTCCCGGAGGAGCGATCTCCGCCACTAGACACCAGGGAAGTGCTGCATCCGGTAATCGGATGCAGCTGTCATCTGTCATCAAATATCCGCAGTCCCGGGCTACAAGCGGCACCTGGGACTGCGGCGGTTCAGAGCAGGGTCACCGCGCGGCCCCGCTCTGAACTCCTCTTGCGGACCCATGACATACGGGTACGTCATGCGTCCTTAAGAGGTTAATAGAAGTAAATTACAAATCCATATAACTTTCTGATACCAGTTGATTTGAAAGAAAAAGATCCTTGCTGGACAACCCCTTTAACCCCTTAAGGACCCATGGCATACAGGTACGTCATGAAATCCTGTCACTAAAGGACCTATGCCATACCGATACGCCATGGAGTCCGGCGGTGCTTTGAAGTGAGCTCAGGAGCTGAGCTCACTTCAAAGCACGTGGGGACCGGCTGCTATATGCAGCCAGGTCCTCACTGTTAATGACGGGCCGCCGCGATCGCGCGGCCGCCCGCCATTAACCCCCACAGTGCCGCGATCACTGCACTTGCATCAGTAGCAGGAGCTGTGCCCCTGTCACTGACTGATCGGGACCCGATCTATGGCTGCGGGGGTTCCGATCCTTTTATCTGACTGCCGGAGGTCTCTTACCTTCCTCCTGGCAGTCAGATCGGTGATCACTGTATACAGTCTGCACAGGCAGGCTCTATGCAATGATCGCAGATTACACTGATCAATGCTATCCTATGGCATAACAATGATCAGTGTATCTAATCCAATGTAAAAATGTTAAAGTCCCCTAAGGGGACATAAAATGTGTAAAAAAAAAATTTAACAAGTTTTTAAAAACACACCATTGCCCCTTCCCCAATAAAAGTTTAAATAACCCCCCTTTCACATTTTATTAATAAAACACATGAAGATAAATAAACATAAAATATACCGTAGCATGCGTAATCGTCTGATCTAATAAAGAACTCAATATTGTTCCTGCACGGTGAACGGCGTAAACAAAAAGCGGTAAAAAAATCCGCCAGGATGGATTATTTTTATTACATTTTATTTAAAATAAAATTAATAAAAATGAATCAATACATCTCATCTACACAAATACAGTATTAATAAAAACTAGAGATCATGGCGCAAAAAATTATACCCCATATGACCCCATAGGTGAAAAAATAAAAACGCTATAAGAGTCACAATAGGGCCATTTTAAATACACCTATTTGCAAAAAAAAGTTTTACTACTAATAAAAATAGTAAACCGTTAGAAAACCTAGTAAACATGCATATCGCTATCGTTTAGACTGATCTATAGAAAAAAAGAAAAATTGTCAGTTTTACTGTAAAGTGCATTACGTAAACATGGAACCCCCCAAAATTTGCATTATCGCATTTTGTGACCCAAATTCAACCCATAAATGATATTTTGGGTGTTCCGTCATTCATTTTAGGGCAGAGTGAAAAAAACAAGCCTTCACATGGCCCTGTAGGTGGAAAAATAAGAGAGTTATGAGTCTTAGAATGCGAGGAGGAAAAAACGAAAATGCAAAAGTGACAATTCCTGAAGGTCCTTTTAGGCTCTCTCCTTAAGGGGTTAAAAAAAAAAATCTGCATTAATCAGTGGCCTGAAATCCCATAGTGTGAAGTGAAAAGCAATGATTATATTATGGGAGGCATTTCTAAGCCATTGTTACTACAATGTGATGCAACCAGATATTGCATCTCCTTTTTATATGGGTGTTAAGGAAGTTGAATACCTTTGTCTCTTAAGTGACAATTCCTGAATTCCTGACAATACAGTAATTTTTCATAAATGTTTTAAGTATTTATATATATTCCATTTGTTTAAAGTTTAGGATATGGATATGTGACAGATATTTGAAAGAGGGCAAATACTTTTTTTTTACAGCACTGTTGAATGCTTTACTTGACACTGAAACCTGAAATTCCCTTTTAGCTCAGTAACAGTAATTCTTATTTATGAGTTGGTGTCTTATGCACGGTGCGCAAGGTGGTTTTATGGTTAGTGAAAGCCATTATAGAAAATTAACTCTTCACGTTTACTGAAAGTCACCAAGCCTTGTATCTCTGAAAACTATGCCGTTAGTATTATACACACTTCAATGTGAAGAGATCCACCTTGGAAGGAATTTGACCTGCTTTGTAAAGGTCGACTAAAACTTTCCAACAAAAATGACTCATATTCCTCTGCTTCCAGTGCTTAAGTAGGAGAGGAAAATATGTGACCTGTTTAAACAATACAATCGTTTGCTCCGTGTCTCATTTATATTGAAAGGGCAATATTGTTACTTAGCTGAAAATGCAGATAAGCAGGTGTTGGAGCAGTACAACATTATAGAAAAACAAGCTGGTCACACAGTGCACTGCATGGCGAAGACAAAGACTTAAAGAGAACCAATCACAGGCGATTTTTTTCTTATTCCTCCATTTAATTTTATTCTATTTTTAAACAATATTTGTAGATATTGTTAATTAATTTTTCGGCCTCATTTTTTATTTATTCAAATTTTCCTTCACTGTCGCGTGCCGGCTCTTTTCAAAAGAGCTGGCCCGTGACAGGAAGCTCCCGGCATGCAGAGCAGTGGGAAGGGCTCCCATGAGCCTTTGCCCGCTGCTCTGTCAATACACAGCAATGTATGTATTAGTGTCCTAAATGACCCTAATAGTTTGTAAAGAAGATACAGACTGTCTGTGCAGTCTGTATCGTATACTTTACCTGATCCTTTGTAACGGTGTAGTAAGGCCGGGCGCCGCCATCTTGATGACGTCACTTGCTTTCCACCGCCGAAACGCAAGTGACGTATTCAAGATGGCGCCCGGTCTTGCTGCACCGTTACGAAGGAGTAGGTAAAGTATAAGATACAGACTGTAAAGGCAGTCTGTATCTTCATAAATAATCTTCATGAAGATACAGACTGCTGTTGCAGTCTGTATCTTATACTTTACCTACTCCTCTGTAGCGGTGCAGTGTGGCCAGGGGCCATCTTGATGATGTCACTTGCGTCCCAGCGGTGCGTTCCAGCGGTGCGTTGCACCGTTGGAACACAAGTGACGTCATCAAGATGGTGGCGTCCAGCCGTAATACACTGCTACGAAGGATTAGGTAAAGTATAAGATACAGTTTGCAAAGGCAGTCTGTATCTTCAGGAATAGACTTAGGGAAAGATAAACTTTTATAACAGGGACAGTTAAATTTAGATGATAGGTTCTCTTTAAGTAGAATTTAAAGACTTTTTTCCGAGGAATAAAAAAAATGTAAGTGGGTTACAGTGAGGATGTTGTTAGCAACACTTTTATAACACATTGAATATTTCAGAATCCAATAATAAAAACTAAGTGGAGAAAGTCAATTTTATGTATTTTATTTTGGGCCGCAAAGTGATTTTCTTTGCACTGTATGTATCCTTGGAGAATCTCTGCTGAAATGTGTATTTATTTCCTTGTCTTTCTATGAAACTGTGAGCTGCACTAAAAAGTGGTCTGATGGTTGTCAGATTAGGCTATGTTCACACATAGGGTACTATTACATGGCCCGATGCTGGCCCGATATTAACTGTAAACAAGCACGAATCTGATTGGCGCTCGTTTACTGGGCCTATTACACGCCCCGATAATTGTTTAACAAAGGCTGCATGGACATCCTTACCGATGACCTTGTAGCCCTAGCTAAACTGGCATACATTACCTATCCATGGTCCAGGGCTCCTCCTGCACTTCTCCCCAGGTCCCGGGCGCTGCAGCTTCAGAGCGTCCTGTCTTAACTAACAGGCCGCTTAGCTAATCACTGGCTGCGGCCTGTGATTGGCTGAGCGGCCTGTCAGCTGAGACAGGACGCTCTGAACTTTGTCTCAAGTTTTCTACGAATCCCCATAGAAAACCTCTATAACAAGAAAATCTATATAACTTTCTGATACCAGTTGATTTGAAAGAAAGTTTTTTTTGCAGGACAAACCCTTTAAAGCGATAGTGTCAGATAAAATAACTTTATGACATGTCAACATCAGACATGTTAAAAGTTAGATTGCATTAGGTCTCACTCCTGACACCTGCTGTGAACCTGAGCTATAGCAGGGTGTAATGCGTGGCAATATGATCCACTCCCTGGCTGGCAGGGAAATCAGACTCAGTTGCTCATAGACTATAATGAAGTGTATAAATCAGATTTGATTGACATGTTATGTTATTTGCCTCAATCGGTTAATTTTAGGGATCGCAAGTAGTAGCACCATCTGATTGGTTGATTACAATTGACCCTCGGACATCTGATAAATTCATTATTCCTATAGGTCCAGATTAGCACTGACACCATGAGGTCACAAAGGGAACATATAAAAAGGGGTCAATGAGTGGATTGCAGTGCCATAAGCCCTCTTCCTGATGACCCCCAATAGTTGAGGGACTATGCAGTCATGTGCTTTAAAAACTAGATGAAACCCTACAAGCGTATTTCAAGATGATACAGATCACTGACTGTGGTGGTGTGTAGGTTTTAACAATTAGACAACAAATATGTTGACATTTTAGAAACAGTCAATTAATGATATATATTACTCTGTAGGAGCAAACTGGGGTATGTTACGGGCTTATGGCCCTATTTAGTTTAAAGCGAGGCCTACAGTCTATACCTGGAGACTTGAGCTACTCGTGAGTATTCAGTATCTGTGAAATGTCATAATTCTTTGTAATATATATATTTTTCTCAATTCTCTTCATAGCTCATAGCTTTGGGCATTTATCTCAGCTTGATGTGTTCATGTAGAGTACTGAGAACGTACCTCCTTTTTTGATCTCGAAGTATGTCATGGGATATGCTTCCATTGTTAAAATGGTTTGTTTCTTATTCTACAATCACTTTTAAACAGACAAAAGCCTTCTAAATGTTGGCCAAAACTTAGTGTGGAGAATCATCATTTTCCATTATGTGTCTTAATGGATTATTCAGTAGCCAACAATACATAGCAGCAAGGTTAAAATACGTTCTTTGTTTTCTCATGCTGTTTTTTAATTAAAAGATGACTATCGTTTAGCCTTGGTTTATGTTACTCTTCAGGAAGCCATCTAAGCTAACACCCATGTATTTCCTAAAAGGAAACGACGACAATGGTAATCCAAGATCACTCACTTATTAAAGCCTTGAGCACGTTATCCTTTGAAAACATACTTAGTTTAAATAATAAAAAAAACAACAACCTGACATTTCAGAACAAACATTTACAGAATGATTAATGATGTCACCAGCAGAATACAGTTTATAGTCTATGATCAACTCGAAGCATATCGAAGGGATCTGGTTATCTAGTTTGATACAGTGCTTATCTTTTTGTGTAAATTTTAACAGATTTTTTATCAGGTACAGGCTGACAAGTCTTGTGGTGTTTCCTGCATTTGGGTTTTTTTGATGCAATTTTTTAAGCCAAAACCAGGAATGGCCTTTCTTTTATGCATCATCCGTTCCTGGCTTTGGCTTCGAAAAATGCATTAAAAAATCGGAACATGGGAACACATCCTGCAACTTGCTTCATGGATGTGCGGTTGAATTCATAAGGATGTGGTTAAAACTTGGTGATGAAGAATGAAACTGCCTAAATACTTTCAAATAACCCTGTTCAAAAGAAAAGGGATGTTGAAATTATGGCATCATATAAAATTAAATGCACAAGCCAAAAAGACAGGAATGGCTGCACATCACACCCATTGCTGATACTAAAGCTTGTTCAGCTACATTTAAAAACCAACATCAGAAGTTAGTATATAATTTGATCAAACCATATTGCCTCATGTACCAACGTGCAGGTCTTCTGATACACATGAGTCCCTAACCAAAAAACATCACTGTGTCGGTCAGCAAACACAATGCCCGCAAAGCGTGCGCAAGCAGAGAAGGGGGGCCACGGAGTAGCTCTGCAACCCCAATGTCACAGGACCAAACCCCAAAGGGCCCCCCAAGGGCCTTGCACACGCTTTGTGGAGATTGTGTTCACTGACCGGCACAGTGATGTTTTTTGGTTAGGGACTCGTGTGTATCAGAGACCTGCACATTGGTACATGAAGCAATATGGTTTGATCAAAGTATATACTAACTTCTGATGTTGGTTTTTAAATGTAGCTGAACAAGCTTTCGTGTCAACCATGGGTGCGATGTGCAGCCATTTCTGTCTTTTTGGCTTGTGCATATAAAATTAAAAAACATGGCAACAAAGACGTTAGATAGCTGTTAGGTCAAGGAGACATATAGTAGCTTTCAGATATCTGTCCTTAACATAGAAAAATGCTTTTATTATCTGGTACAACGTGTCAAAATGGTATACCAAGCCCCAGACCTGCTGCATACTGTAATGCCTACTAGCTCCCCCTTCCATCCCTGACCCTGCTAGGGACTTAGATTCCAGATGTCAATCAAAGCAGAGATTGGGATTGGTGGTGTGTGTGTGTGGGGGGTGGGGGGTGAGGAGACATTCCAGCTTGCTACAATTCACTTTCAGCCTCCTCCAGCCCGCTCAGCCAACTACTGACTGAGACAGGACAGCACCATGGCCAGTGGATGGCTGAAAGAGCTGTAACTCTCAAGACAAGAGTGACAGCCTGCTCAGCCAATCACTGGCCACAGGGCTGTCCTGTCTCAGTCAGCCACTGATTGGCTGAGCAGGCTGTAACTCTCATCTCTGGATACTGGGGGAGAGTGGACAGCGACCTAAAATCTGCTTAATATAAATCACATATGGCTACTTCTTTATTTCTGTAAGAAACATGGTAAGCTACTGTACATTTATTTAGCCCAGTCAACAATTTAAGGCATTGTCCAGCGAAAATCTTTTTCTTTCAAATCAACTGATATCAGAAAGTTATATAGATTTGTAATTTACTTAATTACCTATTAATTACCTATTAAAAAATCTCAAATCTTCCCATACTTATCAGCTGCTATATGTCCTGCAGGAAATGTTGTTTTATTTTCTGTCTGACACAGTGCTCTCTGATGACATCTCTGGCCGAAACAGGAACTGTTCAGAGCAGGAGAGGTTTTCTATTGGGATTCATGGAAAACCGAGACAAAGTTCCTGTCTCGGCCAGAGATGTAAGCAGAGAGCACTGTGTCAGACTGAAAATAAAACACCATTTCCTGCATGACATATAGTAGTTAATAAGTATGGGAAGACTTGAGATTTTTTAATAGAAGTAAGTTTACAAATCTATTTAACTTTCTGACACCAGTTGATTTGAAAGAAAACGATTTTTGCTGGATAACCCCTTTAAAGGGGTTAATCAGCCTCAGAAAAACATGATCACTTTCTTCCAGAGACAACAGAACTCTTGTCTCCTGTTCAGTTGTAATTTGCAAATAAGCCCCAAAACCTGCACCCCAACTGGAGACAAGAGTGGTGCTGTCTCTGGAAGAAAGTGGCCATGTTTTTCTCATGCTGGATAACCCCCTTAATGAAATAACAATGGATAAACTGTGTTGTATGAGTAAAAATAAAAAGACAGCTGTAGATTCATCAAAGGTCCTTCATGGAAAAATAACATCTCTATGAATGATTTATTTGACCCTCCCAGTGAATGTTCTCAAATAATATTTTAATCTCAGGAAAGAAATATTTTCTAGCCCAATTATTAACATTTCCACTAATGCATTCATTCTGTTATTCAGGTCAGAACATTCCTGTACATGGGCAAGGCAAGGTTTTTTTTTGTATAAAAAGTAAAGCTATCCTGGTGATTTAGAGCTGTAGTCATTAATGTCTGATGGATAAGGGTTTTTATTTTTACAGTTGGTCACATGGTGTGACGAAGTAGAAGAAACAGCTCCCAATGGGATTGGGCTCCCCTAGCAGTGATAGTGGCCCGAAGTAAGACTCATTAAGTAGGTTCAGCAATCCAAATGTGTTTTTTTTCCATAAAAACATGATCCATATGTCACAACTAGGGATGAGCGAACTTTTGAAAAGTTTGGTTCGGGTTCAATCCCCCGAACTTTCCTGAAGTTCGGATTCAGGCGAACCGAACCTAAAACGAACCTTGCTATAATAGCTGAATAATTGCAGCTACTATAGTGGGAGTGTGATAGGGTATAGTTTCGTGTAGTTGCAGTTGCTATTACAATGAAAAAAGTGGAAAAAATCAAAGTGCAAAAATAGTGAAAATAAATTTGCCGGCAATAATTCCGACTCCTCTAATAGTTAATATTTAATTAACCCTTTAAGGACCGTGCTAACTTTCGTTTTTGCGTTTTCGTTTTTTCCTCCATGTGCTTAAAAGGCCATAGCACTTGCATTTTACACCTACAGACCCACATGAGCCCTTATTTTTTGCGTCACTAATTGTACTTCGCAATGACAGGCTGAATTTTTCCATAAAATATGCTGCGAAACCAGAAAAAAATTATATGTGCAGTGAAATTGAAAAAAAAAAGCAATTATTTTTCTTTGGGGGGGCTTCATTTTTACGCCGTGTGTCCTATGGAAAAACGTAGTTGTTATATATGTTCCTCAAGTCATTACGATTAAAACGATATGTAACATGTATAACTTTTATTGTATCTGATGGCCCGTAAAAAATTAAAACCATTGTTAACAAATATACGTTCCTTAAAATCGCTCCATTCCCAGGCTTATAGCGCTTTTATCCTTTGGTCTCTGGGGCTGTGTCAGGTGTCATTTTTTGCGCCATGATGTGTTCTTTCTATCGGTACCTTGATTGCGCATATGGGACTTTTTGATCGCTTTATATTACATTTTTTCTGGATTTGATGCGACCAAAAATGCGCAATTTTGCACTTTGGGATTTTTTTGCGCGCTTACACAGTTTACCGTGCGAGATCAGGAATGTGATTAATTAATAGTTCTTGTGATTACGCACACGGCGATAGCAAACATGTTTATTTATTTATTTATTGCTTGATTTTTATTTGTAAAATAGGAAAAGGGGGGTGATTCAGACTTTTATTAGTGGAGGGGATTTTTTATTAATAAAAACACTTTTTTTTACTTTCACTCACAGTTATATGAAGCCCCCTGGGGGACTTCTATATACACAGAACTGATCTCCCATTGAGATCAATCCTGTGTATATAATAGAGCAATGATCCATCAGATCGGTGCTCTATTATAATGGTCTGCTGCAGACCATCTGAATAGATTGCCGAGCCGGGATCAGCGTCATTCCGACGCTGAGCCCCGGCCGGCTCATTAGAACGGATCTCCCCTCCGCGATCGCATCGCGGGGGGGGAGATCCCCCACTGGACACCAGGGAGAGGGGGCATAGCTGCTATTCAAATGCAGCTGTCAGCTTTGACAGCGGCATTTGAATAGTTAATTAGCTGGCCGCGACGATCGGCCGCGCCGGCTAATACACGCGGTCCCTGGCTGCACTTAGCAACCGGGGGCCGCGCGCTCTGTTTACTCTTAACGGCCGCATGACGGGTATAATAAAACCAAGTTTCGTTCAAAAAAAGCTATTTTCTTTGTTCAATAGCATAATTAAAACTAATCAATTCTTTTGCAATTAAATATACTGTTAATAAAATAAATAAATGTATATATATATATATTTATTTATTTATTTACAGTATATTTAATTGAAAAATAATTGATTTGTTTTTAAGCTATTGAACAACGAACATAGCTTTATTAGAACGAAAATTTTTATTAATTAAATATTAAGTATTACAGAAATCGGCTCTATTGCCGGCAAAAAGCCAACAATAGAGTTTGATGTAATACTTAATTATTAATACTTTAATTAAAACAGCAAATGTTTCTTCTAATTATGCTATCACAATAGCAACATTAGAAGAAATATTTTGATTTATATTTTAATTTATATTTTAATTAATAAAACACATTTTCGTTCTAATAAAGCTATGTTCGTTGTTCAATAAATTCAGTAATTTATCTCTGCTTGCTTGACTTTGTTTACTGACCTCTGGCTTGACTTTTTAACTATCCGATTGTTGCCTGATTTACTACACTGCCCTTTGGTTCTGACCTTGCTTGTTTGACTATCCGATATTGTGTTTGTTTCTCCGTCTTGTTCTGTGTGCACATATCTAGTACAGGGAACGCCTTCTTGGTTGCCCACAGCCGCCTAGGGCTGTTTGAGGCAAGTAGGTAGGGACAGTTGGTGGGTTTAGCATCAGGGCTCACTGTCGTGTCTTATCCCCACCTCCCCTGTCCTGACATGAAGAACTGGGATGGATATCCCGATTAGAGAGCGAGGTGACTATAATATCACACATGTGGTGGTCTACATGCTAGAGTGTCCCTGTGCAGCCTCCAGTATGTTGACCAGACAGGAGCGGAATAGTAAACTAAGCGTGGGAAGTAGGAGAATTATAATTAAAAAGGAGGAAATTTGATGAAAGCCTACTCTACAAAGAAATTAATTTAAAGAATTTCATTGGACCTGAATTCATTGGACCTAAGTGTCACTGTCGTTATGACCTTCAAAATCTAAATCAATAGGAAATGTGAAATAAAACATGTTTGCAATTTACATTCATTATTATTTTTTAGTTATCATGATCTAAAGGGGTTGTCAGGATAAAATAATATTTTACTCTGCTGCCAAGGCTGCAGAGAACATGTCAGTGACATATACTTACCTGTCTTGTTCTGCCGCCGCTGACGGGTCCTGGACTGCCTGCTCTCCGCTGCTGTCAATGATCTCAAAACTTCCAGTGATGCGGCGTTCCTGCTGGAAATGGAAGCTCGTAGTCTATATAGAGTATAGAGTCTATATAGAGTATAGAGTACTAAGCTTCCATTTCCAGCGGGAAAGGTGTGTTACATGATGTTGTGAAATTGTGATGGCTGAGAGTAGTTGATCTGGGACCCGACAGTGGCGGCGGTATGGGACAGGTAAGTATATGTCAATGACATGTCCTGTGCAGCCCCAGAAGCAGAGTAAAATATTATTTTATCCCAGACAACCCCTGTACAACCCTTGTTAAATAAAGCTGTACTTACTTATATCCTGAACGCAGCTTTTAAGTCTTGTGCTGGTTGAAAAAAAAAAGACTAAACACAGGAAGTCGCGACAAATAATTGCCTTCTCTGTGTTTAGTCTCTTTTGTTTCAACCAGCACAAGACTAAAAAGCTGCCTTCAGGAGAGTGGACCTGGATTTCAAGTAGGTATAGCTGTGTTTTAAAGCAAAAAAAATATGCAGACTGCAAACTTGCACATCCCCTGTTGATTTAGATTTTGAAAATGATAACGACAGTGAGACTGTAAGTAAGAAAAGGGAATTTGTGTCTGATTACCTGAAAGCAGTAAATAAGTTACCAGGGAAAAAAAAAAACAATGAATAAAAATGCATATAATGCCTTCTGATACAATCAGGGTAGAGTGTGCCTATAGTAAAACACATGCCATATAGAGTGTATTGAAATGTTTTGTATTATATCAGTTTTGATTGTATTTGCTGGGTAAGAAAGGGAAAGTCAAACATAGATAGTGAGTGGGGTGAATGAATATACTGTACGAAGCTATAATGACAGCATCCCCCATGATCCTATGACGAGGTTGATCTAGCAAAACTAGTCAGAACACATGAACTGCACTATTGTATATTGTATGCTGTTTAAATGTAGTAAAAGTGTTACGAGGTCACAGTGAGACGTAGGAAAGACACAGACAGTGTACCCTGAGCTCACCACTGCCCACTGTCCCTGCCTACTTGCCGCTAACTGCCCTGAAGTGGCAGCAGGCAACTGGGTGGCAGTCCATGGCCTGCATACGTAAAACAAAAAGACAAGACAAACAAACACAATAAGAATAGTCAGCAATCCAGGTCCCAAGAGTCGGGCAGCGAAAGTACAAAATCAAGATCCAATAGGCGTAGTCGAAAAATGGGCAATATGGTCAGGGGCAGGCAGCAAGCAGGGATGGTCAGAAATACAAAGCAGAAGGGTCAGAACAAACACAGAATAGTCAGAAGCAGGCAGAGCCAAGCTCCATTACCAGCAAGGAGTACACAGACTGGGGTGTTATATAGGAGGCCAGGGTTCTGGTCCAGAATACAATTGGACCATCCCCCTGATCTCCAACCAAAGGCACCTGACAACAAAACACATCCACTAGCAGGAAGACCTGTCAGTCACAGAAAGAACCAAAACAACAATTAACCATGACATGGCCAGACAGAACTCAGCAGGTGAAGTCAGCACAAGCCGAGGGACGCATCAAGCTCCACAAAGATAAAGTCCTGACAAAAAGTATGGTATTATATAGTGTCTTAGTGCCCATAGTGTCTTTTTCTCTACATTTGCCCTACTGTCCACAGTGCTCTGTGTTTAGGTGCACATGAACTAGAACCACAGAGAAAGCCTAGCTGACATTGGTACATAGCTACACAATAAATAAGGTTTTAAAAAGACTAGAGTCCATCAAGTTCAACCTATAACCCTACTGTGTGGTTCCAGAGGGTTAGTGCGAGCAGAAAGCAAAACTGGCAGAAGGAGCAGTAGTGGGCACTTTCATTGCTGAAGGTGGTAAAGGGGAGAGTGAATGAAGTAAAAGAAAGGTGAGAGTGATGTTTACTTCTAGCTTTTCTCCTCCAGTTGTATGTATGTATGTTACTTGGGTGATGTCTTAATCGCAGGACATTGCGAGAGAAATGCTGATACTGATGATCAGGTTAAGGAATACAATTTTTGAGACTGTTAATGGGGACAATCTTATGGTAGCATAGTATGCTTCTAGATACCATACTGAGTGACTCTACGTAGAAGCCACTTTTATATGTAGTCTCAATGCATTCTTTAGAAACAGATACGCTTTGTGTTTACTTTAACAATACACTTGCATATAGATAGAAATCCCCCCATTGAGTATTGATGGTACATTAGAACCTGTGATAGAGGAATAATGTTTGCTGTAGTGCTGTGCATTATACATAGTCTAGGTAGTAAGGTTTTAATCCGCAGGCCTCTCAATAATCCGGAAATCAGCCCAACCAGTTACAGTTTTTTTAATTCATTTATTTAATCAGTTTTAAGCTATGTTCACACATAGTATTTTTGCTCAGTCTTTTGTTCAGTTTTTTTTTTTTTCAACCAAAAAATATGGACCAAAATACTGAGCAAATTACTATGTGCAAACACAATCTTATTTTAATTTTATTTTTGCTTTAAAAAATTTTTCAGTCCTCTTTTTTTATGGGGACTGAAACCCACCACTGCAATGCAGTGACATCACCAAGATGGTGGCGCTGATATTACAGCATTGGGACAAAGAATAAGGCTTTTGAAATACACATATACACAAATACATTTATTATAAGGACAACTGAAATAAGATGATAGATTCTCTTTAAGCAATAATATTACAATACAACTTATTTGGCAACTACTGCTCCATACATAAGCCAGCCATAGCATGGTATCAATTCTAATTCTCCAGGTTACTGATAAATGTCATTATACTGTATAAATCCGCTGAGTAATAGTATAAATATGCCAGGTGACAGCTGTAGGCCAGTATAGTAATAATTTGGATGCATGTGCCTCAGTAGCTGTGGATATTTGTTTATTGCAATGTTAGATTTCATATGGAACCGTACACTGTAGTTATATGTGGTCCCATCTGTCAAATTGCAGGATTTTGCAATGAATGCTATTGGTTGCCATGTGTACATATTAGATACACCTGCTCACAGCCCAAGATCCAAAGCTAATAAAAACAGTAATAATGTTTATAATTACAAACATCTAGCTGATTTAATATATCTGTATCTCACTCCGTTTTGCATTTATCTCAAGAACACGGCAACATCACTGATCCTTTTTATGCATTCAATTATTTACAACAAATTTCAAGTTGCCTTAACATGAAACAGCAATACTGCAATACCGTCCTGAGCCCCCTATGGAGTAATCTCTGCACTCAGACATGAGATTGGTTACTTCACAATAGGACCATATTGGAACTTCTCTTTCTTTCAGGACCATTGTTTGACTTTCTGCACTGCAGAGGTTCTTTTAGTCTGTATTGCTAATGCACTAACATTTCATCCCTGTGCATTTTTAATTTTGCTGTGTTAATGATACTATAGCTCTAGCTTTTAGGAATGTATTTAAAGATAATTTCCAACATTCTAACATATAAAGTTGCTAGTGACAGCCATTAATGGCAGATGTTACATTCCTGCATCTAAAAGTATGATCATTTCAGCACACACTTTATATAAGCACTTCGAAACTAATGGCGGACATATACTATAACAACACAATAAAACATATTTACAAGGGCACACAGTTTATAGGAGCATTTCCAAACTAATGGCGGTCATACTGTACAACACTATAAAACATATTTACAAGGGCCAAATAATATCACCATATCAAGTCTACGGATTACTACCACAGGGTTTTTGCTCAATACCACTATACTGTTACTGAATAGAAACAACTATTCAAATACTTTACAAGGATCAATATTTCAACCATGCAGTGACATGACATTATACTGGAAGACACCAATTCTGCACAGGTCCTTTGCAGACCGTATTAGTAAATACTTTGCAGTCAAATCCAGTGAGGGTTCATACACTGAGATGTTCACATGACTCGTAATTTCTGACAGATTACACATCAATTAATTTTTATAGCCCGTTTACACATCCGTATAGGTGTTAAGGGTTCGTACCATGGCTGTGACATGTACCATCTGGATCACCATTCACCTATGAATGAGTCCATGAAATTGTGGATGGCTGCGGATGCACATCTATACTGATGTCCGTAGCCGTGGGTGCGATTGGTACTCTGATTCATTCACCAGACAGCCATGGTGATTTCTCCTAATCATGACTCACGTCTGAAGAGTTGGCTGACATCTTTTTTTTTTACATCTTTGCTTTTTCTGTGCCCTCCCTATCTATTTCACAATATCTACATCAATCTTCCATTCTACTGCTCCTTTACCATTACAATCCTGTTGCTTTACCTTTTACCATTCTCTTTGCTGCTCCAGGGGCCCACATTACAGTACAAGCTGTATAGTGAATCTCCTACAAATTAAAATTTTAGAAATGATGGGGTCAAAACTATAGTGACAAAAAGATTCAAAAAGTAGATATTCCTAACTGAGTATTGTGCTGGTCTCCTAAGCTGTAATCACACCTAAGGTAATGCCCCTCTTAGTGCTTCTTCATAATAAAAATGGTCCCTTACTACCGATATACACTCACAAAAGCTTAAAAAAGCGGCACACACAGTTAAATGGCTATTGTCCTGTCTGCCTGGGGACTGCACTTCCAACCTGCTACCATATTTTAATTGAAAATTAAAGATTGGGTTTAATACGTTAGAGCCAGTAAGTGTCACATTTATTTTTCTTTACCTGCAAACCTCTCCCAGTTTATATATATCACCGAATTATTAAAATAACCCGTTATTGACCCCGCAAAGCAATTGGTGTAAAAGAAAAATAACACCAAACTCAAAAAAATTGCTGATTTGGTGATATAATCTTATTAGAAATAAGCAATGTCCCATTCACCAATACTGATCAAAAGTACAGACTGTAGCACAAAAAATAAGCCTTCATATAAGAATGACCTGCTTTCAGGTCTGTAGACAGGTGAGTTACTCCTAGACCACAGCTCCAACACATTTGGATTTGGGCTCAGAGATTGAACTATATCTAAGTGTTTCTTTCAGACATAAACTGCGTACAGAGGAATGTTCTGCAATCAGAGACATTGGCTGACAGCTGAGCGAGCAGGAAGCCGAGCAGCATAGATTTTTCATAAGGAGGAAGGAGGTCGGCGTGGTAAAGTGTGCCACTTTGACACTTCATTACAGTAGGATTGTGCATAATCCACTGCACAGACAAATTACCAAAAGGTACCATGCTCACTAGGGGACTGCCAGCACCTTATGTAGGGCCAGGGTGCTCACAGATTCCTTTTTAGTAATCCCCAACAGCGATTTAACCCTCTCCCGCCGCTGGGCAGTAAATTTATGTATCTGCAGCCTATGCCTGATGCTGCAGCAACAATAACTTACGTGGTAGGATGACTCACGAGGACTGTAGGAGCTGCACCTGTGTCATCCGTCCCATCCTGTCCCACCGCGCTCTGGTGCTGAGAATTAACCCTATAGATACTGCGGTCAGCACAACCGCAGCATCTATAGGGCTTCTGACAGAGAATTCTCCCTCTACAAAGGGAGAATTCTCTTCCCGCTGTCCATCAGGGCTCTGCGAAGTGATCCCAGAGCCCTGATGGTAGCCATGGAAACAAGAAGCCTCAGGCTTCCGTCTTTCTGGCTACTGAGGCCAGCGGGGGAGAGAGGGAAGACTGGGCGCGCGGGGCGTGAGGCTGTGAGGTCTGCCCCCTCCCCTCTCTCCCATGCCTCTGTCACAAGATTGCAACAGCGTCAGGGGACAGAGGAGAGGGGGCAGAGCTAGGGACATCAGCTTATGGGATCATTATGATGCCATAAGCTGATGTCCTAAAACGACCTGGGCATTGATGCATCAATGGCCCATGGTCGTGAAAGGGTTAAAGTGTTCTGCAAAGTAAGTAAAGTATTGACTCACCTGTTCCTTTTCCCATAATAAACAGGGCAGTTTAGTCTACATGCCTCTACTAACTGAAGTTTGTGCTATCATATCACAGAAAATGTATATGTAAACTCAAATCCAGGCTGGGGAGCATGTGCCAGATGGGAAAACATGGGGTACAACTGTTGTGGGAAAAGACGGAGGAATTATAGTTAACAATAACTTTAACTATAACAAACAGTCTCAGGTAGCTGCTGCCAAGACAAGTATGATCATGGGGTATATCAAAAGTCTCATAGATGCACATGACAAAGAAACATAGTTCTACTATTGTACAAATCACTAGTCAGACGGCACATAAAATATTGTGTAGAGTTTTGGTCACCAATGTAAAAAAGAGACACAGTGGAGCTAAAGCTGGTTCAGAGAAGGGCAACTAGAGCTATAAATGGAATGGGAGGACTACAGAACCCAGAAAGATGATCAAAAGTAGAGTTATTTAGTGTACATAAAACACGGCTGATGGGTAACTTAATAACAATGTATATGCATATATCGGGGGCAACAAAAAGATGCTTCCCAAGAATTATACTGTATATGTCCACGACTGTATCTGTAACAATGGGACATTCTCTACACCTAGTGGAAAACACTGAAGTAGATTATTTAATGTAAGAGAAATGAAATTGTGGAACTCTCTGACATAGGATATGATCAAGGTGAACAAGATAAAAGAGTTCAAAATAGGCCTGGATCCATTTCTGGGAAGAAATAATATTACAGGTTACAGTCACTAGAATCTGGAGAAGGGTCGTTGATCTGGGGATTTATTCTAATTACCAGATTTGAAGTCAGGAACTATTTTTTTTATTCATAAAAGAAGGAAACTTGTTTTCTACCTGCTAGGCCTTCTGCCTTTCTTTATGTCCACACTATAGGGTAATATACATGTCTTTTTCAGCCTTACAAATTAAGTAACTATGCTACAGACGGCCAGGATAACTTCACTGCCTCTGCCAGCCTGTGCCCAGGTGTGAGATGCACAGAGAATCATTAAACCACAGGTCAGGCGCACATCTGTCAGAGCGTCTGAGCCTATCCACTTAAGGTTGAGCCGTGCTCTCAGTACACATAGGTATAGTAATCAGCTTAGACACTACTATGTGGGATTATTTGTATTAATATACAGATAATGAATTTACATCATTCCAAGGGTTAAACGCTGGGTGTTTGTATGCATCCTGTATGAGATGCTGTTATCCTGATGTTTTGAACATCTTTTTGTAGAAGTTGTCATAAATAGCGCTATTACTCAACACTATGCGCTGTCACTATGTGATCAGTGCTCCATACTGATGTAATTGACTGATATGATCTTACAGTTATCCACCCAGGTTTTGTCAGTGTATAACCAGATGTGGCCCAATAATTCACTAACTAACTAGCCATAAACACTTATGGGAAAATTTATCAAGTTCTATTTATGAACCAGTATTGGATAGGCAAATATTTTTAGATGCAACTTTTTTAAAAAAAATTCTGCCTGTTTTAAATATTCACCCAAAGATTAGCATAATAAAGGATTTGCGCCTAATTTATAATTTGCATTTAGTGCTCTAGTTACAAAAACTGGTGCAGGCTTACATCTGCTCAGTACCAGGTGAATTTGTGACTTTTTATTTTGCAACTTTTTACTTAGACACATTTGCTATGATAGTGCGCCATAAATCACATGCAATATATTGGAACAAAATAGACACCAACCCACATTAGAATTGTCACACACATTAGACTGCTTAGTAAATGTCCCCCAAAGAGTACCTCTATTAAGGAGGCACAGATCAGACATTGCCCTGATCTAATACAACTAATGTTCTGTTAACAATTCATGGTTTATTTACATTAAGCATTTATAAGGTGTATTCATCAATGTATGCCACGCTATAGGCACAAAATGTGACAAAAAAATAGATATTAATTCACTAGAGATTTCAGATGGCAGTCTCACTATATCGTAACTCAACACATGCAGCAGGCATGTTTACAATTATATGTATATGCGGATGTTGGAACCAAGCAGCTTGGTCTATGATGATGCAGTAGCTTATAACAGGAAATAAACATAAATGCAGCATTGCTGCTAGGAAACACTGCATTAAAATGTCGCAGCACAGGCAGACACTAGAATAACAAGAGCTAAAACCCCTTGGTTATGATATGACAGAACTGGAAGTGACAATCCCACCTTTCATTGTCTTCTGCAGCCATAATAGTTTGGGGTAGTATATTATTTATGTATTATTTATTTATTTATTTATTTGTGTGTATGTATTTGTTAGCCACAATATATTGCACAAATGTTGGGTTATCTTACATATGTACCCTTGGTGTAATTCGTTTGACCTCTAGCCTCTGACCTGGTAATGACATTGTCCCATTTTTTTCTTTATACATGTGCAGTTTCCACAATATTTCCATTATGGTCTCATGAAGACAGCTGTTCTGTGTGAAATGCATAACTTTTTCTTTATCAGAGACTCAAGAGGTCTGCCTATTTTATCCGAAATATGGCATCCCAAACAACTACTGCCAGACTAGGTTTTAAAGTGAATCTGTACCCACAATCTGCCCCCCCCCCAAACTGCTTGTACCTTTGGATAGCTGCTTTTAATCCAAGATCTGTCCTGTGGTCCGTTTGGCAGGTGATGCAGTTATTGTCCTAAAAAACAACTTTTAAACTTGCAGCCCCGTGCCCAACTGCCGTGGCCTAGAGTATCTGTGCCCTAACTTTGCACCACCCCTCCTTCCCTCCTCCCCACCCTCTTCATAATTAGGAATGCCACTGAAACATTTTCTCCTGTCTGAACACTGCACAGGTGCCTTAATGATCCAGCCCATGTGCCAGACTAAACAGGTGGGGAATAGGAGGCAGTCGCTTTAAAACAGGCCACCTGACAGGTGACTCACTGGGTTAACTTCACCAAGTAGAGCTGTCCATTATGGTTCAAAGTACCCCTATGACTTTGACTAGGAGTCACTTGACACAGGGCCCATATTACAGTTATCCTATAAATACCTGAAAACCAGAGTCTGGTGACTGCCATAGTGGTGACAAGATAACATAGGAGTTGTGGCATAGAGAAGTCCCTTATTTGTACATAGAGTTCCTCTAGCACATAGCAAGTAGTGTCCATTAGAGTCTTTGCATAAAATAGTCATCATTCTTTATAAAAAAAAAAAATGGCAGTAGCAATCTCGGTAGCAGTGTGTTTTTAACACACTAACCCCCACCTCCACCCCATAAAATAAAAAAGCTATACTCCCTTGCCTTGATCCCCCACTGCTGTTGTTCCTGCATATCCTGGGTCCTGCTGCTAGTCAGCTGCCTCCCTGTTCCTGCGACATGTTTTTCCTGCCTATCCAGACAATGCTGAGGGAGGTTACTACTACAGCCAGCGATTGGCTGACTGAGGTGTTCCTATTTAGGCAAGATGTCACAGGAAACAGTCAAGATCAGTGACTACTGGGAGCTGTTTGAACGGCAGTTTGGAGGATCAGGCAGGTGAGTATGGCTCCCTTTTTTAATTTTTAGCACTTCATGCCAAATACACAAATTCTGTGTTGCCAGAATACCCCTTTAGCTCACACAAAGGGATGTACCCTTTCTCACAGGGAATGCATAGGTCATTTCCCCAGGAGTAGCCTCCGCCAGCAATGGCTAGGACGTAGTTAGACAGTAGACTCCAGGATGCAGTAGTAAAGATGTAGTTACATTGTAGTTCATTGTTTAAACTTATATTGTATATGCTTTGGGAGATGGCTAAAATAATTGCAATTAAATTGTCAATGCCCAATACTTTGTTGTACATAACACTCTCTCTCTTTCTCTGTACACACACACACACACACACACACACACACACACATATATATATATATATTTTTTTTTTATTTTTTTTTAAATTATTTTTATTTATTTATTTATTTTTTTCAACATTTTTATTTATTTATATGTATAATTCTTTGTTACTAATAGACTTCTTTACTACAATGCAGCTTTCAATAGTCAGTCCTTGAAAGACCGTAAATTCTTATATTACTTAATACTTTGTGAATTTGGTAAAGCCATCAATGGCAGTCACAAGAAAAATTTAGAACAATAAAAGGACACTTCAATAACAAAAACAAGCAGGAATTATTATGTTGTACTATTATTACCAGACCCTTGTAGAAATGCAGAAATGAAGTGATGCTTTAAATGATTTACTATTAAATACTTCTAGACAGCAGTTCTGCTAATCTGTATTTCTACCTTTGTGATTGAATTTCAACACAAATCCTTATCACTAGGTGCGATAAGTGGAAAAACAACTCTTGTCTGTTGACAGAAGCCAAGTAGTTATTTTACATGGAAATAGCTGAAGAGGGTGGTAAGGCTTTGAAGTGCCTCGGCACTGATGGATTTGGGGACGTCAATATTTAATTACATTTGAATTGAACCTGACCTGTCACAGTCAATGGGATTTTAATCTGAAGCTGTACTGAACTCCCGTATCCCGGGAGGCAAACTGTGTAGTCTGGTCACATGCAATTTGTCTTTGCCAATTTGTCATGAATAATTAGCATTTGGAGTCTACAATGGAACATTTATTCTTTTTAAATAATATATAATGCAATGTTTTCAACAAGCATTGTAATTGTAGTAGTAGAGCTAATCCAGAGGGATTTTCATCCCTGGCTTGTTTTTTATGAGCACAAAATGCTCTCATTTTTGATTTTTCAGGTTTACAAACAGTGTCACTGCTGTTCATATTTTCTGTGGTAATTGTATTTGGAACATTGTTAAGCATTTTTATCAACAACTGCATTTCAACACATTATTCTTTTTATCATAACAGACATATTTTCATTAAATATTATTTAAAATTTAAAATATTATATCACAGTCCCCATGGGCTCATAACAGACACGATAAACATACATTTTGAGTAGGTTAACAAATTTTCTAAGAAATTCATTATTTCCTATTTAATATTTTTATTCAGGCTATAATAGAGACAGAATAGTCTCAGCTAGGCCTTTATCCTGCTATTTGACAGCTTTAGGCAATTGGATTAATGTACAGCTGGGCTATCTATGAGGGTGACCAGTGAGGCTGTTAATTTACCAGTCTGTTCCTATGATGCCATCTGGCACCACTAAAGCCTTTTAACAAGATGAAATGTTAAAGCCATTAGTAGTTATCTTGAAATCATGATACAGTATTATGTATGTATGTATGAATAAGGATATGTTGCTGCATTAGTAATGTATTATAACAGTTGTCTAATATGATAAAATTATATATACCATGTCATATAACATTCTGTGATATAGTATATAGCATGGCATCCCATACTATATACCATGCAACTTGTTAACTCTGCAGCCACTAGTGTCCTTTATTGGGCACTGTCATTACCAATAAATAATAGTAAACTATCAGGTGAGGTGATATAACATTCATTTGGTTAATTTACTTCATTTATTTTTTTTTGCATGATTATTATTATTATTATTATTATTATTATCATCATTATTATTTCTTTTTAAACCACCCTTAATTCCAGAGGGCTATACAAGTGATAGTGGGTGACAAACAGAACACTACAAAATCAAAGGGCTTACAATCTGCAAGGTAGGGGGGGAGAGACAGAAGATAAAGAGCAGCCATTCTGTAATGGATGATCCAAGCACAAGGAGATGGATCTCCTGGATGACCAAGGGGTGCTGGGGTTCCTTCCCCGAGGAGCAAAGTCTGAGGAGCTCCTGGTTTTCACCAGCTATTGCCACAAGGAAGGATGGACTTCGCTGCGGGAAACTTCCAGATCACTACCCTCAGAGAAGGAGCTCTGTGACCCAGGGGCGTAGCTAGGGGTTCAGTCTAGGGGGGGCGAGTGAGTCTGAGTGGGCCCCCAACCAACGTTACTCATAGGGAACCTCAGCAGGTGACAAGGATTTCTGAATAATAAAGGGTATATTCTTCAACATTATTCATAGTGAATAAGAAAAAAGAGCAGTGTAAGAGGCTTCTACATTTCACATATAGAACCACAAAAAAATTAAAAGTGCTTAAGATTAGAAAAATATAGCTGCCTTCTTCCACAGACAGCACCACTCTTGTCCTCAGTTTGTGTGTGGTATTCGACTGAAGTGAATAGTGCCAAGCTGTGATACCACACACGACCTAAGAGAAGGGTGGTGCTGTTTTTGGAAGAAAGCAACTATGGTTTTTTTTTTTTCTTAATTCTGGAGAACCATTTTAACCAGATGATCTTTGCCTAAAAGTAATAGTGGTATAGGTAATACGCTTTTAGACATTAAAAGGGGTGAGCTGGTTGTGATCTTACATGTATGTACAATCCAAGATATGTGATGAGCTGCTAGATATCCATCTCCTATCTATCTATCATCTATCTATCTATCTATCTATCTATCTATCTATCTATCTATCTATTTCCTATCTATCTATCTATCTATCTATCTATCTATCTATCTATCTGTCTACTATCTATCTATCTATCTATCTATCTATCTATCTATCTATGTCCTATCTATCTTCTATCTCTTATCTATCTATCTATCTATCTATCTATCTATCTATCTATCTATCTATCTATCTCTCTATCTATCTCCTATCTATCTATCTATCTATCTCCTATCTTTCTATCTATCTATCTATCTATCTATCTATCTATCTATCTATCTATCTATCTCCTATCTATCTATCTCTCTATCTATCTATCTATCTTCTATCTATCTATCTATCTCCTATCTATCTATATCCTATCTATCTATCTATCTATCTATCTATCTATCTATCTATCTATCTATATCCTATCTATCTATCTATCTATCTATCTATCTATCTATCTATCTATCCTATCTATCTATCTATCTATCTTCGGCTTCTCTGTATGAATTGCAGGCAATGTTTTTGGTATTCAAGGTTGTTCACTTTTCCTTTGGTCTCCATCTGTCTCCGGCCATCATGAAGACATCTCCGACCATGACTCGACTCCACAGGATCTGCTAGAGAGACATTTTAGGCTCCTCGCTCCAGCATTATCCTCATCTCTATACAAACTCCCCTAGTAATGCAGCCTCTGTGTAGTATAGGCCTCTCTGTGATATTGCCCCCCTCTCTGGAGTGTAGGCTTCTCTATTGTATTTCCCCCTATGTATAGTACACTCCTCCCTCCTCTGTTTAGTACAGACCCATGTGCAAAACAGCACGCACACACACACACACACACACATCATCATACTGAGTACAAGATGCTGCAAAGCTGGGTGACCTCCATTATACTAAGTACTAGATGCTGGGACAGCTGGATGATCTCCAACATACCAAGTATAAGATGTTAGGAAAGCTGGGTGACCACATAATACTGACTACAGGATGCCAGAAAGCTGGGTGACTTGTATTATACTGAGTATAGGATGTGGGAAAGCTGGGTGACCTCCATTATACTAAGCACTAGATGCTGGGAAAGCTGGGTGACCTGTATCATACTGAGTATAAGATGCTGGGAAAGCTGGGTGACCTCCATCATACTGACTACAGGATGCCAGAAAGCTGGGTGACCTCCGTCATACTGACTACAGGATGCCAGAAAGCTGGGTGACCTCCGTCATACTGACTACAGGATGCCAGAAAACTGGGTGACCTCCATCATACTGACTACAGGATGCCAGAAAGCTGGGTGACCTCCATCATACTGACAACAGCAAGGGTGTCACACTCAGGCCCTCCAGCAGAGCTGTATATAAATGGTTCCTGCTGGTCACTTGGTCATTGCTATATATATATATACAGTATATATATATATATATATATATATATATATATATATAGCTCCTGCTGGACACTGCTATATTTATATATCCTGCAGGTCAATGTTGTAAATATCTTCAAAAAGGCTCTGGCACTCCAACGATAGTGATAAACTGTGCAAAAATTTATTCAGATCCCAAATACAAAAGCAGCAACGTTTCTGACTGCAACTGCGGTCTTTTTTCAAGCTATTTTAAGGCGTTGTGGTCAGAAACGTTGCTGCTTTTGTATTTGGGATCTGAATAAATTTTTGCACAGTTTATCACTATCGTTGGAGTGCCGCAGCCTTTTTGAAGATATATACGGACCGCCTGGTGGACCCCTGGTTTGCTAGCTGGCACACAGTTGCTCTATATACACACACATATATAGCAGTGACCAAATAACCAGGAGGAGCTATATATATATATATATATATATATATACTGTATATATACAGCAGTGACCAAATGACCAGGAAGAGCCATATATATATATATATATATATATATATATATACAGCAGTAATCAAATGACTAGGTGAAGCTATATATATATATATATATATAAACACTGTATGTATACAGAAGTGACCAAATGACAAGAGGAGCCATATATACAGGCCCGTTCCTACCATGAGGCAGAGTGAGGATCCTGCCTCAGGCGGCAGCTTCCCAGGTCCCTGAGGGGGCGGCACAATCCTGCCCTGTCATTGTAGTTAAGTCATTTCTGACTTAACTACAGTAAATGACAGCAGTGTTACAGGACCCCCTCCTGCTGCCTTATGTGGGTCCCGGCTGCCTTATCTCCAAAGCAAACAGTAGAGGATGTGATCCCCATGCTTCCTCCACTGTGTGCTGCCTAAGCGTCGGGACTGGAAGCAGGAGGAGGAGGAGACTCAGCACGGCAGCCTGCAGAGGTCATAACAGTGAGAAGACCAGGAAACTGACCCTGCAGAGCTGTGTGCTGCCTGTCCTGTGCCCCCCTCCCCTCTGTGTGTGCTGCCTGTCCTGTGCCCCCCTCCCCTCTGTGTGTGCTGCCTGTCCTGTGCCCCCCTCCCCTCTGTGTGTGCTGCCTGTCCTGTGCCCCCCTCCCCTCTGTGTGTGCTGCCTGTCCTGTGCCCCCCTCCCCTCTGTGTGTGCTGCTTGTCCTGTGCCCCCCTCCCCTCTGTGTGTGCTGCCTGTCCTGTGCCCCCCTCCCCTCTGTGTGTGCTGCCTGTCCTGTGCCCCCCTCCCCTCTGTGTGTGCTGCTTGTCCTGTGCCCCCCTCCCCTCTGTGTGTGCTGTCTGTCCTGTGCCCCCTCCCCTCTGTGTGTGCTGCCTGTCCTGTGCCCCCCTCCCCTCTGTGTGTGCTGCCTGTCCTGTGCCCCCCTCCCCTCTGTGTGTGCTGCTTGTCCTGTGCCCCCCTCCCCTGTGTGTGCTGCCTGTCCTGTGCCCCCCTCCCCTCTGTGTGTGCTGCCTGTCCTGTGCCCCCCTCCCCTCTGTGTGTGCTGCCTGTCCTGTGCCCCCCTCCCCTCTGTGTGTGCTGCTTGTCCTGTGCCCCCCACCCCTCTGTGTGCTGCCTGTCCTGTGCCCCCCTCCCCTCTGTGTGTGCTGCCTGTCCTGTGCCCCCCTCCCCTCTGTGTGTGCTGCCTGTCCTGTGCCCCCCTACCCTCTGTGTGTGCTGCCTGTCCTGTGCCCCCCTCCCTTCTGTGTGTGCTGCCTGTCCTGTGCCCCCCTCCCCTCTGTGTGTGCTGCTTGTCCTGTGCCCCCCTCCCCTCTGTGTGTGCTGCCTGTCCTGTGCCCCCCTCCCCTCTGTGTGTGCTGCCTGTCCTGTGCCCCCCTCCCCTCTGTGTGTGCTGCTTGTCCTGTGCCCCCCTCCCCTGTGTGTGCTGCCTGTCCTGTGCCCCCCTCCCCTCTGTGTGTGCTGCCTGTCCTGTGCCCCCCTCCCCTCTGTGTGTGCTGCCTGTCCTGTGCCCCCCTCCCCTCTGTGTGTGCTGCCTGTCCTGTGCCCCCCACCCCTCTGTGTGCTGCCTGTCCTGTGCCCCCCTCCCCTCTGTGTGTGCTGCCTGTCCTGTGCCCCCCTCCCCTCTGTGTGTGCTGCCTGTCCTGTGCCCCCCTACCCTCTGTGTGTGCTGCCTGTCCTGTGCCCCCCTCCCTTCTGTGTGTGCTGCCTGTCCTGTGCCCCCCTCCCCTCTGTGTGTGCTGCTTGTCCTGTGCCCCCCTCCCCTCTGTGTGTGCTGCCTGTCCTGTGCCCCCCTCCCCTCTGTGTGTGCTGCCTGTCCTGTGCCCCGCTCCCCTCTGTGTGTGCTGCTTGTCCTGTGCCCCCCTCCCCTCTGTGTGTGCTGCCTGTCCTGTGCCCCCTCCCCTCTGTGTGTGCTGCCTGTCCTGTGCCCCCCTCCCCTCTGTGTGTGCTGCCTGTCCTGTGCCCCCCTCCCCTCTGTGTGTGCTGCTTGTCCTGTGCCCCCCTCCCCTGTGTGTGCTGCCTGTCCTGTGCCCCCCTCCCCTCTGTGTGTGCTGCCTGTCCTGTGCCCCCCTCCCCTCTGTGTGTGCTGCCTGTCCTGTGCCCCCCTCCCCTCTGTGTGTGCTGCTTGTCCTGTGCCCCCCACCCCTCTGTGTGCTGCCTGTCCTGTGCCCCCCACCCCTCTGTGTGCTGCCTGTCCCCCCTCCTCTGTGTGTGTTGTCCCCCCTCCTCTGCACCATGAGCTCTGTCTTCTGAGGTCCTGACTCTCCACAGCCTCCCAGGACCTGTGTAGCCAGGAGACAGATCAGAAACAGAAGGTATGGGGTGAATTGCATAAGTGTGTGTGTGTGTGTATTATACAGTAGATATATGCTGGGTTGGGTATGCAGTGTTTCTAGGTGCTGTGTGTTTGGGGGGTAGGGGTGACTGACTGGTAAAGTGGGTCTGTGCTGAGGGAGGGGTATGGGTATCTTCTATTAGGAGGTCTGTATCACCAACAAAGATGCTGTTTGGTGGTATTAGGGTCTGTACCACGGCATCTGCTCCCATGTAATTTACTCAATGTGGCATATTTGGTTGGGCATTTCTTGTTATGTTAGAGGTTCATATGGGTGTTTACAATGACTCAATGATTTATTTGCATGTTTGCACTATAGCACTTTGGACTCTTTATATGGTATATTATTTTGTATTTATAGATTCTTTTTTGTATCTTGCCAGCCATTGTATATTTTTATGCACTTTATGAGGTTTACATCTGATCATGTGGAGCATTACTAACATGTTTGATTCCCTGGTAAAGTAGGAGAGTATATTGTCCTCCTGCTTAGTTGTCCATATACCTATGTGGTTTTTTAATTGATTTTATTGCTATTTGTTGTGGTGTTTCTGTGTTTGTCCTAATAAACTTTGGAATTTTTGGGATATAGTGGTGTGCGCTGTATTATAGTGTTCAGCTTTTTTCTTGCTTATTTTCATAAGGTTGTCTCTTTTGGACACTTAGCTGCACCCCTTATTTAATATATTTCTTTTTTGTATCCTTGGTGAGCTCCCCCATACCTTAGATTGGATTTGTTTGGTGGTATTAGGTGATGTCCACCATTACAGGGTGCACCATGCTTTATAGCTCACCTCCCCTGATCAAATGCAGTAATCCTCTACTGGGCACTCTGGAGGATTACTGCATTTGATCAAGGGAGGTGACTTATACAGCATGATGAGGGTACAGCGATTATGTGGATCCCATGCTTTATAGTTCATCATCATCTCTCCATCTCATTCATTGAATACCGGCCGCAGAGAACCTGTTAGTTCACACAATGGAGTGTGTGGCTCCGGCCGTACGCTCCATTGTGTGCAGCGGTGAATTCGGATGTGGGCACACATGGGTGGGCCCGCACCCAAATTCAGAAGGAATGAACATCATCCAGCCTGTACTGCAGTGACTTGATGATCTTCATTAACACCAGCCGCTCTGTGATCCGGCTGGGTCACAGAACGGACGGTGTTATACATAGTGTGCACATGGCCTAAGGCACAGAGACAGGGGGAATAATGGTAACTGATCACACAGCTGGTACATGTGTTTGCATGCAGTATACGCACCGCTGGTACCTACTATGCAGTACATCCATTGCCGGCATATATGTTTATGTGTCATACAGTGACTGCTGGTATATTTTTATGTGTGTGTTATATTTATAGCTAATATATACCTATATGTGTGGCATAATTTCTGCTAGTATATTTATGTATGTGTGCAGTTGATCACTAATTATTTGGGGGGGGCGCCATTTTAATTTTCGCCTCAGGCAGCAGAAAGGCTAAAATCGGCCCTGCATATATATATATATATATATATATATATATGTGGCTCCTCCTAGTCATTTGGTCACTGCTATATCTATAAAGTGTGTGTGTGTGTGTGTGTGTGTGTGACACCACAGACACTGATGATCACTTACAGCTGCTGCTGGACTTCCTCTCAGTCCCCATAGACGGCAGGATCCCTCCAGCTTTCCCTCCTCACACCAGGCTCTGTAGGACAGTGAGGGAGAGGAGGGGGAGGGGCCAGCAGCAGAGCAGGAAGCAGCGTGTAGGAGGAAGAGAAGAGACCAGGAAGAAGATCCAGCCCTGGCCGGGCTTGGCATCCGACGGCTAAGGGGGCTCCTCATGAGCATGGGGCCGGCTATTGCCAGGTACTGTTGCCGTGTTAAGCATCTGAGACCTCAGTGGGCCCCTGCCAGTGTGGGCCCGGGAGCGACCGCCCCCTTTGCCCCCACCTATTTTCGCTACTGCTGTGACCACTAACTAAAGAACTAAAGGCGTGCTGGAGTCCAGGACTAAATGGTCTGTGGAAGAAATGCAGGATGCAACGTTAGAATGTAGTTCAGACTAAAGCTAAGCTGGAACGAGAAATGGATTGAGATCCAAATTGCTAGAAGATTGCAAGAAAGTGGTGGATAGCCAGGAAGCACAGACAATGCTGACTGACAAACAACAAAAACTACAGGTACAAGACAGCTACTGGTACAAGACAGCAATAGAGGACATGGTAGATCACCATGTACAGCAACTAGAGGCAGAAGACTATATTAGTTACAGCAACAGGGGATAACTATGGGACTTCCGGTATACAGAACAGTCATATGATGTGATAATGTAACATACCAAAAACAACAAAAAAAAATTCTGTTTATTTATTTATTTATTTTTGTTTATAATATTAATCATAGGGGAGCAATAACATTATATTTTACTGTTCAATTCTGCATGCATTGATACCAAATATGTTGATTTTTTTCACATTTACATTTTTTTTATAGAAAATGGTAAAAGAGTTGATTTGAACTTTACTATAATTTTATATTTTACAGCATTTAAAAAAGAATTTATGCACTTTTAAGTCCCCCCCTGTGAAACTGATCCATACATTGCATGTATAAGTTAAAGGGGTAGTGCGGCGGTAAAGAATTATTCACAGAATAACACACATTACAAAGTTATACAACTTTGTAATGTATATTATGTCTGTGAATGGCCCCCTTCCCCGTGTCCCACCACCCCCACCCGTGTACCCGGAAGTGTGGTGCGCTATACATACCTGTCACGTGCCGACTCGTCTCCGATCTTCAGTCACTGAAGTCATCTTCGGACGGCTGGGCCGAATCCCTCCGACTGTCCTGAGTGCCGGCCCCCCTCTGCCGCATCATCGGCTGCTCAGCCGCGATTGGCTGAGTATAACTGTGCTTAGCCAATCGCGGCTGAGCAGCCGATGACGCGGCCGCGTCATCAGCTACTCAGCCGCATTTGGCTGAGCCAAACTGTGCTCAGCCAATCGCGGCTGAGCAGCCGATGACGCGGCAGAGGGCGGCCGGCACTCAGGACGGTCGGAGGGATTCTGCTAGGGACAACTAAGACAATGCTACTTTACACCAGTTTGATAAATCTTCCCATAGAGTATAAATGGTTTAACCCCTTAAGGACCGGGCCTAAAATGCCCCTTAGGATCGCGCCAATTGTCACTTTTGCGTTTTCGTTTTTTCCTCCTCGCCTTCTAAGACCCATAACACTTTTATTTTTCCACCTACAGGGCCATGTGAGGGCTTGTTTTTTCAGGAACAGGTTTACCTTGTAATGGTGTCTTTCAATCTGCCATAAAATGAATGACGGAACCCCCAAAATATCATTTATGATATTAACCCCCAAAATATCATTTGGGTATCTTTATTTGCTTTTATGTGCTTGTACAGAATTTTCCTTGCTATCCACATACAGTATTGTTGCTATTATTATGATTGTAGTTTGTACTTTATTATGTTTAATATTTTTATTCAAGCCTGTATCCCATGGCCATATGCAATTTGTCTTCCTCAATTTGTCATGAATAATTAGCATCAGCAGTCTACAATGGAACAGTTATTCTTTTTTCAATAACATAGAATGTTTTCAACAAGTAATGTAATTGTAGCAGTGCTATAGCTAATCCTGGAGGAAACTCAATCCTCGGTTTATTTGTCTGAATAGAAAATATACTTATTTTGCAAGTTTACAAATGCTATCACTGCTGTTTACACATTCTTATTGTTATAATGTTATGCCACGTCTATTACTCCATTTCAAAATATCACCACCACTACTATTATATTCATTTCTGATATTTTTGTATTGAGAAACATTGTTATAATGTAGCTTATTCCTTGTTTTCTGGAAACCAATAATGATATGCAGTAGAGAACTGTATCTGTCATTACCTTTTTTAGAGGTATTATAAATTTATTGGTTTTCAGTGAGCCAAATAAAGAATTTACAAGCAATATCTAATGATTTAATTTAATGGTTGTGACAAATAGTCTGCTAGCCAAAGTGGGAGTCTATGAGAGATGGCATAGTAAAACATTATCCAGTTACAGGGCTGGCGTCAGCACAGGGCTTACCTGGGCAAGTGCCAGGGCCCACAGCGCCTCTAGAGGCCCAGATAGGGAGAGGGGCCTGGTGCTCTAATGTTCAGCCTGCTCACTGTAGTGCAGGGTGAATGGGCTGAACATAAGTAGACACAGGAGACAGAGCAGGACCTGCACAAAGAGAGAAAAGGGTGAAGGACCTGAGCACATGACCCGCAGGTCCTCAACCTTACAGTGTGGAGAGCAGCCGACAGAGAGGAAGAGGGAGAAAACTGAGCTGTAAGTGCTGTGTGTCAGTGTCTTAGTGTGTCATTGTCAGTCAGTCAGTCAGTGTCTGTGTCCATAATGTGAGTTTGTGTATGTTAGTGGTGTCTCAAGTGATTGTGCATAATGTGTGGATGGATGATGGGTACATAGTGGATCTCTGTTGCCTGAGGGCCTGAAAAAACCTGGAGCCTGCCCTGCCCAGATATCTCAAATATATGCCTTCTTATTATATTGGGCCTATAGGATTTTTTGAGTGTGTGTCTTTAATGTGTGTGTGTGTCTGTCTTGTCTGCGTATAGGGTGTCACATACTTTATGTTAGAGACTGTTGCCACGTTGTCCGCAGCCGCTTAGGGCTAATTGTGGCAAGTAGGCAGGGACAGTGGGCAGGGGCTAGTGCAAGGTTCACTGTCTGTGTATTCCCCATCCCTTTTCTGACTGAGAAGTACCATAGTATGTAACAGAATACTTGCTATTCCACCTAGTCCTAACAGTGTTCAATTATAGTATGAAGCACCTAGCACCTACTGAATGGTGTGACTGTTCATCAGTATTTTGCACCTGTTTTCACTCATCTATGTACTGTAACATTGTGGCTTGACTGCATCCTGTTAGGAACTGGCTTTTTAACCTGGCCTTGTATCAGTAAACATGGCCTCTTTCTTTAAGTGACATTGGATAAAAAGCTTTTTCCTTAGCTATAAAATGAAACCTGGAAAGAACATAAATCCTTAACATGTTTGTTCATGTTTCAGATAAAAAATGTATGTGTGTACAGTACGTTCCGAGCTGCAATGATGTTCACTCCTGGGATGCTGGAGGAGCAGTAAAGAAGCTGAGAAATTGACTTGTGTATCTAATATGTATGTATGTATGTATGTAACACTATGTATTGAGAAGGAAATAGTTTATGTATATAATATGTATGAAGAGTTGTATATGTAACGTGTATATACACAAATCAGTAAATATATTTATAAGTTGGCTTAACCAATCATCAAAAATGAATCAAAAATAGTATACTGAGTGCACAATTGAAGCTTGTACCCCAAAGATAAATTTTGTAATCACATTGGCTTTCAAATTGTACTAGTAAAGGGCTATTTATTAAAAAGGAACAATGTTAAAATAACAGACTAAACTAAAATGTTAATAAATAGTGGTGGTTAATATATAGGTACTGTATCTATATATGGTGCTCAGAGGAGCAAATCACTGAAGTTGGTCTGTAGCGGAGCCGATCTTGTGTTGCAAAGGGGGTCCCATGGCAACTGGCAGTTACCTACACATCAATAATGCCTAGGTCCAAGTAGGGGGAGGTAGCAGTGTACTGGTTTGTGGGCACCCTCCTGCCAGTAGCGTGCACCCCACAGAGTACTTCCACCTGTGTGTGTGTGTGTGTCTCTCTCTCTCTCTCTCTCTCTCTCTCTGAATCTGTCTCTCTCAAGCCACACCCCTTCTCTTCAACATAGATTTCTATGGGCAGTATGGAACCTGATCCCAGAATAGTATTTCTTTTGAGATGTCTCAACCAATTTTTCAGAGTGAATGATGATTTTAGGAGAGAGGAGTGAAGTGTGTGTGTGTGTGGGGGGGGGGGGGGGGGGGGATAAGGAAAGTGGCCTGATAAGTGGGAAAATATGATTTTTATATTAGCTAGTACTAGTACTTGATTTATAAAAAACTTGTATAGGTTATGTATAGGTTAGTACTAATTAATAAAATGTTAGTGCCCTTTAAATTAGACATAAAAATATTGTCAGCATAAAAAGAACTCCTGGTCCCTAGTCTGCCCTTTTACCAGTGGTGTAGCTACCATGGAGGCAGGCCATGCAACTGCTACGGGGGCCGTACAGCAAGGGGGCATGGGCCCCAAAAGGCATGGTAGCTACGGCCGCCTCCGGCACTGACAGAAACAGCATTCCTGACAGAGACATTGTCTCAGCACTGGCTCTGCAACACCTCTGGCATAATACACTCCAACTGAGACATTACCCAGTGCTCCATGGGCTCCCAGGGACGCACAGAGAAAGTGAAATCAGTACTATGTCCTTCTGCTTAACCTTTTATGTACTGCAGTGTATAAATGACCCAAAGTTTACTTACATGCTACAACACAAAAAAGGGTTAAAGAGCAGAAGACAAGGAGATCTCTGCTTCATTGCTCAGTGCACTGATGACCCCTGACCTTTGTTCTCTGGATGCCGCAGTCAAGTTGGAAAATGAGTGGGGCTCCGTGCAGAGGTTGGGGGTTATTAGTGCATGAGCAGTAAAGCAGAGCTCTCCTTGTCTTCTGCTCCTTAACACTTTTTTTGTGTTGCCACATGTAAGTGAACTTTACTAAGAGTCACTTACACACTGCAGTACATAAGGGATAAGGCAGAGGGTACTGTAGTCTGCTCCTGCACCTATGTATTTAACTATAAGGGCTCCTAAGCTGCTAATAGGACCTTATGGTTTAATACAGTGGACTGACAGAGCAAGCAGCCTTTGGCTCTCTGCACAGAATTCTGCCTCCGGGCACAAGAGATTTTATTTATTTTTATCACAGAGCCCATCTATCTATCTATCTATCTATCTATCTATCTATCTATCTATCTATCTGCAGTGCTTTATGTTGTGCGTAGGGGAGGGAAGCAGCACAGTTTTTTGTTATGGGGCCCCATGAATCCTAGCCTGATTTTTAGTATTTAGTTTCTTATTATCTTAGAGTATATATATTTCCTATAAAACAGAAATTAAACCTGAGATCCTGTGAAAACAATTCCCAATATAAGAAGTGACAATACTTTCTTTTCTATAAGTCTCATATTTATTTATGGTGATGTGATATAACACATTGGAAATATATGGCTAAAAGCTTTTGGAAATAATTGCTATACGAAGTCACATAATAAAATGTTTTGTTTTGTTGTCCATAGATGGCAGGATATACCATAATATGAAAATAAAAGAATGAAACCATTTCCCTGAGCATCTGCAAAGTGAAATGCCAAATGTCTGTCTTCAAAAGTATATTTATGGATCTTCCTAAGATGATTTGTCTGTATACCCACTAGCCTAAATTGCCAATTATTGGCATTCACAATATCACCCATAACGCAAAAATCTAATGTTGTAATCTCTTCACATGGCACCAAGGGAGGAATCCATCATTCATTGTGCCAGGATTAATTGGGCATGAATACTAACAACAGGCACAGTTCCTCAAGATACTTTAATAATGTATCACATTATGCTGTGTCACTTGCAAAATTGATCGCATCTTGAATGTTATAAAGCAAACAATGTGGCCAGACAATACGGCATACATAGTATAAGCATCTAGCTACTTACTGGGAAGGTGCTTTATACTGTACTTCACATTGAAGAATATTGTGTAGGGTTTTCTTTTGGACTGATAGAGTTAAGGGATATTTATTGTTAAAAGATGAAACCTCTTTACAGAGAGCAAGGCAGTTTTTCTGTATGCAGGAAACACAATAAATGCTAGTTTTATCTTGCATAATGCAGATGTATCTCCCTGTACTGCACTGATGTTGATATACCTAGATAGTGCTGTTAGGTTTCATGGAATATAAAGTATGAATAGCTTTTAAAGATGCACTTAAAGATGATTCATTGAAGTTTCTTGTGCTGCTTGGATATCTTGTACAATTTTACTCTATAGATTTCAATGGAATTGTGTGCCGTATGTAGAGACTGTGTGTGAGTTATTAAATAGGTCATTTGTCAATTACTTCTTTTTTTTTACTTCTATAAATCTACTGATTTATTTAGTTTCATTAAAATGACACAAAAAAAATGTTTCTGACTGGCAAATAATACGGCTGCACAACATAAAATGGAAATATATGGCATGAAGGGGTTTTGTATTTAGAGGGGTTGTCTGGGATTTTTAGAAAAAAAGGTAAGAGCCAGAACCAGCATAAAATTAGAAAATGCTGTCCTATGGCCAATGCTCCAATGTTCCTTGTTGGGTCTACAGTGACAACATCACATATATCCCAAAGTGTCTATCGGCTATATCTTTCGTCTTCTCCTCCCGCTTTCTAAAGCTCAACATGGACAAAACAGAACTAATCATTTTTCCCTCATCTCACTCCACCCATTCATCTAATCTGTTAGTCACTATCAATGGCTGAACTTTGTACCCTGTCCCCAGGTCTGCTGATTTGGGGTCACCTTTGACTCTGCCTTGTCTTGTAAACAGCGCATTCAGGCCCTGACCACCTCCTTCCACCTTCACCTTAAAAAAAAATCCTGAATCCGCTCTTTTCTCACCCCTGACTCCACAAAACTGATGTTTAATTCTCTCATTATCTCTCGCTTGGACTACTGTAACATCCTCCTCCCTGGCCTTCCATCTAACTCCCTTGCTCCCCTCCAGTCTATTCCTAACTCTGCTGCCCGACTTATCCCCCTTCCCCCTCGCATTGTCTCTGCCTCTCCCCTCCGCCAATCTCTTCCCTGGCTCCCCATTGTCCAACAAATTCTTTTTAAATTGTTTACCATGACGTACAAGGCCATCCACAACCTGTCCCCTCCGTATATCTCTGACCTGATATCCCACTACCGTCCCTCACACAACCTTCGATCCTCCAGTAACCTCCTTTTGTACTCCCCCCTTGTTCGTACCTCGCACAACCGCCTCCAAGCCTCTTCCATACTCTGGAACTTGCTACCCCGACACATCCAGCTCTCATCCACCATCAAGTCCTTCGAAAGTAACCTGAAAACCTATCTCTTCACATTAGGCTACAACCTACAACAATTCTGCATCGCACTTGACTGGCTGCACTTTACATTCTGTCTCTCTCCCCTTATCTCTTATGGGCAGGGTCCTCTTCCCATGTACCAGTCTGCCATTTGCCTTCATGTAATGTGTTTTTGATCTTGTAATGTTTGGTTTGTTAACCCCTATTGCTTGTATAACGCTCTGGAATCTAGGGTGCTTTATAAATAATTAATAGAGATGAGCTAGTAGTGAAATATTCGACTTTCGAGAATTCGAATAGAATAGGCACCGATATTCGACTATTTGACTATAGGCCTTCCGAGTATTCGATCCCATTATAGTCTATGGGAAAAAAAATTGCGGCACTTGGAAATCAAAATTCAACCACTTGGAGGTCACCAAGTCCCCCATGAAACCTCCCTAAACGATGCAAACACCTCCGGAATTACACTGGGACATTAGGGGGAGCATGCCTGGGTGCACCTAACACCCCAAAATCGCAGTATAATTCCACTCTCTGCAGTTGCGAAGGAAAAATATTTGCGAACGCTTTACGAACATTTATGGCAATGTTCACACATTTCGTTCGTATTTCTTACGCGTTACTGGAACAGTATGTCGTGCCTTTTTTTGGGCTATTGGAACAATATGTATCACGAGCCTTTTACTGGGCTACTGAAACAGTATATATCAGGTGCCCTTAGTGGGCTACTGGAACAATACGTATAACGTGCCCTTAGTGGTGTTAAACAGGGACACTATAAGTCACTTGTACACAAAGGGTACTGGAATGAATACACCTGCTGATGCTGCTGTTATATCATCTATTTCTTAGCACTGAGAAGTGCTTTTGATTCAGAGATGACTTTTTCGCTTGATCTTAGCCCTGAAAAGGACTTTTTGGTTCTGTAGTAAGCCTGCCTAACCAAAACGCTACTAAAACCTATCTCTCCCTGCTGCAAAATCTTTCCCTGGCTAGGTTGAAAGCTCATCTGTGGTCGAGAGACGGGAGCCAAGTATTTAAGATTCAAGGTCATGTGGTTCAGCTATCCAATGAGGGTAGACGCCTTTTTCGCGTGGCGTGCATACTCCCAGGGTCCTTTACGGCCTCCCTGCATGGTCATTGGATTAAAAAAAGCGCCAACTGCGATGAGAAGGCTTTCGAATGTTTGCTGCGTATTCGCCTTACTACTCGATTGAATTCAAATCTTTCGAATACCGCAATATTCAATCGAATACCTACTCGATCGAATAGTATTCACTCATTTCTAATAATTAATAATAAAATACATTGTTCAAGTGATGCTGCTTGTATGCACAGTGTGTAACCCCTGAAGCCAGTGGTTGGCTTTGTACACATGATGCATTACTTATGTTAAAGTGATTCTACAGTGCAGCCTGTATCTTTGTTTAGAACTGCTTTCACAATATTGTTTGAATAAAAAAAAAAAAATCACTAAGGCTGGAATCACACACTGCAATTTTTTAGAAACTGCCACTGAAGTTTTTGTGCCAAAGCCAGAAGTGGATTCAAATGGGATGGAAAACATAAAGGGAGGACTTGTACTTCTCTTTCTTGTTGGTTCCAATTCTGTTTTGGCACAAAAACTGCAGTGGCTTTTTTCCATAAAACTGCAGTGTGTGATTCTAAGGGAAGGGAGGAGAAATGTGAAGTGTGTATTTGGTCCTATTTATTTTAGTCTAAAGAGTTCATAGTAGTTACAGAAACAGGCCGAGGCTATACTGATTGATTGATGCCAGAGTGTTCTGGATACAAATAGCAACCAAAGATATACAAAATTAGTTGGGTTCTAACTTTGAAACTCAAAAAACCAACTGTCATGTTCATGTGACTTATCTATTATGATATCATATGGGATCACCTTAGACTGAATGCTTCTGAAGATTACAAAATTGTTACAGTTTGAGGCTGGGTTCACACTATGTATGTGTGCGGCTGTATTTTTTATGCGGCTGTAAATGTGCGGATGAAACTACGTCCGTGGGAAAAAATAGTTGGAAATCTGGTTCAACTAAAAATAACAAATAAAATCTTAAGAAAGTGATGCAAACACCTCTGGATGCATCTGGGAAAGCAGGGAAACAGTTTACAGGAATCGCTATTACCGGGGTTTGCGATCCTCTGCACTAATGCCGATGTCTCTCATGGTTAATATATTGAATTAATAAAACACATTTTCTTTGTAATAAAGTCCCTTTCGTTGTTCAATAATTTAATTCTAACGAATCCATCATTTTGCAATTAAATATACTGTTAAAATAAATATATATATAAATAAATGTATATTTATATATATATTTATTTTTTGACAGTATATTTAATTGCACAATGATGGATTCATTAGAATTAAATTATTGAACAACGAAACAGATTTTATTTCAACGAAAATGTGTTTTATTAATTAAATATTAATTAGTACAGGAAGCTCCAGTAAGCCGTTAATTAATATTGCCGGCAAAAGAGCTTTCTGTACTAATCATCACTTTACTTTAATGAAAACATCAAATGTTTCTTCTAATTATGTTATCACAATAGCATTATTAGAGGAAACATTTAGAATTATATGTGCGCTCAGCTGATTGGCTGATCGGCTGAGCGCACATATAATTAGCGGGTCCGCAGTACAGTGACTTCATTGTGCTGCGGACCAGCGAAGAGGACACATCGGGGTGAGTATAGAACTCTCCCCACCCCCTCCCCTGCACTGCACCCCTCCCAGCAAGGAAGGGGGGTCACTTAACCCCTTCCTTGCTGGGATGGGTGCAGTCTGACATAAGTCTGGCCCCCAAGGGGTTAAGGGGGATGCAATACATCCTCCCTTAACCCCTTGGGGGCCAGACTGTAAGCAGCAATCTGTAAAGATGCTGCATACTGTAAGGTGCACAACACCGCTCACAATGATGGGTGTTCTGCTCCTGTTTGTGTGTTTTTTGTGTGTTTCTCCCTTTTTGTTTTTCAGATATCGCTATCCTGGGGATTATGTCGGATTCCGTGGACTACGTCGATGACCAGCGGTTGTTTTTTTTTTTTTAATAAAATGGTCAATGAGGGGTGTGGGGGTGTTTTTATTTGAATAAAAAAATTTTTTAACTTGTGTCTTGTCTTTATTTCTTTACTTTATAGACTTAGTAGTGGAAGCCGTCTAATAGACGGAATCCATTAGTAAGTTGGGGCCTAGTGTTAGCCGGTATAAAATGGCTAACACTAACCCCCTATTATTACCCCAGTACCCAATGCCACCAGGGGTACTGGGAAGAGCCGGGTGCCAGTGGTCCTGGAGCGTCAAAATTGGCGCTCTTGGACCGGGCGGCAGCAGGCTGGTAAGATGTAGGCTGGGGAGGGCCTAAACCAATTGCTCTTCCCACCCTGGTGTTACCAGGCTGCTGTCGCTTGGTTTTTAACCCGGCTGGTTATAAAAATAGGGGGGACCCTATGCGGTTTTTTTAAATTAGTTAATTATTTAAAAATAAAAAAAAAGGTAATTTTTTTTTTATTCAAATAAAAACACCCCCACACCCCTCATTGACCATTTTATAAAAAAAAAAAACAACAAACAACCGCTGGTCATCGACGTAGTCCACGGAATCTGACGTAATCCACAGGATACCGATATCTGAAAAACAAAAAGGGAGAAACACACAAAAAACACACAAACAGGAGCACAACACCCATTATTGTGAGCGGTGTTGTGCTCCTTACAGTATGCAGCATCTTTACAGATCGCTGCTTACAGTCTGGCCCCCAAGGGGTTAAGGTAGGATGTATTGCATCCCCCTTAACCCCTTGGGGGCCAGACTGATGTCAGACTGCACCCATCCCAGCAAGGAAGGGGTTAAGTGACCCCCCTTCCTTGCTGGGAGGGGTGCAGTGCAGGGGAGGGGGTGGGGAGAGCTCTATACTCACCCCGATGTTGTCTCTTCGCTGGTGCGCAGCACAATGAAGTCACTGTGCTGCGGACCCCCTAATTATATGTGCGCTCAGCCGATCAGCCAATCAGCTGAGCGCACATATAATTCTAAATGTTTCTTCTAATAATGCTATTGTGATAACATAATTAGAAGAAACATTTGATGTTTTCATTAAAGTAAAGTGATGATTAGTACAGAAAGCTCTTTTGCCGGCAATATTAATTAACGGCTTACTGGAGCTTCCTGTACTAATTAATATTTAATTAATAAAACACATTTTCGTTTAAATAAAATCAGTTTCGTTGTTTAATAATTTAATTCTAACGAATCCATCATTGTGCAATTAAATATACTGTCAAAAAATAAATATATATATAAATATACATTTATTTATATATATATTTATTTTAACAGTATATTTAATTGCAAAATGATGGATTCGTTAGAATTAAATTATTGAACAACGAAAGGGACTTTATTACAAAGAAAATGTGTTTTATTCATTTAATATATTAACTATTGGAGGCATCGGCATTCGGCATCATTGCCGGCTATTTTTGAAGTACTCCGTACGGACCGCCTGTCAATCCACTGCCGCATTTCCAGCCGCAAACAATGGTCTTGTTCATTATTTTACGGGTCCGTTTACGATAGGGCCGTAGATTCATACATAGTGTGCACTGTGCAGCCGTATATCGTATACTTTCCAGCGTACGCATGAACCACCAAAAATACCGCCGCACAATTACAGCCGCAAATACAGCTGCACAGTTACATAGTCTGAACCTAGCCTGAGGCCATGTTCACACAACGTATCTTTTGCATAAATCTAAATTTATACAGACGATACAATGTATGTGAATGAAAGTATACGCCCGGCTGGGGCGTATACACATAATATACGCTGGAATTCCAACTGGCCGCATGAAAAACTAACATGTCAGTTTTGTGCGGCCACTATTCATTTAATAGCCACATACAGACCTGTCAGTTTACACAATGGAGTGCAGCTCTGACCACATGCTCCATTGCCCGCATCCCAATTCAACAGAAATAAAGATCATCCGGCCAGTACTGCAGTACCGGATGGGATGATCTTCACTGACACTGTCCGTTCTGTGACACGGCCGGGTCATAGAACGGCCAGTGTTATATGATGTGTGAACCCAGCCTGATTCTGTTGAATGATAAAAACTTTTTTACCTTGTGATTTTGAATTTGTTTGCCAACTCATGCATCACATTTGCTTTTTTACATGTATTTTGTGTACATTTTTGGTTTTGTCAATAACATTATGTGTAATAAGCCATCTGCAAACAGCAATGTTATTTCAAACAAGCAGATGATAAGCCTGATTTAGTTTTCCTCCAATGTATCAGTGGCAATATCCTCTGGATGCTAATAAACAGGTGCATGGTCAGAAATAAAAACCGCCTGGATAAACATTATTATGTGGAATATTTACAATAAATGGGAGAGGTAGTCACTCACTAGCAATATCAGATAAAATGTAATACAAAGATATGTAAAGATTATCTCCTTATAAATTTAACACATTGTTTGTAAATTCTTTCTTTACTTGCTTACTGTTGTAATTCAAGTAAAAAAAGAATTAAAGCTTCTAATGTTTTCTAAAAAAAGATATTATTACAGAGTAAACCATGTGTCCAACATTACTTGCAAAACAGGTAACACATTGTATAGAGATGAAGAAATGGCAGAACTCACCAACAATCCGTGTGCTCATTATTTGCATACAAGAAAAACCAAAACAGAGCTTTACAATGGCAAAGGCCATTTTGCGCAGGTGTGCTCCTTTAACCCCTAGACGACCCAGGGCGTATAGTTACGCCATGGAAGTCTGTCTCCAGACGACCTAGGGCGTAACTGTACGCCCTGGGTGTTTCTCGCGCTATGAAGCGTGCTCCGGAGCGGAGCGCGCTTCATAGCAGGTGGGGGCCGGCTGCAGTGAGCAGTCGGGACCTCACCGGTAATGACACGCTGCAGCGATCGCGCTGCCGCGTGTCATTAACTCCTTAAACGCCGCGGCGTTTAAGTGTAACTGACAGGGGGAGTCGCCTGTCACTTACCGATCGGGACCCCCGCAGTGTGACTGCGGGGGTCCCGATTGGTAAAACGGACTGCCGGAGGTCTCTCACCTGCCTCCGTGTGGTCCGATCGGCCATCTGCTACACTGAGCCTGCACAGGCAGGCTCAATGAGCAGATCGCCGATAACACTGATCAATGCTATGCCTATGGCATAGCAATCATCAGTGTAAAAATCCAAGTACTGGATGTAAAAGTCCCCCAAAGGGACTTCAAATGTGTAAAAAAAACAAAAGTTAAAAACACTAACACACTACCCCAAAACCCCTCCCCCAATAAAAGTCTGAATCACCCCCTTTCCCATTATATAAATAAAACATATAAAAATAAATAAACAAATAAACATATAATATACCGTAGCGTGCGTAATTGTCCGATCTATTAAAATATAACAAGCGTCATTGCGAACGGTAAACGGCGTACACGGAAAGAGGGAAAAAAGTGCGCGGATTACCGATTTTATGTTACATTATATAGAAAATTTTTTTATAAAAAGTGATCAAAACGTCCGATCTTCACAAATATGGTATTAATAAAAACTAGAGATCATGGCGGAAAAAATGACACCCCATACAGCCTCATAGGTGAAAAAATAAAACCGTTATAAGCGTCACAATAGTCCCATTTTATTTATAATTAATTGCCAAAAAAAAGGATTTCATTTAAAAAAAATATATAACATTAGAGAATCTGTGTAAACCTGCACATGGTTGTGTTCGGGCTGACCTATAGAATAATGGTATCATGTCGCTTTTACCATATAGTGCATTACGTAGACACAGGAACCCCTCAAACGTTACCATATTGCATTCTTTTTTGCGATTCCACCAATTTATATCTTCATAAATAATATATTTGGAATTCCATAATACATGTTATGGTAAAATGAATGACGCCATTACACAGTACAACTATTCCTGTAACAAATAAGCCCTTACATGGCCTTGTAGATAAAAAAACAGAGAGTGCTAGAGCTCTTAGAAGGGGAGGAGGAAAAAACGGAAACACTAAGATTAAAATTTGCGCGGTCCACTGGGTCATTTTGGGCCTGGTCCTCAAAGGGTTAATGGCCATACCACTATGTTGTAGCTGAGAAACACTTTGGTTGACCGATTTAAGACAAAGCAAGGGAAGCCAGTCATGGGTTCATCAGCGTAGATCCAGAGCATTTAGAGCACTGCCGGGTTATAATATTCTTTTTTACATGTAGATCATAAGTTAACCATGAGCAGAAAAGGCAGGAGAAGGAGAAGTTTTGGTACAGTTATGCTCAGCCAATCACGGCTGAGCAGCTGACGCGGCATGGGGGGGAGGGGCGGCATGAGGGACGGATGGAACGGTTTGGCTGGCCTCCCGAAGACGACGTCATTGTCCCAAGATGGCGGACGGGGGTCGACACGATTGCGGTAACTATAATGCACTGACACTTCCGGGTCTACCGTGGGTGGGGGGGGAAACGGGGAAGGGGGTCATTCACATACATAAAACACATTACAAAGTTGTATAACTTTGTAATGTGTGTTATTTTGCAAATAGCTTCTTTATGCTCAAATGTTCATGAAAAATGACACAAACACGTTCTTGATGTCTGCTATTTCTTTAGCTGAAATTCGCTGATTTTCCAGTATGAGGTTGTGCACACCTCGATGATATCCGGAACAACAACCACTGTGGGTCGTCCAGGACGTTCCTCATCTTTGGTGCTGAAGCAGCTTGTTTTAAATTTGGCAACCCAGCTCTTACCTGTAGAATATGAAGGGCATTGATCCCCCAATGTCTGTGACATATCACCATAAATATCCTTCATGGACTTTGCTTGTAGAAACAAGAATTTTATCACTCCGCTGCTCTCCATTTGCTGTGAATATCGCCTTAGACGCCATTTTGTTTCCCTGCATGCCTAGATCACTGTTTCCATAAGCTACATACACAAAATTGTGAAAACATATATAAGACACATAAGGCTTTTATGTAATGTATAATTTGTTACCATAGAAACAAAAAAAGAACACAAAGCCAAATACTTATGAGCAGCCCCATATATACATATATATATATATATATATATTATTTTAGATCCAGTACACCGTAAATTATTTTAGATCCAGTATACTTATTTTCTGTCTCACAAATAAATTTGTTTCTCTGTTAGATTATACAAAAGATAACTGTTTTTCAATCAAGTTAAAGATACTTGTGTCTGTCACATACCTGTCATGGCAGCCCCGGAGTTCTTTAGATTCCCATAGCTGAGTATCCAGATAATGCATTTGCTGTTAATGAAATAGGAACCAGTTGTTACTGCTTGGCTTAAAGTGTTGTGTCAAAATCTGAATCAACAGTAGATGTGAAATAAAGTAAGATTGCAATTTACATTCATTATGTTTTGTTATCATGCTGTAAAACAAAGCTATATGTACAGTCTCCTGAAGGCAGCTTTTTAGTCTTGTTTAAAAAAAGAGACTAAACACGTGTAGTCCCGGCCAGTATATAGCGTTACAGCTCAATGCGTCCATCAATTAAATGACTGCCTTCTCTCTAAGGGCCAGTTCACAGGGTAATTCAGAGGCGGACCTCTCCGCCGCGGAATCCCGCCGTGCTCAGTGTCCTGCTGTACTGGGCACGTTTTCTGCTTGCACTGAACTTTTTAGATGCAAGATGCATAGGAACTTTATTTCAAAATAGTGTGTGAATACTAGGCTAAGGGGTTGTGGCTACAATCTCCATAATAACACCCCTCTGAACATGATACATGCCCCTCCGCCCTATATTTACTCCCTCTTACACAGAGCATTCATACCGTATTTTGCTGTAAAGTTCCCACTCATGTGATAATTGAGTGAAAAGTACAAATAATTAGCCAAATTGTGAAATATCTCAGGAACTGGAGTGGTAGTAAGAAAGTAAAAACATTGCTGGGATCAGGGCACAATGTTATATGAAGATATGTATACACTTGATATAGTAATATTCCAAAGTGTCTTCCTTTGGTATACTCCTGCAAAAGAACAGATCAGCACATAAAATTGTATATGCTATTATACAGTACAGTGGTACCTTGGTTTGAAAGTAACTTGGATTAAGAGCGTTTTGCAAGAGGAGTTCGCAGGTTCGCATGCTCCATGCAGTCTCTGTCAGTCCTTGTGTTTCCCATCCTCTTTATTCCTGCTATAATTTGCCTACACTTAGGGTACTATTACACGGAACGATAATCGGACGAATTGGCCCGATTCGGCCGATTATCGCTCCATGTAATAAATGCAACGATCAGCCGATGACAACGATCATCGGCTGATCGTTGATATAGGTTAGACCCTATTTTTGTCGGGCGCCGACTGCGCACCGCTACGTGTAATAGCGGTGCGTGGCCGGCGACTAACGATATACATTACCCATCCACGTTCCAGGGCTTCTCCTGCTGTCCGCTTCTCCCGGGGTCCTGTGCGCGCTCTAGCTTCACAGCGGCCTGTCAGCTGATAGGCCGCTCAGAGAAATCACAGGCCGTGGCGGTCCCGGGCCGTGATTGGCTGAGCGGCCTACCAGCTGACAGGACGCTGTGAAGCTAGAGCGCGCACGGGACCCCGGGAGAAGCGGACGGCAGGAGCAGCCCTGGAACGTGGATGGGTAATGTATGCCAGTTTAGCAAGGGCTGCAAGGACATCGGTAACGATGTCCTTGCAGCTCTTGTCAAACAATTATCGGACCGTGTAATAAAGCCAGTAAACGAGCAACGATCTAGCAGATCAGCGCTCGTTTACAGGTATTATCGGGCCCTGCTCGGCCCGTGTAATACCACCCTTACACTCAGCCATTCACACTGCTGTATATAAAATTTCTGTCTCTGTCCTTCTGCGCAACTCCGTGATACACATACCCCTTCCCCATTGCTGTCATGTGACCACACAAACCTCTGACAGCAGCCCTGCTTCTCTATTCTAGGCTTTTGTAATACGCTACTGAATTATGGGGATCTGCATCTCCATTCTGTATCTACAAACTGCTGCTGTTTTTTCAGGTTTATGCACTTACTATACATTATATTCTGCATGCTGATTGCTATATAGTGCAGTAACTTTTATTCAGAATAAAAAAATCATTATTTTTGAGGTGAGGAACCAATTGTCTGCATCAGACTGCAAAGAAACGCACTAACAAACAAACGCTGATCAGCGAAATCAGAGCTTTATTAAAGTGCCTTTACGCTGCATGACAAATGGAGGGTCCCGGGGCTGTACAAACAAATCTTGTATTATTTGTGCAGTCCAGGGACCGACAGCACAGTTATGTATATATAGCTGTGCTGTCAATTTCCAGATCACTAGCAGTCTAAACTTACCATGCTGTTTGTGATCCGGCATCTGGCTTCTCCAGTCCGCTGGCTGTATATTCAGGCCCTGCCTCCTCAGGCAGTCAATCATTCTGGAGGAGGCAGCAGCCTGAGGGATATAGCCAGCGGCCGGATCACAAGCAGGGTGGTAACTATAGACTGCTTGTGATCAGTTTTCCTTTATCCGCTGCACAAACCCCTGTTTACACAGGAAGATGTATAGCCAAAAAATATAAACTTTAAAACAGGTTCTAAACAGCTGATCAACAGATAATTGAGCATAGGAGCCATAGGAGCATTTCTAGCAATTCTCCTGGTCAATAATCATCCCGTCTAAAAGGCTCTTAAAGGAAAGGTCCATTTATTTAAAAATAAATGGCAGGGGGGAAAGTAATGACCTTTCCCCGTGCCTGTGGTGAGTGGCGGGACCAGCCTCGGAAAACATTTTCTGCCGAGTTGTGATGTTGTCATGACTCGGGAGAAAATGTCTGTCCCGGCTGACGGACAGCTCGCTTAGCCAATCAGTGACTGGAGGGGCATCCCGTCCCAGTCACTGACTCACTGTGCGGCCAGTCCATCAGCTGGGTTGTGACGTGTGCAGCGCCAGATATTCTGGGGCTGAAGAGGCATAGGGAGAGGTTAATTAATAATCTCTGTTACTTTTCTCCGTGCCCCTGCCTTGTTTTAACCCCCCCCCCCCGCCCCCCGGAGGCCAGACTTCTCAATTAAGGCTGCCTTGAAAACATGAACGCAGCCTGAATTAGTCACTATGTTCAAATTGCTAAAGTTAGTAAGCTGTTGAAATGTGCTGTGGTATACGTCGGCATCCCTTTTTCTGAAGACATATACGTAGGACAGATGCCTGTGTGAACCTCGACTAAGGCTGGTCATAACAGATGTAATTTCAAAAGTACCATATTTATAGAGACACATGCATTTCTTTCTATATAAACTCACAGAACTTAGGACACGTACAAATTACTAATTGTTACATTTCAAATACTGCTATGTAATTTTTACTGAAGCATATTGAATTTCATTAGCAATTCATTACTTGTTGCCAGTTCGTTTTGCAGAGGGAAATGCCCTGAGGATACTATTTTTCACTTGTTATATCAATTAACTTGTCATATAATTGTCAAAAAGAGACAGTTCTTCCGGTCTAGTGATTATTATTCCACATTTACCCTGGTCCCTTGATGTAATTTCATTTATGTTGAATAGATGCTTTTTTTTTTTTAATAACTTTGAGAATAGAGAACCATTTGATTCTGTTAAAGCAGATGATGTTTGCTCTATACTAAGGTGTTTTTTTTTTTACTCTAAAACAGATAAAAAGTCATTATATTGAATATAATTACACATACAAACATTTTGCTATGCCAGATTTAAACAGTTCTGCAGTCAGACAAGCAAACATCTCATTTATAGCTCACATGAGTACAAGTGTTTCCATAAATAATATAACTATGAGTCCTATTAGGGTGTGTTTACACAGACAGATTTATCTGACAGATTGTTAAAGCCAAAGCCAGGAACAAACTATAAACAGAGAACCGGTCATAAAGGAAAGATTGAGATTTCTTTTCAAATGAATTTCTGGCTTTGTCTGTCGGTGTAAACACATTATTAGACATAAAGATTTCTCAGCTCTACTGTGTTGATCCATAGGAAGGAAACCCCCCATCAGATGCCAATTGCCCCATCATAGGGAGAAAATTCCTTCCCGACTCCAGTACCAATCAGAATAATCCCTACATCAACCTATCACCAGAAATCTAATGCCCATAACTTGTAATCCAGATCACAAGCAGTCTATACTGACCAGCCACACTGCTTGTGATCCAGTATCTGGCTCTTCAATCCTCGCGCTGGCTGTATCTTCAGGCCACGCCTCTACCAGGTGTCAATCATTATGGAGGAGGCGGACCTAAATGTACATCAGCCGCAGATGCCTGATCACAAGCAATGCGGTAGGTATAGGCCGTTTGTGATCTGGAAACTGACAGCACGTATATTTACATACAGTGAGTCCAAGAAGTATTTGATCCCTTGCTGATTTTCTTTTTTTGCCCACTAATAAAGACACTATCCTTCAGCACTTTTAATGGTAGATATATTCTAACATGGAGAGACAGAATATCAAGAAAAAAATCCAGAATATAATTTTAAAGAATATGTTTTAATTAATTTGTATTTCAATGAGGAAAATAAGTATTTGATCCCTCTTGCCAAACACACTCAATACTTAGTGGCAAAGCCTTTGTTTGCAAGCACAGCGGTGAGACGTTTGTTGTAGTTAACCACAAGTTTAGCACACACACCAGGGGGAATTTTGGCCCACTCTTCTTTGCAGATTCTCTCTAAATCATGAAGGTTGGTGGGCTGTCGCTTGCCAACTCTGACATTCAGCTCCCTCCATAGATTTTCGATCGGATTGAGGTCTGGCGACTGGCTGGGCCACTCCATGACCTTAATGTGATTTTTCTTGAGCCAATCCTTTGTTGCCTTTGCTGTATGTTTAGGGTCGTTATCATGTTGGAAGACCCAACCACGGCCCATTTTCAGAACCCTGGCAGAGGGGAGGAGGTTGTCCCTCAGGATTGTGCGGTACATGGCTCCATCCATCTTCCCAGTGATGCGGTGAAGTAGCCCTGTACCCTTGGCAGAGAAACACCCCCAAAACATTATGCTTCCACCTCCATGCTTGACGGTGGGCACAGTGTTCTTGGGGTCATAGGCAGCATTTTTCTTCCTCCACACATGGCGGGTGGAGTTGAGGCCAAAAAGTTCAATTTTGGTCTCATATGACCACAAAACCTTCTCCCAATAACTTGGTTCATCTTTCAAATGATCATTGGCATATTTGAGGCGCGCCTCCACATGTGCTCTCTTCAGCAGGGGTACCTTTCGGGCACTGCAGGATGTGAATCCATTGTTGCGCAAAGTGTTGCCAATTGTTTCCTTGCAAACTGTGGTCCCAGCTGCCTTCAGGTCATTTGCTAACTCCTGCCGAGTGGTTGCAGGACAATTTCTGACTGTTCTCAGCATCATTGCCACCCCACGAGGCGAAATCTTCTTTGGAGCACCGGGCCGAGGTCTGTTGATTGTCATGTTATACTCTTTCAACTTTCTGATAATTGCACCAATAGTTGTTACTTTCACATCCAACACCTTACTAATCTTTTTGTAGCCCATTCCAGCTTTGTGAAGGTCAACAATTCTGACTCTGAGGTCCTGTGACAGCTCTTTGGTTTTACCCATGTTGGAGACTTGAACAGGTGGCTTCAGGTCAGGTAACAAGTTGATTGGGAGTGTCTAACTGGTCTGTAAAAGCCAGAACTTCTAATGAATACTAAGGGATCAAATACTTATTTCACTCCATGAAATACAAATCAATTAATATATATTCCCTAGATTTATTTTCTGGATTTTCTTTTTAATATTCTGTCTCTCCATGTAAGAATACATCTACCATTAAAAGTATAGAATGATCATGTCTTTATTAGTGGGCAAACAAAGAAAATCAGCAAGGGATCAAATACTTCTTGGACTCACTGTATCTGTGATGTCAGTTTCCCTTACCCTTATAAACCAAAAAAAGCAAAGACTAGACATCAATCAAGAATGCACTCCACTAGAAATGATGAGAAATTACAAAAATATTTTATTTTATTACGAATCACATAGAACACTGCAAGACATGGTTAAAAACAATTAAAAGTTCCAATCCGGAACACAAAAATTCATGGTCAACCCAAACAATAAACAATGGGCATATGACCTCCAGGGGGTTGCATACAAATAATATTGTTACCATGACCCAAATGAAAATGATATAAATGATAAAAATGAACATTAATTCCCTAGGCACAACGTGCAGCAAACTCAGGAAACTAGTAAAGCCAGTATTATGCAGTGAAAAAATAGACAACCTAATATAAGTCAGAGAGATAGTGTATTCAAGTCATAATATTAAGGATCCCAAAAATGCATAAAATCTCGCAATATCAAAGAAAAAAGAAACAAACTGCACAAAAAAAAACATATAAATCATATCACCCAGTCACAAAGTAATAAACGGTCCCTGGGTAGGAAAGAGGTCATGGAGCAAGCACCCCTGCAAGAAAGACTCCACGCGTATCGTCACCCTCCGGTGACTTCGCCGGTGACATATGCCCATTGTTTATTGTTTGGGTTGACCATAAATTTTTGTGTTCCGGATTGGAACTTTTAATTGTTTTTAACCATGTCTTGCAGTGTTCCATGTGATTCGTAATAAAATAAAATATTTTTGTAATTTCTCATATTTTCTAGTGGAGTGCATTCTTGACTGATGTCTAGTCTTTGCTTTTTTTGGTTTATTATGGTCCTTAACTAGGCATTTAGTGGCACCCCGTTTTCTTAATTATTCTTGGTAGAGCCCCCAATTTGTTTTTTCAGTTTCCCTTACCCTTCTCTGGCGCACAAACCCCTGTTTACACAGGATGATGTGTGGGTAAAGATACATTACTGTTTAAAGATAAAGATACATTTTCAAGCAGGTTCCAAACAAACGATCAGCTAATAATTGGGTGTGTGCCTAGTCCTCGCCTGATTGATGTCACTATTATACAGGCCAATTATCGGTGGCAGGAACATTTCTAGCGACGCTCTTGCCCGATATTAAAGGGAACCTGTCACCCCCCGTGTCGGGGTGACAGGCTCCCGACCCCCCGTTAGAGCCCCCTATACTTACCTAATCCCGCCGGGTCCCGCTTCTGGATTCGGTCGGGTCCCGGAGATCTCAGCCGCTGCAGCCCGGCGCGCGCGCTGACAGATGAGTCCAACGCTCATAGAGAATGACGGAGCGCTGGACTCTCCTGTCATTCTCTATGGGTGTTGGACTCATCTCTCAGCGCGCGCGCCGGGCTGCAGCGGCTGAGATCTCCGGGACCCGACCGAATCCAGAAGAGGGACCCAGCGGGATGAGGTAAGTATAGGGGTCTCTAACGGGGGGTCGGGAGCCTGTCACCCCGGTACGGGGGGTGACAGGTTCCCTTTAAGCCCATGTAAAACGCCCCTAAATCTCCAACTTTTCCTTACAGATTACATTTCGGAAGCTAAGAAGGATTGTCTTATCAGAAACAACCCTTCTGAGACCTGAAAACACGAATAGCCGAACACATCAGTGAGCCTTGTCCTTGTGTTACAATGTGCTTAACTATAGAAAATTTTACACCGAATGATATTAGGTGAACAAGTGATCATAGTAATGCTTATTCCTGATAACTGACCAGCGATCAGTGAACATGTAAATATGCTATTATGCGGTAATAAAGTAATTATTTGCTGTACAATGCACTGTAATAAACAGGAGGTGTGTGGCCTATAATGAAAAAGTTTAAGGGCCAGGGATCATTCCTGTACCACAATTAATTAAGCCAAGTGGCGGCTGAGTAAAGGATAACTGATCATAGAGACCACTCATTATCCTCTCTCTATTCGCCCCTGTAAAAGGACCTTTCCAATGCTCTATCCTGGGTCAATGAAATTTGAAACCACAATTAACATGAAATGCTCTAGACACAATTGATCTGTGGCAAATCTAATTGTCTGGGAGATTCAGCCAACCATCAAGGCAATTTTACTGGTAAAACAGCTGAAGTGCAAACACTCACTAGTCTTTGCGCCTCCCTACAGTATTGTACTATTTTCAACCCCAACCCCCCCATCAATCACTCTTGTGACAGCAAGCATTGTTTTACTTGCGGTCACAAAAGTCCTGATCCGTCTGCCCCCGGCTGATGCGTGGCTGCCGGGGGTGTCCCGTCCTATCCCTGGCAGGGCGCGCATCAGAGAACTCCCTGTGTGCCTGGGGCCCTGACTTACAGAATGTGACGGAAGTCCCAGCCCCAGCGCACAGGGAGCTCTATGATGTGCACGCTACCGGGGATAGGACGGGACATCCCCGGCAGTCGCACATCACCCGGGGCCAGACGGATGCTGCAGGAGGAGAGAGGCTTGACGGGGGAGCGTGTTGTGAGGTGAGTTGTGTGGGTTTTTTGTTTTGTTTTATCTGCCTGCAGGGGGGGGGAGGGGGCCATCTATGGGGGGGGGGAGAAGAGAGGGGGCCATCTATAAGGAGGGGGGAGAGGAGGCCATCTATAAGGAGGGGGGAAGAGGGGGCCATCTATAATGGGGTGGGGAGGAGGGGGCCATCTATAAGGAGAGAGGGGAAGAGGGGGCCATCTATAAGAATGGGGGAAGGAGGGGGCCATCTATAGGGGGGGAGGGGCAATCTATAAGGGGGGGAAGGGGGCCATCTATAAGGGAGGGGGGAAGAGGGGGGCATCTATAAGGGGGGGAGAGAGGGCCATCAATAGGGGGGGCATCTACAAGGGGCGGGGGGCGGGGAGAGAGCGGGACATCTACAAGGGGGGAGAGAGAGGGCCATCTACAAGGGGGGAGTGAGGGGGACATCTACAAGGGGGAAGAGAGGGGGCCATCTACAAGGGGTGTAGGGGGCCAACTATAAGGGGGGAGAGAGGAGGGGCATTTATAAGGGAGGAGAGGGGGCCATCTATAAAGGTGGGGAGAGAGGGGGCAACATAGGGGGAGCGGGGGCCATCTATAAGGGGGGCAACATAGGGGGAGAGGGGGCCATCTATAGGGAAGCTACATAGAGGAAGTGGCATATATTATTAGGGGGTAACATAGAGTCAGCCTACCCACTAAATGAGGGTGTAAAGGGGCCAATACAGATGTGCTGTTTGTAGAGAGATGAAGATTGTGCCAGAGTGAGAAGCCTTATATGTGTGTCTGGCAGATTCTGTGGATTCGTGTCTCGGAGTTCTTATAACGGCCCAGGGCGGATGGAGAACTCTGATCAGAGAAGTCGTCCCCTGTGAGTCACCTGATGTAACTGCACTGTAATGTTTATGGAGTATAAAACCTGTGTACAGCTGGGTCAGCCTCTATATGACTGTATGAGGTGATAGTGATGCTTGTACAGTGGATCTTATTCAGTAGCAGCGGTGGTGTTAGTCAGTATGTGGTGGTGATAGTCAGTAGCAGCGGTGGTGTTAGTATATGGTGGTATTAGTAGGCGCAGTGGTATTAGTCAGTAAGTGGTGGTATTAGTCAGTAACAGCAGTGGTGTTAGTCAGTATGTGGTGGTATTAGTCAGTATGTGGTGTGTTAGTCAGTATGTGGTGTTGTTAATCAGTATGCGATGTGTTAGTCAGTATGCGGTGGTGTTATTTGTTACTTGTTATCTGGTACTGTGTTTTATTGGTCTTAGTATACTGGATTTGGTCAGTAACTATGTGATGTTGATGGTAGTGGTTGTGGTGTAGTGGTAATATTTCCTTCCTACTGTATATACTGGTATTATTGACAATATTGGTCTCAGTTTACAGGATTTGGTCAGTATGTATGGTGATAATATTTTCCCTTCCTATATGCTATTCCTATAGGGTGTGTGTATGTATATATATATATATATATATATATAAAAAGAAGATTGGGGACAGCATCATCTTCCAAAACACGTGCTGAATCTTTATTGTGCCAGTTTGCATAAATATAGTGCAACGTTTCAGCTCATTGTCTCAAGCCTTTTTCAAGCATAAACGGGGGTTGTACAAAACATCATTATATTTACAGATCCACCAATCACCAACGACAGACAATTAAAATCAACCAATCAGCAACATGGAGTAGGCGGTACATGTCATATTTATCATAAACATCCCACTAAAACATATCATTTACCATCCATTGATATCCTATATTATCTTAAAGGACAACTCCGTCGAAAATTTTTTTTGGCTTATTTAACACATATTACAAAGTTATATAACTTTGTAATGTGGTTAAGTACCCGGTCTGGCCCCCTTCCCCCACTTTCCGACCCCCGACCCCCCACCCCGGAAGTTAAAGAATGTATACATTACCTATTACGGTCGTCACGGTCCTCTTCTCTGGTGTCGGGTGACGTCAGAGCTGGGGGGCGGTCCGGGTCTTCTTCCTCTTCGGCGTCTTCATTGAGAGTGAATGGGAGAGAAAAGGCTGCTGGTGCACATGCGCACCAGCAGCCTTTTCATTGGCTGGAGCACATCACATGGCTTCCAGCTTGCTCAGCCCTGATTGGCTGAGCTTGCTGGAAGCCATGTGATGCGCTCCAGCCAATGAAAAGGCTGCCGGTGCGCAAGCGCACTGGCAGCCTTTTCTCTCTCATGGACCCTGAAGCAAGAGACATCGCTGGACGGCGGACGCAGGTGACGGTGAGGCGGACGGCGGGCAAATGGAGTGGCGATCGTCACCGGAGGGATGGTGAGTATGGTGTCTGTGTGTGTCTGTGTTTTTTTTTTTGGGGGGGGGGGTCCCGCCGGAGTTGTCCTTTAAGTCTATCCAGACCTTCCACTACTGTCCATGTCGCTCTCCTATCTCTCCGGCAAAACGATATCTTGCCATCGCGATGACCATGCCGGCTGCGGTGTTCGGCTTGTACCCAAAACAACAGAGGTTGCGCACTGGGAGCGCTGTGATAGGAGGGTTCATTGTCGTCATCAGCTTGTCAGCTCCCTCACATCCAATCACATATTCGCTCTTCAGCGTAGTCATGGTGATGCTGGACGCTCACACACCGTTTATATCTTCGAAACATTTAGTCCATGTGAATCATACGGTGGGAGGGTTCATTATCGTCATCAGCTCGTCGGCTCCCTCACCTCCAATCACATGTTCGCTATTCGGCATTGTCATGGCAATCCTGGACACCTGTAAACAACTTCCATTCCTGAGACACTCAGTCCATATAAATCGCCGTCATGGGAATCTAGACGCCTCTCATGGTAAAACCGCTTACACTTACAGTCAAGGTGGGACGCTACTAGCTCAGCCGAGCATATCACATCGCTCCCCAGCAGTCACCGATGTTATCACCTGGAGCATATTTCGCACTCCACGAGATCTGGAACAGTCCGCTCCTTTGATTTAATCCTGAGGCATCAGACACTGACGAAAGAGTATACTGTTAGATGTAATCATATGCGAGAATGTCCCATTAGTTGTTCACACTCCATTACAGCGTAACAGGTTGTTCAGCAGTCCATCAACATATAAAAAAATTTCTTTACTCTTTCATATTGTCCAACAAGACAAAAAACAAGAACAATAAAAAATTCTATATTATCTTCAGCAACCCTGTACCTAACAACCGAACATTCCGTCCACACGGTCATGATTACCGCTTCAGAACTTATATCAATTCTGAATGGCCAATCACAGCAATATTCTGGTATACCGGGCGGGTATACCGGAATTAAGCGGTGATTGGTGCTGTCCGAGACAGCACCAATCACCGCAGTGTCTGGGGGGTCAGGTGCCTGTAGCACCGTGCCCCCGATCACCCGTGATTGGCTGGTAGCCACCGGCCGGCCCATCACGGGCGAACCTCCTTCTCTGCTCGCTGAGAATCAGCGAGCAGAGAAGGATCGTGTTCCGCCTGCGCCGCCGCCGCAGTGTGTGTCCCGGCTGCCCCCGCATCCTCCGTGTGTGTCCCGGCTGCCCCCGCATCCTCCGTGTGTGTCCCGGCTGCCCCCGCATCCTCCGTGTGTCCCGGTTGCCCCCCGCCTCCTCCGTGACGCTGCAGCTGCTGCCTCCTCCCCCAAGTGCCGGCCTGCTCCCAGATCAATTCCGCCGCTGCCTCCATGCTCCCGCCGCCGCCTCCCTCTCCCTGCCACCCTCTGTCCCACTCTTCCTGCTGCCGCCATTCTCCCTCCCTCCATCCTGATGCCTCCCTCCCTCCCTCCTGATGCCACCCTCCCTCCATCCTAATGGCTCCCTCCCTCCTGATGCCACCCTCCCTCCGTCCTGATGCCACCCTCCCTCCTGATGCCACCCTCCCTCCATCCTGATGCCACCCTCCCTCCTTCCATCCTGATGCCACCCTCCCTCCATCCTGATGCCACCCTCCTTTGTCCTGCTGACACCCTCCCTCCCTCATCCTGATGCCACCCTCCCTCCCTCCCCCTGCTTCTGACACCCTCCCTCTTTTTGCTGCCACCCTCCGTACCACCCTCCCCCTGCTGCTGCCACCCTCCCTCATCCTGCTACCACCATCCTCCCTCCCTCGTCCTGATGCCACCCTCCCTCCCTCGTCCTGCTGCCGCCATCCTCCCTCCCTCGTCCTAATGCAATCCTCCCTCCCTCGTCCTGCTGCCGCCATCCTCCCTCCCTCGTCCTGCTGCCGCCATCCTCCCTCCCTCGTCCTGCTGCCACCCTCCCTCCCTCGTCCTGCTGCCGCCATCCTCCCTCCCTCGTCCTGCTGCCGCCATCCTCCCTCCTTCGTCCTGCTGCCACCCTCCCTCCCTCGTCCTGCTGCCACTCTCCCTCATCCTGCTGCCACCCTCTGTCCCACCCTCCCTTCCCCTGCTGCTGCCACCCTCCCTCCTCCTGCTGCCACCCTCTGTCCCTGCTGCTGCCAACCTCTCTCCTCCAGCTGCTGCTGCCACCCTCCCTACTCCAGCAGCCACCCTCTCTCCTCCCTCTGCCACGCTCCCTCCTCCTGCTGCCACCCTCTCTCCCCGGCTGCTGCCACCCTCCCTCGTCCTGCTGCCACCCTCTGTCCCACCCTCCCTCCCTCCCCCTGCTGCTGCCACCATCCCTCGTCCTGCTGCCACCCTCTGTCCCACCCTCCCTCGTCCTGCTGCTGCCACCTTCCCTCCTCCTGCTTCCACCCTCTCTCCTCCCTCTGCCACCCTCCCTCTTCCTGCTGCCACCCTCCCTCCTCCTGCTTCCACCCTCTCTCCTCCCTCTGCCACCCTCCCTCTTCCTGCTGCCACCCTCTCTCCTCCCTCTGCCACGCTCCCTCTTCCTGCTTCCACCCTCCCTCCTCCTGCCACCCTCTGTCCCACTCTCTCTCCTCCAGCTGCCACCCTCTCTCCTCCCTCTGCCACCCTCCCTCCTCCTGCTGCCATCCTCCCTCCTCCTGCCACCCTCCCTCCCCCTGCTGCTTCCACCCTCTCTCCTCCAGCTTCCACCCTCTCTCCTCCCTCAGCTGCCACCCTCTCTCCTCCCTCTGCCACCCTCCCTTCTCCTGCTGCCACCCTCTCTCCTCCAGCTGCCACCCTCTCTCCTCCAGCTGCCACCCTCTCTCCTCCCTCTGCCACCCTCCTCCTGCTGCCACCCTCTCCCCCCTGCTGCCTCCGTCCCTCCTCCTGCTGCTGCCACCCTCTCTCCTCCTGCTGCCATCATCTCTCCTACCTTCCCTCCTCCTGCTGCCCCCTCCCTCCTTTCACCCTCTCCCTGTTGCCAACCTTCCCCCTTGCACCCTCTCCCTGTTGCCACCCTCTCTGCTGCCACCCTCTTCCTGCCGCCCTCCCTGCTTCCACCCTTTCCCTCCTGCCACTCTCTCCGCTGCCACCATCTCCTCTCCCCTCTCCTCTTACCCTCTCCTGCCACCCTTTCTCTCTCCCTCCTGCCACACTCTCCTCTCGCCACCCTCTCAGCTGCCACCCTCTCCTCTCCTCCTGCTTCTCTCTCTTGCCACCCTCCCCTCTCCCCTGGATCGGTGGTAATATAGTGTCCCCTGATGCTTTTTTCTTTGTCAGTGTAATTTTCCTCCCCCCCCACCCCCAGTGTGCCCCAAATAAAAAAAAAATGTCAAAAACACACAAATAAAATGTTAGAACAGCACATAAAACACACACACACTAACACTTACACGTGTAAAAGCATAACACTTACACACCCCTCTAAAGGGTACCTTCACACACCGGATCCAGTGTCAGTTTATCCCTATGAGAATATATACTCGCAGCGAGAATGACATTCCGCTACGTGTATGTAAGTTAACCCCCCGCTGGCCGAAAGCATACATCACCTCCTCCCCACTCCGGTTTGCTGGACATCCCGCTCAGCCAATCAGTGGCTGTGGCGGGGCAGCACACTGCTGCTGCCACCCTCCCTTCTCCTGCTGCCACCCTCTGTCCCTGCTGCTGCCAACCTCTCTCCTCCAGCTGCTGCCACCCTCCCTCCTCCAGCAGCCACCCTCTCTCCTCCCTCTGCCACGCTCCCTCCTCCTGCTGCCACCCTCTGTCCCACCCTTTCTCCCCGGCTGCTGCCACCCTCCCTCGTCCTGCTGCCACCCTCTGTCCCACCCTCCCTCCCCCTGCTGCTGCCACCCTCCCTCGTCCTGCTGCCACCCTCTGTCCCACCCTCCCTCGTCCTGCTGCTGCCACCCTCCCTCCTCCTGCTTCCACCCTCTCTCCTCCCTCTGCCACCCTCCCTCTTCCTGCTGCCACCCTCTCTCCTCCCTCTGCCACGCTCCCTCTTCCTGCTTCCACCCTCCCTCCTCCTGCCACCCTCTGTCCCACTCTCTCTCCTCCAGCTGCCACCCTCTCTCCTCCCTCTGCCACCCTCCCTCCTCCTGCTGCCATCCTCCCTCCTCCTGCCACCCTCTGTCCCACCCTCCCTCCCCCTGCTGCTTCCACACTCTCTCCTCCAGCTGCCACCCTCTCTCCTCCCTCTGCCACCCTCCCACCTCCTGCTGCCACCCTCTCTCCTCCAGCTGTCACCCTCTCTCCTCCAGCTGCCACCCTCTCTCCTCCAGCTGCCACGCTCCCTCCTCCTGCTGCCACCCTCCCTCCTCCTGCCACCCTCTCTCCTCCAGCTGCCACCCTCTCTCCTCCCTCTGCCACCCTCCTCCTGCTGCCACCCTCTCCCCCCTGCTGCCTCCGTCCCTCCTCCTGCTGCCACCCTCTGTCCCTCCCTCCTCCTGCTGCTGCCACCCTCTCTCCTCCTGCTGCCATCATTTCTCCTACCCTCCCTCCTCCTGCTGCCCCCCTCCCTCCTTTCACCCTCTCCCTGTTGCCAACCTTCCCCCTTGCACCCTCTCCCTGTTGCCACCCTCTCTGCTGCCACCCTCTTCCTTCCGCCCTCCCTGCTTCCACCCTTTCCCTCCTGCCACTCTCTCCACTGCCACCATCTCCTCTCCTCTTACCCTCTCCTGCCACCCTTTCTCTCTCCCTCCTGCCACACTCTCCTCTCGCCACCCTCTCCTCTCCTCCTGCTTCTCTCTCTTGCCACCCTCCCCTCTCCCCTGGATCGGTGGTAATATAGTGTCCCCTGATGCTTTTTTCTTTGTCAGTGTAATTTTCCTTCCCCCCCCACCCCCAGTGTGCCCCAAGTAAAAAAAAATGTCAAAAACACACAAATAAAATGTTAGAACAGCACATAAAACACACACACACTAACACTTACACGTGTAAAAGCATAACACTTACACACCCCTCTAAAGGGTACCTTCACACACCGGATCCAGTGTCAGTTTATCCCTATGAGAATATATACTCGCAGCGAGAATGACATTCCGCTACGTGTATGTAAGTTAACCGGAAGCATACATCACCTCCTCCCCACTCCGGTTTGCAGGACATCCCGCTCAGCCAATCAGTGGCTGTGGCGGGGCAGCACACTGATTGGCTGCGCAGGATGAGCAGACACCGGGAACCCCAAAGCTAGCCGGAGTGGGGAGGAGGTGATGTATGCTTCCAGCCAACAGGGGGTTAACTTACATACACGTAGCGGGATGTCATTCCTGCTGCGTGTATGTATTCTCATAGGGATAAACTGACACTTGATCCGCAGCGTGAAATCCCCTGTGGATCTGGTGTGTGTGAAGGCACCCTAAATAAAAAATATCCAGCTTCCAAAACCCAAATTGCGCTCCTTCCCTTTGGAGGCTTTCCGTGCACCGGCTTTGCCCTTTGTGTTCACATGTGGGGTACCCCTGTAATCAGGGCAAATTGCTCTACATGATTTGGGGTTTATTTTTTCTTTTAACCCCTTGTGAACATGAATTTAATTTTTCATTTTCACATCACATTGTTCCACATTTGGGCCTGTCACCAAAGGCGTCCATATGCCCACTATACCCCTTGTTAGATTCCTTGAGGGGTGTAGTTTCCATAATGGGGTCACTTTAGGGGTGTTTGTTCCCCCTAGGCGCTCCTTTGTATCTGAGGCTTGTGATTGCGTCAAATAGTGCAATAGGGCCACATATGGGGTATTTCTATACACTGCGGAAACAGGGCAATACAAATTGTGGTGCATTTCTCTGGAAATAGGTTTTCTATTATGAAAGATATTGTATCACAATATAATTTCTGAAAAGAAAATTGAAATTTTCAATTTTCTTACATACTTAGCTTTTATTTCTGTGACTCACCTAAAGGGTTAAAAAACTTTCTGGAATTGATTTTGAACAGTTTGGGGAGTGCAGTTTCTGAAATGGGGTGCTTTGTGGGGCTTCATAACATAAAGTCCCCTCAAATCCACTTCAAATGTGAACTGGTCCCATGCAAAATCAGATTTTGAAATTCTTGCGAAAATTTTGAAAAATGCTGCTAAAGTTTGAAGCTTTCCATTGTCTTAAAAAATGTAAGGCAAGTTTAATAAATGCCGCCAACATAAAGTAGACATAATGCTAATGCTATTTCATATTTAATTTATGTGGCATAACCATTTTCCTTGCAAGCGGAAAATTTCAAAGTTAGAAAAATGCTATTTTTCACGTTATTTTGTTTTTTTTCATAAAGATAGGCTACAAGTATCCACTCAAATTTACTAAAAATATAAAGTATAACATGTCACGAGAAAACAATCTCAGAATCAGCTGGATAGGTAGAAGCATCCCGAAGTTATTAATGGGTAAAGTGACACAGGTCATATTCCTGAAATTTGGTCCGGTCCTTAAGGCCATTTTGAGCTCCGTCCTTAAGGGTTTAAGCAACCTTTCCCTATCACTACCTCTCCTCAAGGGGGGGACATTGTCAATTACTCTAAATTTAAACTGACTAAAAGTATGACCTGCCTCTACAAAATGTTTTGCCACTGGATGTTCGATCTTCTTTAAACGTATCGTGCTTTTATGATTGTTCATCCTTAATTTCACTTCCGTGGTTGTCTCCCCTACATAATACAGGCCACAAGGGCACTGTATCATGTAGATTACATATTTGGAATTACATGTAAACTGATTCCTGATGTGATATTTTTTACCATTATGCGGATGTTGGAATGTATCCCCTTATCCCCTTACCAAATTCCCACAATTACTACAGTGTAAACATGGAAAATTTCCACCTCTCACTGGTGCCAAAGTCCGTTGTCTATCCACTTTTCTAGACCCAATGTCCGACCGTACCAATATATCCTTAATGCATTTACTTTTTTTATATGCCATGACTGGTGGTTGGGTGAACTCAGGGATCCTATCACCCAACCCCTCCCTCAATATCGGCCAACTTTCCCGCAATATCTGTGAGATTCGACCACTATACTCACTGTATACAGATACAAAGGGGATTCTCTCATTTCCACTCAATTTATTTTTATTTTTATACAGTAGTGTTTGGTCTCTTGTTGTGTTCCTCAATCTTTGTCTATGTGTATGCAAAATTTGTTCGGGATATCCTCTTTCCCTGAACTTACACAGAATTTACATTAGTCTCCATACGTGATTCCTCACTAGTAATCCTGCGGATTCTCAATAACTGGCTCCAAGGTAATGACTTTATCATAGACTGTGGGTGATTACTGGAATATAATAGCAAATTATTTCTATCAGTCTCTTTGACATAGAGATCCGTCTGTAGCTTACCCTCAGAGACATATACCAATGTATCCAGGAATTGTAGCTCATTCCTGGATTTTACCATAGTGAATTGAAGACCTTCATGTAAATGATTTATGTATCCAAGAAATTCATTTAAGGACTCCTCTGAGCCCTCCCATATAGCAAGAACATCATCTATATAACGATACGAGCACCGGATGTTGACCATGTATTGGGACCCGTATATATGCTCCTCCTCAAGGGCGGCCATGTACAAGTTGGCATAGGCGGGTGCCATGTTGGACCCCATGGCCGTCCCTCGGCGCTGTGCATAGAAGTCGTCCTCAAACAGGAAATAATTTCTGCCGAGGACGAATTCCAGCAAGCAGAGCACAAAACGAGTCCCACCAGGGTCACATCCGGTGCTGGTCAGGGCTTTGTGTACAGCATCAATTCCTTTAGTGTGTTCAATTGATGTGTATAGTGAACACACATCAAATTAAACCAATATGACATCTGTCATATTCATGGTAGGCAATTCCTTTAACTTCAACAAAAAATCTGTAGTATCTCTAACATACGATTGCATATTATTCACCATATTGAAAAGAACTTTATCAAGAAATACTGAAATGTTATTGAAAATAGAACCACAACTGGAAACTATAGGCCTACCCGGAGGGGAAATGAGTGATTTATGAATTTTTGGTAAAATATATATTACCGGGGTCCTGGGTGATTCTACTACTAAATAATCAGCTAACTTCTCATCAATAATATGTTCGTCCCTAGCATGTGTAATGATATTGTCCAATATTCCCATTAATTCTAGCTTAGGGTCCCGATCCAATTTGCAATAGACCTCAGTATCCTCTAATTGGCGTAAAATCTCACCTCTATATTTTTCAGTATCCATTGCCACCAAGGCACCCCCCTTATCCGCCGGCTTAAACGTTATTTCTTTTTTCTTACTTAATTCCATCAGACAGTCCCATTCCTCCCTACATAGATTATTATGTTGAGGCAATTTCTGTTTCTTTAACTTCTCTATTTTCTTTGTCACTAAATCAATATTGCCGTCTATGACGTTATTAGTTTTTGGGGGTTGAAAATTACTCTTTAGATGTAATCCCAGATCTTTAAGCTTATACACACTATGGTATTTAACATCACATGATCTTTCATTCTTTGCAATATCACCAAAAAAGCCTTTCAGCCTGATACGTCTAAAAAATTAGTTCATATCAATTTCTAGGTTAAACCAGTCTATCTCCATAGATGGACTGAATGACAGCCCCTTTTGTAACACTTTCAATTGTAAGGCTGGGTTCACACTATGTATATTTCAGTCAGTATTGTGGTCCTCATATTGCAACCAAAACCAGGAGTGGATTAAAAACACAGAAAGGATCTGTTCACACAATGTTGAAATTGAGTGGATAGCCACCATATAACGGTAAATAACTGCCATTATTTCAATACAACAGCCGCTGTTTTAAAATAACAGCAAATATTTGCCATTAAATGGCGGCCATCCACTCAATTTCAACATTGTGTGATCAGAGCCTTTCTGTGTTTTTAATCCACTCCTGGTTTTGGTTGCAATATGAGGACCACAATACTGACTGAAATATACGTAGTGTGAACCCAGCCTAAGGCTAGGTTCACACTATGTAACTGTGCGGCTGTATTTTTTATGCGGCTGTAAATGTGCGGATGAAACTACGGCCGTGGGAAAAAATAGACATGCGGCTCAAAACATACGGTCATTTACTTGGAAATCTGGTTCAACTAAAAATAACAAATAAAATCTTAAGAAAGTGATGCAAACACCTCCGGATCCATCTGGGAAACAGGGAACACAGTTTACATGAATTGCTATTACCGGGGTTTGCGATCCTCTGCACTAATGCCGATGTCTCTCATGGTTAATCTATTAAAATAATAAAACACATTTTCGTTGTAATAAAGTGCCTTTTGTTGTTCAATAATTAAATTTAAACGAATCCATCATTTTGCAATTAAATATACTGTTAAAATACTGTTAAGTTGTAAACCTGTGTGGTACTCTCAGGGCGCCTATGTTGTTGTTAAAATTATAAAGGATGATTGGTGGGTGATTGGGGTGGGGCTTTATCGCGTCCCTGCTGGATCGTGGAGGCGGAGTGGGTTGGATGGGCGTGGGGACCCATCATGTTTAATATACTTATAGAGAGGTTCAGGTCAAGATGTAGACCGGACTGAGATGGAAGTGGTTAATTTTTTTTTTTTTTTTAAGGTTAAGCCTCAAGAGTTGGAAGAATGTATGTGAATCCCACCTGTGCGGAGGTACCTTGTTGTCCATGATATATGGATGTTGGGGTTCATCGGAACAGGTTGGGGCTGGGGACTACTGGTCCTGGTGAAACGGTGTTGTGGTTTCCAGTATGAGTGTGGGTTATCTTTGTCTGCCCAGGGCATCTGACAAGGGTGTGTTGGGTAGGGAAGGAGACTGGAAGCATGTTGTGATCAATAAGAGGCTAAGAGACTGATATATGAAAATGTGAAAGATCAAAGAATGAGCTTGAATATGTTGGGTTGGCTTTCCCCTTTTCTGGCCTGCTCTGTCCTCCTGGCGGGGTGGGGACGCGGTTGGAGCCGTCACCTAGTTGTGTATGGTAACTTTGTAAATAGTTGCAGTGGGGGTGGAGGAGGTATAGCTTTAAGAGTTGGAAGGGTTATGTGGGCGCCCTGCGGGTTTTATCCATACAAGGGGACATACCACGATTGGTGATGTATGATTGGTTGGATCTGAAACTAAGATAAAGGTCATAACTTCTGGGCGGGAGGGAGGGGGGGTTAGAAATGTTTTTTTTTTTTTTTGTTGTTTTTGTTTTTGTTTGTTTTTTAGATATTACAATGTAATGTAAGGTGATACTGTTTCTATATGAAAATAATAAATTATTAAAAAAAAAAAAAAATACTGTTAAAATAAATAGATATATAAATATATGTATATTTATATATATATTTATTTTTTGACAGTATATTTAATTGCAAAATGCTGGATTCGTTAGAATTAAATTATTGAACAACGAAACTGAATTTATTTAATCGAAAATGTGTTTTATTAATTAAATATTAATTAGTACAGGAAGCTCCATAAGCCGTTAATTCATATTGCCGGCAAAAGAGCATTCTGTACTAATCATCACTTTACTTTAATGAAAACATCAAATGTTTCTTCTAATTATGTTGTCACAATAGCATTATTAGAAGAAACATTTAGAATTATATGTGCGCTCAGCTGATTGGCTGATCGGCTGAGCGCACATATAATTAGCGGGTCCGCAGTACAGTCACTTCATTGTGCTGCGGACCAGCGAAGAGGACACATCGGGGTGAGTATAGAGCTCTCCCCACCCCCTCCCCAGCACTGCACCCCTCCCAGCAAGGAAGGGGGGTCACTTAACCCCTTCCTTGCTGGGATGGGTGCAGTCTGACATCAGTCTGGCCCTCAAGGGGTTAAGGGGGATGCAATACATCCTCCTTTAACCCCTTGGGGGCCAGACTGTAAGCAGCGATCTGTAAAGATGCTGCATACTGTAAGGAGCACAACACCGCTCACAATGATGGGTGTTGTGCTCCTGTTTGTGTGTTTTTTGTGTGTTTCTCCCTTTTTGTTTTTCAGATATCAGTATCCTGGGGATTACGTCGGATTCCGTGGACTACGTCGATGATTAGCGTTTTTTTAATGTTTTTTTTTAATAAAATGGTCAATGAGGGGTGTGGGGGTGTTTTTATTTGAATAAAAATTTTTTTTAACTTGTGTCTTGTCTTTATTTCTTTACTTTATAGACTTAGTAGTGAAAGCCGTCTAATAGACGGAATCCATTACTAAGTTGGGGCCTAGTGTTAGCCGGTATAAAATGGCTAACACTAACCCCCTATTATTACCCCAGTACCCAATGCCACCAGGGGTACTGGGAAGCGCCGGGTGCCAGTGGTCCCGGAGCGTCAAAATTGGCGCTCCTGGACCGGGCGGCAGCAGGCTGGTAAGATTTAGGCTGGGGAGGGCCTAAACCAATGGCTGTTCCCACCCTGGTGTTACCAGGCTGCTGTCGTTTGGTTTTTAACCCGGCTGGTTATAAAAATAGGGGGACCCTATGCGTTTTTTTTTAAATAAATAAATAATTAAAAAAACCGCATAGGGTCCCCCCTATTTTTATAACCAGCGGGGTTAAAAACCAAACGACAGCAGCCTGGTAACACCAGGGTGGGAAGAGCCATTGGTTTAGGCCCTCCCCAGCCTAAATCTTACCAGCCTGCTGCCGCCCGGTCCAGGGGCGCCAATTTTGACGCTCCGGGACCACTGGCACCCGGCTCTTCCCAGTACCCCTGGTGGCATTGGGTACTGGGGTAATAATAGGGGGTTAGTGTTAGCCATTTTATACCGGCTAACACTAGGCCCCAACTTAGTAATGGATTCCGTCTATTAGACGGCTTCCACTACTAAGTCTATAAAGTAAAGAAATAAAGACAAGACACAAGTTAAAAAAAAATTTTATTCAAATAAAAACACCCCCACACCCCTCATTGACCATTTTATAAAAAAAAAAAACATTAAAAAAACGCTGGTCATCGACGTAGTCCACGGAATCCGACGTAATCCCGAGGATACCGATATCTGAAAAACAAAAAGGGAGAAACACACAAAAAACACACAAACAGGAGCACAACACCCATCATTGTGAGCAGTGTTGTGCACCTTACAGTATGCAGCATCTTTACAGATCGCTGCTTACAGTCTGGCCCCCAAGGGGTTAAGGGAGGATGTATTGCATCCCCCTTAACCCCTTGGGGGCCAGACTGATGTCAGACTGCACCCATCCCAGCAAGGAAGGGGTTAACTGACCCCCCCTTCCTTGCTGGGAGGGGTGCAGTGCTGGGGAGGGGGTGGGGAGAGCTGTATACTCACCCCGATGTGTCCTCTTCGCTGGTCCGCAGCACAATGAAGTCACTGTACTGCGGACCCGCTAATTATATGTGCGCTCAGCCGATCAGCTGAGCGCACATATAATTCTAAATGTTTCTTCTAATAATGCTATTGTGATAACATAATTAGAAGAAACATTTGATGTTTTCATTAAAGTAAAGTGATGATTAGTACAGAAAGCTCTTTTGCCGGCAATATGAATTAACGGCTTACTGGAGCTTCCTCTACTAATTAATATTTAATTAATAAAACACATTTTCTATGAAATAAATTCAGTTTCGTTGTTCAATAATTTAATTCTAACGAATCTATCATTGTGCAATTAAATATACTGTCAAAAAATAAATATATATATAAATATACATTTATTTATATATCTATTTATTTTAACAGTATATTTAATTGCAAAATGATGGATTCGTTAGAATTAAATTATTGACCAACGAAAGGTACTTTATTACAAAGAAAATGTGTTTTATTAATTTAATATATTAACTATTAGAGGCATCGGCATTCGGCATAATTGCCGGCTATTTTTGAAGTACTCCGTACGGACCGCCTGTCAATCCTTGGCCACATGTCCAGCCGCAAACAATGGTCTTGTTCATTTTTTACGGGTCCGTTTACGATCGGGCCGTAGATTCATACATAGTGTGCACTGTGCACCCGTATATCCTATACTTTCCAGCGTACGCATGAACCACCAAAACTACCGCCGCACAATTACAGCCGCAAATACAGCCGCACAGTTACATAGTCTGAACCTGGCCAAAAGGTGTAAACTCATAGGAGGAAATGTTTACCACTATTTCCTTGTCCTCTGACATGTCGGGTAAGGGTTGTTCGGTTGCCTCCCTTGTACTCTGCCACGACCTCTGGGTGGTCTTCCTATGTTTACGACCACCGCGTTTCCTTCTCCTGCGGAATCGGCTGGGATCCTCATGCCTGTGTCTAAAAAAGGTTGTGGGTATCGTCCATTGAGTCAGAATCAGCAGTGTTATAATCAAAATTGTCATGTCTTTGTCGTCTGGCACGTCTATTATAATTCGTGGGTTGTGAATTAAACCATGTATACACACGTCCTAGTCTGTAGTCTTCGGAGTCTCTGAACCATTTATCCTTTTTCACAGTTTCGATGTCTCCACGATGTTTAGTCAAAATATTACGCATACCAATACCAATAGCATCACTTGATCGTGAAAGGAGGGGGGGGGCCCAAGTTAACTTCCCGCACCAGGGCCCAGGAGACATTAGCTACGCCCATGCCTGCCAGGATGAAATGCTCATCCCCTGTAGTGTAATAGCCCTATTTCACGGAACGATTATCGTTCATAGACTCGCTCCAACGACCGCTCGTTAACGAGCACTTAACAATTTTTTTAAGCGAACGATAACACATAATACGTGTGGGAACATGAACGATATCTGTAGTGTAACGATTTTTTTGCGGTCGTTAAATCGTTACATGGTCGTTTAAAACGTGGGGAAATGTAGGTAGACATTTCAAGAACGACTGAAAGATTTTTTATTCAACGAAAAGATTAGCAAATTATTGTTGAAAGACAAACGATTTTTTTTGACATGTTGGAAAAAAATAGTGAACGACTCAACAATGATTTCGCTGTTGTCGTTCGCTCGTTTACAGCTATTCCACAGAACGAATATCGTTAACGAGCGGTCGTTTGAACGATTTTATGAACAATAATCGTTCGAAAAAGTTCTGTGGAATAAGGCCTTTAGGGTGTGTTTACACAGAGAGATTTATCTTAATGATTTTTTAAGCCAAAGCCAGGAACAGACTATAAACAGGGAACAGGTCATAAAGGAAAGACTGAGATTTCTCCTCTTTACTAATGCATTCCTGGTTTTGGCTTCAAAAACCTGTTAGATAAATCTCTCTGTGTAAACCCACCATAAGGGAATGTGAAGGAGGTGAAAGGAGGAATATTTACCATTTTGTGCACTATGGGTGAGAAGCTTGCATATAGGTAGGTAGGTAGGTAGGAGATGCTATAAAAGTACAGTGCCTAAGGTGAACTATAGATATGACATGGGGGCAAGTACTTTGGACAGCCCAGGGCCCATGGCACAGTTAATCCAACACTGGCATCAACGTATGACGCTGGATGCTTCTTGCCAGCATACTAGGCCACGACTTACAAATCCCCATGGGACACCAGTCCGTGTATTACAACTCATGGAGGGCTTTTTGAGTTATCTGTGCCAGGCATTAAGCCACAACTTTCGGTTCCCAGAAAGATTAAGGGTACTTTGGGAAATTATCCCTCAGTATTGTACAGTACCTACTAGAGTGGAGTGCATCCTTCTCCCTCTCTGGTCAGTCAGCTAAAGTAAATAAGCTCCTTATTTTATTTTTTTATTTAATCTTTATTTTCCATAATAATGTACAAAATATTCCATGTCAAGAGGTACCATACATAACCCAACAAATAAAATATTCCCTCAATGACGATTCGAAATTTACATAATACTATCCAATATCCCCCCCCCCTTTTTTTTTCTTTTCCCCACCCCCCTCCCCCGCTGACCCTACCAATAAAACGATAAGAGAAAGGGGGGGGGGGGAACACAACTCGAAATGCCTAATTACCAAGCCATTTACCCCAAATTTTCAGATATTTACTCCTGGATTTATCTGCAGGGCCAGCCATCATTTTTTCGTAGTGTTCTATGTTCCCCATTAATTTGTACCATCAGTCTATCCCTGGGGGAGTGGGGTCCATCCAAGTTCTAAGGATTACTATTCCTATTCTAGCAAGGAGCAATGCCCTTAGAACAAAAATCTCATGAGCTTCTATCCCAATAGAGCATCCAAGGATTATATATTTAGCACAGTACGGAATCATAATCTCTGTTTTCTCCACAATACACTCTATAACCTTCTTCCAGAACCCCTGGATAGCAATACATCTCCATAACATATGAACATAAATAAGCTCCTTGGCTTTATCCTTTCACAGGTTTCACTATCTTAATCTTGGTGGTTACGCTGACTCCAACAAATCTCCTCACAGGCTGTAGTCCCCTCAGAGGATGTTGCTCCAACCACATCTGTACTAAACCACCAAGGAAATTCCCGTCACAGCTATCTCTTATGGGGAGCTCATTATGAGATCTCTGCCCATTTTCTAGAGGTTTCTGCTAACTAGTGTAATACACTGAGGAGGTAGTTGGTGGTGCTGTTACCCAACTTCCTGCTGTAGTGTGTGTGTGTGTGTGTGTGTGTGTGTGTGTAAATAGCGTTATGAGTACATTTGTCACCAGAAAAAGGGATATAATTACAAAATTTCACTTATGACTATGTTTACAGATATAAACTTTACGTACAACATAAAAAGGGTTCCTGCCACCTGGGGATACTCCTAAAATTTGTCATTAGGCACTTATGCATCAGCCTGTACTATGATGAATAGTCACTGCACTTAGCGTCCATATTAAGATCCTTTTAAATGCTTAAATGCTAACGGGTGTTCCCCACACCGTTTAGAGTGGGGATTCTCATCATTATGACTTTACAGTAAGGGCCCTATTACACGGGACAATTATTGTTAGAAAAATCGTTAGATAGTTTGGATTTGAACGATAATCGTTTAGTGTAATAGCAGACAACAATTAAACAAACAACGAGAAATCATTGGTCGTTTGATAGAATTTGGACCTATTTTTATCATTTAAAGTTCTCAAATCGTTTGCATCGAATAAGACGTTGTTCTGTCATTTGCAGAAGCGACAAGGTGACCACAATAACGATCATAAGTAACGATCATTGTTCCGTTTAATTGGGTGAACGATTTCAGGTCGCTCGCCATAGCAGTCACTTGAAATCGTTTATTGTTGAAAAATCGCTTTGTGTAATAGTACCCTTAGTAGTGGTGCAGGATGCAAGTGGATCAGACTGCTTGCCAATCCTGCGCAGCCTTGAGGACTGGGGCCTCATGTAACACCAGACATGATGCTAATTTGGGAATAACTTGCTAAATACATTATCAGTCCAGCAGGTTCTGTTCTATTGTAGCATAACTCGGACTCAGGATTGGGTCAGGCTCCTGTAGAGCATCCAATTGAAATAGCTGCATTTCTCAGTGAAGCAATGTGACCTTTTCATGCCTTAGTAGTCACAGGTATATATATCTTTTTATAACGCTACTTTTTTTTTTGCAGTAAGTCCCTTTCAATTAATGCCCTTTAAGGTGTTCCAAATACAGTATCTGGATTTGCATAGTTTTATTGCAGATAAATAAGATGTAGTTTAACCTATATACCTATATTATGTTGATCAGAAAGACATTCTTATGGGATAGATGACAAAATTAAGTCAAAGGGAGTTGCGCAAATTGCATAATGCCTGCTGTTTGGCTGTTTTTGACTTCTCAGCAACTTCAGGTGACCACAAACAGACCAGAGGGGACTGAGAAGCCGCCTTTATGAGATGAAATTATCTCTTTAACAACAATACTCCTTGACATCTTAAGGCCCTATTACATGAAACGATTATGGCCGATAAACGTCTTGTGTAATGCGTTTACGCGGAACGATTATCATTTGAATATTCACATTTTCGCATTTGAGCGATTATCGGCTAGTGTAAACACAGTGAATTATCAAGCGACGAACGATAAAACGTTCATTGTGATCTTTCGACAGGTTCTCAAATCCTCATTGATTGTTCACTGAAAATTCACAGATCGCTTTGTGTAAACAGTCTTTCAACGATTCACCCTATGTGTGAGATGGGCTTAAGCGATCTTAAAATGATCGCAATAACTATTTTTTTTCAAACAATATATAGTTCCATGTTATAAAAAACACATTGTTAGTTTGAAATCGTTAATCGTTTGATTGGGCAAATTATCGCTCCGTGTAAACGCAGCATAATAGAAGACAACAATCAGCTGACATGAACAATGTCGTCTGATCATTTTCTGTCAACATGTTGAAAGACAAATGACTAAGATAGCAACGATCTGCTGCTGCCGTCAATCCAAGGCACAGAAGTGGCGACAGCAGACCGCTGCTATCTTCTATGGGCTGTCTGGACGAACTAGCGATCTAATGATCTAGCTCCCCGCGGCCCCCCTGCACTTAGATGCAACGGCAACGAGCATGGAACATGGAGCAAGCGAGAAAGCTGCATCATTAGACACCTGCATTGGAGACTCCACACAGGTCCTTTAGCAGCTTCAAATGGAGACAGTCAGTAAGCAGCACAAAGGGCATTAACAGAGCCCAACAGACCCCATTGACTTTGATGTGGTCCATCACTAACCTATAATACCCTAGAAGTATAAATACACACAATCTGTGGTCACACACTACCATAAACAACTAAACATAAACACTAAGTCAATAATAAAAACTTTATTTGTCAAAAATGACAAACAAGCTTCCTTACCCACCCAAAAAGGGCCTCCAACACTTATGTGAATGAAACCTAAGGTCTAATGTCTAAAAATGTTGCAGATGTTTTTTTTTTTTTTTAATCTGTGTTCATTTATATTTTTTTAGTGCTATGTAACTGAAAAATGAAGATAACTAACCTTTTAAAACAGATGGCAAAACCATACTTAAACTGTGTTAGAGGAAGGAAATTCCATTGAGAACAATGACTAACAAATAGTAATGATGAAAAGCAAAGTGTCTCAATTAGGAAGTGTGACAGGGTAACCGTTTCACTAGCCAAGTATTGGGTAGTGTTTATCTAGGTTATGATGAATGACAAATCATTAGACCCAGCCCACAGAAACTGCAGAATTCACATTTTGCGCAAAACGATTACATTTTTCTGCTAGATTTTTATGGGTAGAAATGTAAGATAATATGTTAATAAAAACACAGTGTAAATGACTAACCTTTAACACCAAAACACAAAAGTATAACCAAGGGTACTGGTCTGATCATTGGTGGTCCGATCAGAGCACAGCCATGGTCACACATGAGCATTGCTATTTCATCCACTTTCTATGTGCTGAGTACAGTGCGCATGCATTAACCCAAGAGTGACTTGTGTCTAATTTCACAGTCGGACAAAACCAAATCAGATATTTATCAACTACCCTATGGATAAGGGATATTGGTTATGGTAGGACAACCCTTTAAAGAGTACCTATCACTACAAATAACTTTTGACATGTTATCAGACATGTCAAAAGTTATTGATCACAGTGGGACTCAATGTTGAAACCTGCTCTGATCATAAGATATAGCCGAGAAGAGATTGTGGCAGCGTGATCTACTGCTGGCTGGCTGTGCAGCATCAGCTGATCGGGGAATAGATGGTACTGCCGCAATCTCTCCATGGCTCTCCTGATCAGTGAGATCCACTGTGATTAATAACTTTTGGCATGTCTGATGATGTCAAAAGTTATTTGTAGTGACAGTTAGTGATGGATTATAATATGGCGGTGTGGGCGGATGTCCGGACTCCTGGGATGCCCACGACCATCCAAACTGCCCACATCAAAGGGTGGGGAAAAAAAAGACATAAACAACTTACCTCCTACATGCTTCCCCAAAGCTGCAGCTCCCCCAATGCACATTGTTCGCAGTATGTGTTAAAGATACTGCTTGCGCTGGAAATCATACCCGCCTTCTAGCGTTCCGTCAGTTGGACAGCGCTGACAGGTGGACTGCTTGTTCCGGAAGGCAGAGGAGGACATTGTGTGCTGGGACAGCTGCAACATCAGGGGAGCATAAGTTGTTTTTGTTTTTTTGTTTAATTGCCAACATGGGGCTCATCTAATTACGGGGGGCTGTACAGGGGGATATATAATTAAGGGAAGCTGCACAGGGGGCCATCTAAATAAAAGGAGGTGCACAGGGGGCCATCTAATTAAAGCAGGCTTCATAGGGTCAGGGCACGGGGCATATAATAAAGAGGAATTTACAAAGGGGGCCATTTACTAAAAGAGGACCCAGATAGGAGCCATCTACTATAAGGGAACTACACAGGGAACCATATACTATAGGGAGATTACATAGGGGGCCATGTACTATATGGGGATCACACAGAGGGTCATCTATTCAAGGGGAACTGCATAGAGGGTAAGGTAATTCAGGCGCACTGATGTGTTAGAGCTTGTTGCTTTATGGTACTACATCAGCATGCTTGCATATGGGGGGCCCAGGGTGGACTGACAGCCCTGGGCTCATGATACATCAAATCCTCCAATGGTGACAGTGCCCATTTAACTCTTGGTTTCCTTTAAAGTTGACCAACTACAGCCAATATATATATATTTTTTAACTAAAAATTTTTCAATGAAAACAAATATTAATATTTTCACTATATTGTAAAAAGAAAACAAAAAGCACTGCGCTCATAGGGCAAATACTGACAATCTCAATATAAAGGGTCATAGGTAAGGAATGTGGTTGGGCTTGCAAATAACAAATACACCTTCAGAGAAAAACTCAGACCTAGTTCAAAATATAGCAGCAATGGTTAGTTCAGTGCATTAGTCCTATGTATGGGGAGGAAACCTATTAAAGAAGAAGTGGAAGCATATAATGATTTCTAAGACAGTAAATGTTAGACTAACAAGATCCACAATACAGAGAGCCAAGAGTCATCATGCTACAGAAGAATTATCCAAAACTAGGCAGCAAACAGTCTGGAGACACTGTGTAAGCAACAACCTTCTCTAATCTTCTAGATCTAGGTATATTACATCTACACTTTACCTTCCTGTGCACTTAACATATTGAAGCTTGTATGAACACCCGAAAAGGCATATTACATTTTGCGAATTAATCTATATATGACTGAATCCTAAAAAATTTTTATGTTTGATCCTCTAACATCTAAGTTACCTATATTGATCATCTGAGTGAGTGTCCTTACCAATGTTTATTAATGAGTCACATTTTACTATGAGCCACACAATTTTTCAATGTAAAGGCCCTTCTAATTGATAGATCTGGCTCGTTCAGGTTAACATCTTTAGGATAAGGGTTTTCAATGAGACTATGCCAATGATTCCTCAAAACATGTGTCTTGGATGTCATTTTCCTAGACAATCATCTCATATATAATATTTCTTTTTCTTTTTTTATGTTTTGTAATGTTTGTTGTGGATGACCTCTGAATTCTGCTTCCTGTGCAATTTGTATTCAAACCTTGATTTACTACATAGTAATATGGACTTGATAAACTGGAAACTATGCTTTGCTTAAGTCATCACTGGACATTTATCTGTATGCAGCACACCTGCCAATAGTTTATCTTCCTTTAAATTCATTCCCTTATGTTAAATAAAGCACATAGATTGTTACAGATATACATTTATGGTGCGTTCACACGTAACTGAGCCGCAGCGGATTTCTCGCTGCGAATTTGCAGCGAGATCTATGAGCAGACAAACTCACAGCGGGATGGACATCCCGCTGTGAGTATGTCCCCAGCCTGCCCCATTGACCCTCCCCACCGCCGGAGCCTATACTTCACCTTCTCCACGCTCCATCTTGCTTCAGGGCTCCCGACATCTTCATGCTGCGAGTTTGACATAGAGGGCCTATAGGGCCGGGATCCGCAGCAGATTTCGATGATAATTTGCAGCGAGAAATCCGCTGCGGATCCGTTACGTGTGAACCCTTATAAACATTGTGTAAGCAAGTTAAAGGTGCCTTTAAAGCAGAAAATACACTCAAATACCCAATGTTACCCATCTTGCTATTCCCTAAATTGTGATCATGAAACTATAAAAGGATGTGTAATCAGTGCACTGTAAGCTATTTACTAAGTCACTGCTCTACATGTTTCAGTATGTTACGCTGGATCCCAGTGCCATAGAAAAACAGACAGAGCAGTGACTTCCTTTCTTTCTAAGGGCCAGTTCACACTGGCCATTAGAAATTTTGGCAGAATTCCGGAATGGGGTGGGGAACGGATGAGTGAGCACAACACCCTGATCAAATGGAAAAAAGGGGGAGTGCTTGCTTATTTAAAAAAAAAATTTCCTTTTTTAGGTGCTGATTCCAATGGATTCATAGTTTGAAAGACTCATATTCTTAGGCATTAAGCATTTAAAGTCCTTGGGGTTTTGGTGGATATGGGTGAAAGAACATTCTTATGTGAGAACAGTACGTCTAACAACTGGTTTGTGATAAAGTGTTTCTGTTTCGTTTCTCTATTAAATGCTTCAATGTTGTATTACGAGATAATGAATGTAAGGACATGCATGTCTCATGATGCATGTCCAAGTCCATAAATAATCAGTGTCAGTACCTAGGACCAGAAGTCAAAGTTCAAAACAAAATGTTCAGAAATTAGAGAAAGGATCAAGATATATAACTCTGGTATGAATTATAATTGAGTAATTGAGGCCCAGGAGTCAGAAACCATTGTTGACCCAAATACTATTCCTTTTCAAGCCAAACTGTGCAAGTTGTGATCAAACCACCAATATAGAATAAAAAAGATTACGCCAAAACGAAAAAGGTTCAAAAAGAAGATACAGGAATAAAGAAAAGAGGGCAAAAAACCTGTGACAACACAAGCCCATGATAAATTTAATTCAAGTTAAGTTAAGTTCAAGTTAATAAAAATACATTGATTTGCAGTAAAAGAAGGTTTGTATGCATGGTATTTACTACAACTAAAACAGAGATCAGCATGTTATTGCCAAATAGATGAAACTCTGGAAAGATAGTTAATGTTGGAAAGGCTACACTACAGGAGAATTCAGAAGGGAGAATCATTCCTGCTGAGAACTGGAGGTGGGATAACCAATCACTATAATAAAACCAATGTGCCTATACTCTTAAATCTCACTATTTAACAAATAATCCATGTTTTGTCAGTGCAATCTATTGCCTCTTTTATAATTTCTTATTTACAGAATATATTTCTCCAGTCATATCAATGGGTCCTTGAGCTGATATTGTAACTAATATATAATGATACATAGCTGTCATCCAGGAAGGGCTACTTGTTAGTCTATTACAGGCAGAACAATGACATACTTTCCTGAATCCTTGAATTACTACACATGTATTTCTATTGTTGTTAATAAATAGCCCCTTTTCAATTAAGCATGCAAATGTGTGGTTGATTTATTTATAATCCTCTCCTTGCCCAACCACATGTACAGGTTGTAATCTATTAATTTGTTTCATTATACAAACATTTTAATTAAACATAAAGTTTAATCTATTGTTTTCTTCATTCCTTCTGCTCTTCAGCCATGGTAAGTAATCCTAAGAAATGAACTCATTTATATCTGGAGAACAAGTGAACATATTTGTCATGTAGAATTTATGTGGTATGTATTATATTAATTTGTATCCCATTTACATCATCTTTCAACTGTTGTTTTCCATTGCACAAAAGTAATTCATTTGTCTTTGTCAACACATTTTGTCATTTGGATTAAACCGTATTACTTTGCTTATGATGTGTATTTGTAAAACTGAGATGAATGGTAATATATCTTGCTGCAATCAAATTGCAATAAAGGACTTCTGGACAAGAACAGATATGCTGGTAATATTGACCTATCTGCTTGCCAGAATAAAATGGAAAAATAAAGTAGTTGGGAGCAATCTGTACAACTGATCTTAGCAGTATTATACTTTAAGTAAAATGGCTTTTATGACAACCCAAAAATCATACATTAGATATATTCTGTATTCTGTTTTCTAGCTTCTATAAAGCACTGTATATCAAATTATTTATCTATCTATCTATAAATTTTCTATCTATCTATCTCTGCACTAGGGTTGGTACACCTTTCTGGGCAGTCACAGCTTGTAGACATCAGGGAACAGATTCCACAAAGTGGTGAACATCCTCTGTGATAAACTTCACCCATGCCTACCACAGCTCTTTTAGTTAGCGTACATTTTTCATCCTTCAGTGGAGAGTTGGAAGACCACCATACACCTTACACTTAAAGCTAATGTGCCATCAGGTACATTTGCTTTAAGCATTACCCATGTATACAATGGTGCCGGCGTGGGCAAGCCGATGCTGTGGTTCTTTTTTTGAACCGCGTCCCGGTTCCCATGTACCGTGTCACAAGTACCATGCAGGGGGTGAAGCACTGGAGGCGGGCAGGGCCGCCCCCAGTGGGAAGAAATCCCCGCCCCCAGTGGGAAGAAATCCCCGCCCCCTTTGACGTGGCTCCATTGCTTCTAATGGAGCTGCGACATAGAGGGGAGGGGGTTTCCTCCCACTGGGCGTGGGCTTGCCCGCCTCCAGTGCTTCACCCTGGGCCCGATACCTGTGAGTAGATCGGCGCCGTACACAGGCTTACCCGCGCCGGCGCCATTCTATACATGGGTAATGCTTAAAACGACCTGATGGTACATTTGCTTGAAGTATACAATATATGGGCACCCTATGTTGCTTTATGATGTACAGTAATTTTATTCACTAACTACATAACATCAAGCATTATGCATTGCCCTCTGCAGCGTTTATTTTGCATTAATGACATAATAGCATGCGGCATAACAGGATTTCTGCACCACTCATTGCCTTGCAGATGTGAACTACATACATTATATAAACATATGTACATGACTAGATATGCATACATACGCTGTACTCATGCGGAGTCCGTAAGGCTGGTGGACAGCTGCCATTACATGCGCTTGTCCAGGTTCAACCTATGCCAACCCGACTGTGACCTACAGGAAAACCTCCACCGACAGTGGTACCAACCCTGGAAACATTCTGCATCCAGACACGGTTTTAGAACAGGTCACCTGATGTAACTTGACAGGTGCTTCACAGGGTTAACATCACTCAGGACAGTGTGTACTGACACAAGTGACAGGACAGGAACAATTTCACAGCTACACAGCTCACACTACTACCCTCACACTATCCTCTGTCAATCCCTGATACCTTATTAACTTTTTTTAACCTTCTCTAACCCTGCCTCTCCCTATGTCTCTCTAACTAGTGTAAATGAATGTGTTCACTTTACTTGGCTGGTATTATGGATAACACCTTGCACCCTGGCTTTTGATGTAATACAATATACAATGGGTATCCGCCATCCTGGACTGGGTTCTAATGAATTTCAATTCTGTAACAAACCAAAATATTTAGCAAAATTTGTAATGTATCTGAGTTTGGGAAGTTTGTTCATCTCTTTTATAATTATAATTTATATCTATATAAGTCAGTTTATATAGTTTATATTAATAATATTCATATCTATACAAGACAATTTTTTTTACCTAACTTTTTAATCCAGTGTTTCATAAATCTGCCCCAGCAGGTAACATCATGTGGATTCTCCTGTTGTAGTTAAAATTTTTTTTATTTATTTCTCTAAATAGACATGCATGTTCATTTTATTCTAACTCCTTTCACATTGCCCAGATTTAGGCTATGTTCCCACCATTTCTTTCAGTAGCCATTTTACAGTCGTCTTTTTTGGACAGGGTTAATTTTGAGGCCAAATAACAGCAGTACCGTTATGTGCAGAAAACTGGAGTTTTTTTTGCCCCAAAATGACGGTCGTTCAAAAAAAACTGCCGTAAAATGGCTGATTTTTAATGCAAATCATAATGCAATAATTTTTTATGTTATTTTTGTTCCTATGTATTCCCTGCCACGAGATATCTATCTATCTATCTATCTATCTATCTATCTATCTATCTATCTATCTATATGTAACACCCACTATAGCAGAGGTTTCATAGTTGTTATGCATTTGGATCTAAAACCTCTATTACGCGGGGCGATTCAAAGGAGCAAACGAGTGCAGACCTATCAGGTCAGCGCTCGCTTGCTCCTCGTTTCCTGCTCGGTGCTGGCACTACTACCTGTGCAGGCAGCGAGCAGGTACGGGTGAAGGGGAGGGTGGGGGCTGCGAGCGCTTGTCATCACAGTGTACGGTTGCCATGGTTACTGTAGGTAAACACATCTGAAGCATTAACTTATTAATGACTGGTGATGCACTTTACTGCAGGGGTCACTAAACACTCTTGTGACCAAGCAAACAGCTTATGGTTAGGCCACACTAAGAACACTAAATAATATGGTTTGATGTGGCCCATAGCAGCTGGTAAAATAAAAGCTGAGGTGTGATTGGTTGCCATGCGCAACTTAGACAGTCTTGGCAATAGCAACCAATCAAAGCTCAGCTTTAATTTCATAAAAGCTTGTTAAGATATGAAAGGTGAGCTGTGATTGGTTGCTATGGGCAAATCAGACTGTGTTTTGTCTCTGGCGGATTGATAATGCTGCTCCATTGCTGTAAAGCTTATGATGATGATGATGACTGAAAACACATGACATCAAGCTTCCCCATAATGCTTTGCAGTCAGCCCTTCTTCCATACTTCCCAACTTTTTAGAGGGACACTTGTGGTTCTCAGACATTTATATACACTACAATTCCCAGCATTTCATGTCATGTATACGATTATATACGGAGGATTTGTTTACATGAAGGAGACTGCTGACAATCTGAATTAATTGCATGTGGAAATGGTATTATAAATGAAAAGAGAAGAAAGAGATCTCTTGCTTAGCTGATCACTGGAGAAATTACCTTGACTGTACAAAAGTAGTTGTCTAGTTGTTTAAAAGCAAAATAGTCCACAGTATTAAAAATCTTTCAAATGAACTGGTGCCAGAAATCAGTACTTTACTTCTTTAAAAAAATATCCAGTATTCCAGTACTGATAAGTACTTACAGTATTTATCAGCTGCTGTATGTCCTGCAGGAAGTGGTGTATTCTTTACAGTCTGACACAGTGATCTCTGCTGCCACCTCTGTCTTTGTCTACGTCTATGTCAGGAACCGTCCAGAGTAAGTTCCTGGCATGGACAGAGGGGGCAGCATAGAGCACTGTTTCATGCTGGGTTCACACGCTGTAACTGTGCGGCTGTATTTTTTATGAGGCTGTAAATGTGCGGGTGAAACTACTGCCGTGGGAAAAAATAGACATGCGGCTCAAAACATACGGTCATTTACTTGGAAATCTGGTTCAACTAAAAATAACAAATAAAATGTTAAGAAAGTGATGCAAACACCTCTGGATGCATCTGGGAAAGCAGGGAACACAGTTTACATGAATTGCTATTACCGGGGTTTGCGATCCTCTGCACTATAGCCGATGTCTCTCATGGTTAATATATTGAATTAATAAAACACATTTTCTTTGTAAAAAAGTCCCTTTTATTGTTCAATAATTAAATGTAAACGATTCCATCATTTTGCAATTAAATATACTGTTAAAATAAATATATATATAAATAAATGTATATTTATATATATATTTATTTTTTGACAGTATATTTAATTGCACAATGATGGATTCGTTAGAATTAAATTATTGACCAACGAAACTGAATTTATTTAAACGAAAATGTGTTTTCTTAATTAAATATTAATTAGTACAGGAAACTCCATAAGCCGGTAATTCATATGCCGGCAATAGAGCTTTCTGTACTAATCATCACTTTACTTTAATGAAAACATCAAATGTTTCTTTTAATTATGTTATGACAATAGCATTATTAGAAGAAACATTTAGAATTATATGTGCGCTCAGCTGATTGGCTGTTCGGCTGAGCGCACATATAATGAGCCGGTCCGCAGTACAGTGACTTCATTGTGCTGCGGACCAGCGAAGAGGACACATCGGGGTGTGTATAGAGCTCTCCCCGCCCCCTCCCCTGCACTGCACCCCTCCCAGCAAGGAAGGGAGGGTCACTTAACCCCTTCCTTGCTGGGATGGGTGCAGTCTGACATCAGTCTGGCCCCCAGGGGGTTAAGGGGGATGCAATACATCCTCCCTTAACCCCTTGGGGGCCAGACTGTAAGCAGCGATCTGTAAAGATGCTGCATACTGTAAGGAGCACAACACCGCTCACAATGATGGGTGTTGTGCTCCTGTTTGTGTGTTTTTTGTGTGTTTCTCCCTTTTTGTTTTTCAGATATCGGTATCCTGGGGATTACGTCGGATTCCGTGGACTACGTCGATGACCAGCGTTTTTTTAATGTTTTTTTTAATAAAATGGTCAATGAGGGGTGTGGGGGTGTTTTTATTTGAATAAAAAAATTTGTAAACTTGTGTCTTGTCTTTATTTCTTTACTTTATAGACTTAGTAGTGGAAGCCGTCTAATAGACGGAATCCATTACTAAGTCGGGGCCTAGTGTTAGCCGGTATAAAATGGCTAACACTAACCCCCTATTATTACCCCAGTACCCAATGCCACCAGGGGTACTGGGAAGAGCCGGGTGCCAGTGGTCCCGGAGCGTCAATATTGGCGCTCCTGGACCGGGCGGCAGCAGGCTGGTAAGATTTAGGCTGGGGAGGGCCTAAACCAATGGCTCTTCCCACCCTGGTGTTACCAGGCTGCTGTCGTTTGGTTTTTAACCCGGCTGGTTATAAAAATAGGGGGGACCCTATGCGTGTTTTTTTTTTAAATAAATAAATAATTAAAAAAAACGCATAGGGTCCCCCCTATTTTTATAACCAGCCGGGTTAAAAACCAAACGACAGCAGCCTGGTAACACCAGGGTGGGAAGAGCCATTGGTTTAGGCCCTCCCCAGCCTAAATCTTACCAGCCTGCTGCCGCCCGGTCCAGGAGCGCCAATATTGACGCTCCGGGACCACTGGCACCCGGCTCTTCCCAGTACCCCTGGTGGCATTGGGTACTGGGGTAATAATAGGGGGTTAGTGTTAGCCATTTTATACCGGCTAACACTAGGCCCCAACTTAGTAATGGATTCCGTCTATTAGACGTCTTCCACTACTAAGTCTATAAAGTAAAGAAATAAAGACAAGACACAAGTTTACAAATTTTTTTATTCAAATAAAAACACCCCCACACCCCTCATTGACCATTTTATTAAAAAAAAACATTAAAAAAACGCTGGTCATCGACGTAGTCCACGGAATCCGACGTAATCCACAGGATACCGATATCTGAAAAACAAAAAGGGAGAAACACACAAAAAAACACACAAACAGGAGCACAACACCCATCATTGTGAGCGGTGTTGTGCTCCTTACAGTATGCAGCATCTTTACAGATCGCTGCTTACAGTCTGACCCCCAAGGGGTTAAGGGAGGATGTATTGCATCCCCCTTAACCCCCTGGGGGCCAGACTGATGTCAGACTGCACCCATCCCAGCAAGGAAGGGGTTAAGTGACCCCCCTTCCTTGCTGGGAGGGGTGCAGTGCTGGGGAGGGGGTGGGGAGAGCTCTATACTCACCCCGATGTGTCCTCTTCGCTGGTCCGCAGCACAATGAAGTCACTGTACTGCGGACCGGCTTATTATATGTGCGCTCAGCCGAACAGCCAATCAGCTGAGCGCACATATAATTCTAAATGTTTCTTCTAATAATGCTATTGTCATAACATAATTAGAAGAAACATTTGATGTTTTCATTAAAGTAAAGTGATGATTAGTACAGAATGCTCTATTGCCGGCATATGAATTAACGGCTTATAGAGCTTCCTGTACTAATTAATATTTAATGAATAAAACACATTTTCGTTGAAATAAATTCAGTTTCGTTGGTCAATAATTTAATTCTAACGAATCCATCATTGTGCAATTCAATATACTGTCAAAAAATAAATATATAGATAAATATACATTTATTTATATATCTATTTTTTTTAACAGTATATTTAATTGCAAAATGATGGATTCGTTAGAAATAAATTATTGATCAACGAAAGTGTCTTGATTACAAAGAAAATGTGTTTGATTAATTTAATATATTAACTATTAGAGGCATCGGCATTCGGCATCATTGCCGGCTATTTTTGAAGTACTCCGTACGGACCGCCTGTCAATCCACGGCCGCATATTCAGCCGCAAACAATGGTCTTGTTCATTTTTTACGGGTCCGTTTACGATAGGGCCGTAGATTCATACATAGTGTGCACTGTGCAGCCGCATATCCTATACTTCCAAGCATACACACGAACCACCAAAAATACCGCCGCACAATTACAGCCGCAAATACAGCCGCACTCTTACAACGTGTGAACCGAGCCTTAAAGTGGAAAGAATACACCACTTCCTGCAGGACATACAGGAGCTGATAAGTACTGAAAGGCTTGAGGATTTTTAATAGAAGAAAATTACAAATCTATATAACTTTGTGACACCAGTTGATGTGAAAGATTTTTTTCTGCTTGAGTACCCCTTTAAGCTTTAAAGAAGTTCCCTACAAATAAAATAAAAAATGTAAAGAGCAGCAAATTTTATAAAACCTATATTACACCAACTATTACACACCAAAATATGTGCTGAAAATGTATGTGATGTCTACAATACACGCCACAGTTCACACTGTGTATTTTTATTTTTATATACATTATATAAGTAAGCTGAAATGTCACATATTTCAGTTTCATTGCTGAGGAGTTGTGTTGAGACGATCTGTCAAAATGTTTGGGTTCAGTAACATTATCTGAACCCAAAGACTCAGCGCTTGACTTCCTGCGGCTACATGATTAGACTTGGTAACTCAGAACTGTCTCTTGACAGATTGCAGCCTAAAGATTTAAGCTGCATTCACGCGTTTCGTATCCCGCACAAAACACGGACGTGGACGTTGCATTCAGGAGGATGCACAACCACAAATGACATTGACACTATATTTAGATAAGATGGGCTGAATATTTTGTTACTTAAGCCCCTTTTACATGGGGTGAATAGAGGAGCAAACAAGCGCTGTCAGTGCTTGTTTGCTCCTCGTTCCATGCGGGTGAGTCTGGGGAGGGGGGGGTTGCGCAGGGAGCTGAGGAGGGGGGCTGCACGGGTGATCGCTAGATCGTCTGTGCAGCCTATAGTAGATAGTAGCGGTCTGCTGCCGGCGCTCCTATGCCACGGAGCAATGGCAGCAGATCGCTACTAATATAGTCGTTAATTCATTAGTATATGTATGCAGTTTATAAAAGGCTATTTACTTGTTCTCAAATGTTGCTGTTTTTGCAACTAAAAAGCTTAAAGAGGACCTGTCACCCCCTGTGCTGGGGTGACAGGCTCCCGACCCCCCGTTACAGCCCCCTATACTTACCTGATCCCGCCGGGTCCCGCTTTTGGATCCGGTCGGGTCACGGAGATATCAGCTCCAGAAGCCCGGCACGCGCGCTGACAGGAGAGTCCAACGCTCATAGAGAATGAATGGGGAGTCCGATGCTCCGTCATTCTCTATGGGCATCGGACTCTCCTGTCAGCGCGCGCACTGGGCTTCAGGAGCTAATATCTCCGTGACCCGACTGGATCCAAAAGCGGGACATGACGGGATCAGGTGAGTAAAGGGGGCTGTCGGGAGCCTGTCACTCCAGCATGGGGGGTGACAGGTCTCCTTTAAGTTTAAGCCACTAGGGGTCTGCCTTCCACTAACTTTTCTGTTTGTTGCCTGTTGTTAGGCTAAGGGCCCTATTCCACCGGACGATTATCGTTAGCATAATCGTTAACGATTAACGATCTCAAACGACCGCTATTGCGAAAGACCTGAAAACGTTCACTCATTTCCATGGAACGATAATCGTTACTTATGATCGTAATTGCGATCGTTTCTTCTTCCATATTTCTTCGCTATTGCGTTCGTATCTATTGCGAACGACCGAACGATGTCTTATTCAATGCGAACGATTTGCGAACGTTTTGCGAACGAGCAACGATAAAAATAGGTCCAGGTCTTATAAAGCGATCAACGATTTCTCGTTCGGTCGTTAATCGTTACTGCATTTCAACCGAACGATTATCGTTTAGATTCGAACGATTTAACGATAATCTGAACGATAATCGTCCGGTGGAATAGGGCCCTAAGTCCATCTCGAGCAATGGAGACTCTATGATGGTATGCGGTCTACAGAGAGCCTGATCCTGCTGCCAGCCAGAGGATTGCTGCTCTATTCAGGTAATGTTCCCTAAACCTACCGCCTCTCATCTTATGGATCTACAAGCTGCCTGTGTATTCTGAGCTATATTTGCCTTTTCTGCCAGTATTTGCCTTGGTGCTCAGTTACATTAACTATCTTCTTATTTCTAAACACTGCTTTTTATTTAACATGACTGTGGATTTTCTTTTGTGTTGTCATCATCACTATAAAATCATCTATAGGCATGTGGCTGCAAAATGCTGAACACGCAGTATAAGAAATTATAATATGTAATTATATATATATATATATATATATATATATATATATATATATATGTATATATATATATCTCCACTCTCTTACTGGGTCTAGATGCTAAGGTTAGCCACAGTAATGGAGATACAATAGGGAGTGTATAAAAATGATTCACTGTGCACATTAAAAAGGACTTTTAGGCTATGTTCCCACAATGTAAAAATAATGACAAGCAACGTCCATTGTTGTAAAAACGGCCGTTATTAGTATGATCATGATCGTTAATAACGGCAAATGATTTGAGACAATGGCCATTACTTCCCTTATTTTTACATTTTAGGATCATAGCCTTACAGTTGCTATGAGACTTATATGAAGAGATGAAAGAATCAGGAAGAAATAATTACCAATAATGCAACATATTCAATAATGAACTTTAACGAATGGAGACGCAACTATAACATATTAGAATAACCAACATAATTTACAGTAATTGACAGTATTCCTAATTACAATTAATCCAACTTTCCACCCTGTTCTCTGACCTAGCAGTCTTTCTCATTAAACCATGCTTGGGTCTTTACAGGCTATGCCTGTTTGCTTTCCCCGCAGTTGGAGACATCCTACCTTTATTATGAAGGAATCTTTTGATCATCACACTGAGCTTCCCCTCTCCAATATGCATCACAATGCCATATCTGAATAGCTGAATAACTCAGAAAACCTTTGATGTGATAACCAGAGTAAACAATGAACCTTTTGCATCTTGATAAATGCATGGGCTGCACATGACTTTCCATCTTTGATTTCCATAAATGAAATGCTACATAATACATCTAGTATGGCATAAGGCATTCATTGGTAAAGTCTATTTCTTAAAATAGATGTAGCTAGAACATGTAAAGGAGGGATGCAGGGGGGTGCATGTATTATAGTTTTATTAACCACTGGGGTATCATCTGCTAGTCTGATGAATGCCTGTCTTCTCTGTTGTCTTAGTAAGCATGTACTCATGGGGCCACATTCAGATCATTGCTGGCAGTCTACTGGTCTATGGTACTGTCAGTATGGAGAGACTATCAGATAAGATACATGCCCCTTGTTATGTATAGGAATGTAAAAAGAAAAGAAGCGGGGAAACTATATGAAAATCAAATAACACAGCTATAGAGAATGCTTCAACTAGCACCAAATCCTTAGCCCAGGGCTGTCTTTAAATTCTTTATGAAAACTCGGTTACTCTAAGAGATCATATAGGTTGGATTATATGATTATTTCTCTAATTTTTATAGGTTTAAACATCAAATAGTTTACAAAAATACTTGTTCATATGCAATTGAAGCCCCTTTATATATTCATAGACTTGACCATATAGTACAGAGAAGGGGAATCTTCGGCCCTCCAGCTGTTGCAAAACTACAATTCCCATCATGCCTGGACAGCCAAAGCAAAGCTTTGAGATAACAGTGAGATAACATAGCTAGTTACCTATAATTGTTGTTGCAAAGCAATTGATATATAGCACGTTTATTATGTTAGCCTGAGTGGCGGAATATTTTGGAGAGCGTAACCAATGACAGCCTATGTTAACTTAAATAGGGATAAGCGAACCGAACCGTAACAAACCAGATTCGTTACGAACTTTGCAAAAAGTTTGGTTCGTCACCGAACCGAACTTTGAGAAAGTTCGTAACGAATCTGAAATATTCAATATTCATATGCATATCTCCATATATTTGAATATTTGATTGAATATTTGATCCCATTAAAGTCTATGGGAACAAGTATTCGATTATTGAATAACATCCTTTCGACAACTTGGAGGTCTCCAAGTCCACAATGACACCTCAGGAAATTATGCCAATACCATCTGGAATGCAACTGGGACAGCAGGGGAAGCCTCTGACAACCCAAAATCGCAGTTAATAAAGTCACAAGTCCATGTTATACAGGTGAATTACGTGGTTATTAAAGGGTGTATGAATATTTTATAGGTATAGCTGGTCGGCTGTATTATGTAGCACGTAGCACTTGGTAAACAGAGTGCCTTATAGTAGCACAGCAGCTACCACCCGGTGTATTTATGTATGACGTAGCAGCAAGTAGCACTGGATGAACACACGTACTACTCTTTTTTTTAGATCGAGCAGTCTAGCACATATCAGCAGCACAAAGTACTTGGTGAGTACTTGCACTACCCTTTGTAGATTTGCTACTACATATTTAAATGGAAACACCCAGTAACCTTGTTTACTGTCAATGAATGGAAACACCCAGTAGCCTTGTTTGCTGTCAATGAATGGAAACACCCAGTACTCTTGTTTGCTGTCAATGAATGGAAACACCCAGTAGCCTTGTTTGCTGTCAATGAATGGAAACACCCAGTACTCTTGTTTGCTGTCAATGAATGGAAACACCCAGTAGCCTTGTTTGCTGTCAATAATGGAAACACCCAGCGACCTTGTTTTTTTTTTTGAAGGGTTACATCAGGGTCATACACCAGTGTGTAAAGTATTTGTAAAAACAACAATTATCAGTACAAGCCATGTAGTAGAGCAAAAAATAAAAATAAAATCTCAGCCCTCCACTTCATTTTCTCATTTTCCCCTTCCATGTTAGGAACTGTATTGTTAGAACTGACTGGTCATGTGTGTTATCAGTTGGACCAAAAACAAAAAGAAAAGACTATGACCGCCAGCTCGCAGCAGTGCTACAGATCGAGAGCCAGATAGGAGCCAAGGAAGGACACCAAGGTCCCGAAAGAACAAAAACTAAACTAAGCTTAACTTACCAACTAATAAAGCAATCTCAGGATCCGTCTTACCACCACGATCCACGTGGGCCCGATGACTTCAAAAGAACGGTATGGCTATAGAAGTCGTGAGAGAAAACAATAGTATACATCCCAAGAGGTTATATCTATCTTACGAAAAGGGGACAACCTTCCCCTCTCTGCACCGAAAACCACCATAGTGGACCAGAAAGGTATCATGGTCGGACCCTAAGGTTCCGTAGTGTGCCTCCCAGATCCTCCTTACAATACCAAGCCATGTATTTAAATGTCTCCATGATCTGAGCCCTTTTAGGATCACTAAGGGCATTTTCCAGGAAACGTCACCATTTCCTGAAAAAGCCTGGGGTCGACTTTTCTTTGTGACGTTCCGTATCCCTTTTATCAAGGATCATAAGCTGCTTCAGGGTGGCTATTATTTCTTGTAATGTTGGTATCTGCGGTTCTAACCATTGTCGTAGGATACATTTCTTCACTACTAGTAGTGCTATATGGAGTCCCTTGACCGCTACACACTTGGAGGTGTCATCCTCTGGATTTAGAGGGAGGTAATGAAATATTGCTGCTTTAGGGTCATCAGGAACCTCGATTCCCCATATATCTCTCACATAGGCTCTCGCGTCCATCCACAATGGGCGGAGGGAGGGACAAGCCCACAGTCCATGCAGTAAATCAGCCCAAGGAGTGCATATCTTTGGGGGGATCCAGGAAGGTAGTAAAATGTTTGCGCCTAACAGCATCTTCTTCCTCAATTACTATGAAGGCACAAAAGGCCCGCAATTGCGAGTATGCTAGGAAATGTTGTTCAGGTAGTTCACATTTGTCCATCAGTGTTTGCCAGGGGAGGAGCTTACCATTGTGAGAGTCAAGAACATCTCCCAGCTTCCAAACCCCTTTCAATTTCCATTGCTGAAACTGGCCATTAGAGCTGCCTTGGGCAAACTGTGGGTTGGTCCAAAGCGATAAGTGAGTGAATACATATATGGGTAATCTGTATAGATTACGAAGTGTGTTCCATGCTATCAATGTGTCCCTCAACAGCCAGCTAGATTTTATGCGGGTGGGTAGGGAGGAATATTTCGTATGCAGAAGCATGGCTAGGTCATGTGGCTTAGCAAGCTCTCTCTCCAACTCGGTATTCGAGAAGAAAGAGGTACCAAACACCCAATCTCTAATGTGTCTCAGTGAGGCCGCTAAGTTATAGTGGCGATCATGTGGGAACCTGACACCTCCATCCCATTTGGACATACATAATTTATTACATGCTATTCGTGGCCTTTTCCTATTCCACAGAAAACGCGTAAAGGAGGATTGTAGTTTAAGGATATCAACATGTGTGAGAAGTAAGGGAATTGTCTGGAGAGGATATAGAATGCAGGCAAAACTGATCATTTTTATAAGTTGGGCCCTGCCAAATAAGGATAATGTGAGGGTTTTCCATTTTTCTAATTCCTGCACTATTTTCTTTATCAGGGGCGGGTAATTCAAATTATAGATTGCTGACAGAGTTCTGCCCAGTTTAATCCCTAGATATGTAAGGTGATCCCTTGCTACAGAAACCCAATACTGGCCCGTGGACGTTAAAACATGAGGGTTTTAAAAAAGTAATTCACATTTAGCTATGTTTATCCGTAGGCCCGAAAACCTACCATATTCAGAAATAATCTTAAGAACCACATCCAGATGATTATCGGGTGACTGCAGAAAGATTAACATATCGTCCACAAAGCAGGCTATTTTTAATTCCGTCCTACCCACTGGAATGCCAGAAAACTCCTGTGTACGGGATAGGTACAATGCCAGGGGTTCAAGTGCTATATTAAATAGCAAGGGTTATAAAGGACACCCTTGCCGTGTCCCTTTTTGCAATGGGAATGACGCAGATAAGAATCCAGGGGTATGTACTCTCGCCATAGGCGAGCTATAAAAAGAGTCCACCAGGGAGCGGAAGTGGCCCGTAATTCGGGTCCGGGTCAGGACCAAATCCAACCACCCCCAGTCCACATTGTCAAATGCCTTTTCGTCATCTATCGTTAATAAGGCTTCTTTGTGACCCTGTGAACTGTGGTGGCGAATCCAGTTCTGAGCCACCAGGACCATTCTTATGTTCGTTACTGCTGATCTCTCCTTGGTGAATGCTACCTGATAGGGGCCAATAAGGTGAGGCATATGCAATGCCAGCCTGTTTGCCATGATTGTAGTAAGAATCTTGATGTCCTGGTTCATAAGGGAGATTGGCCGATATGACCCAAAAAGAGCCGGATCCTTTTCCGGCTTTAAGAGAACTTTTATGTATGCCATGTTACCGGAAGGCATAACTGGGCCTCCCTGTAAGACGCCATTGAATAGCCTCTCTAATATACAGTAGGAGCGACCTCTACAGTCAATGCCTTGTAGAATTCGCTCGAGAAGCTGCTGGGCCAGGCGCTTTACAATTGGGCAGTTTCCTAATCGTGTTGTCGATCTCTTCCAGAGAAATCTGTGAATTTAGGCATTCTATATCCTCTCCAGACAGTGTGGGCAACCTTAATTTGTCTAGAAAAGTTTCTCCCAGGGACAAATCTACTGCCGTCTTCTTATATAGGTTTTTGTAAAAATCTCCCAGAATTTCATTAATCTTATTTGGTGTCTTATGGAATGAGCCATGTTTATCCTGTAAAGTAAGTATGTGCTGAGTAGGGTGTCTCCCTTTTGCTAGTCTGGCTAATAGTCTCCCCGCCTTATTACCATATCGGAAAAAATCTAAGCTGATTCTGTCCCGTTGGAAGCCTTCCAATCTTTCCAGCCACAGGTCATAGACGGTTTTGGCCGTTCCAAGCTTCCCGGGAGGCATCAGTATCAGTATGCAGAAAAGTTGTGTAGCCAGTCGGAGCTGTTTCGTGGCTGCCAAATGTTTCTCCCTAGCCTCTTTTTTACGTGCTGCCGTCACCGACATCACCTGATCCCGAATGACAGCTTTCGCTGTCTCCCAGAACAACGTGGGATTGTCAGAGTGTATTGCATTGTCATGAGTGAAAGACATCCACCATACTTTAAGATGTTGAACAAACTCTTCATCAGCAGCTAAAGATATCGGAAAGCGCCATAAAATATCTGTGCCATGAGGGGTTTGTTCTTCCACCCGAATCAGGACTGGGGGAATGATCCGAAATTTCCATGTCAGATATAGAAGCAGAGCTAATTTTCCGTGACAATTATTCAGATGACAGGAAATAATCCAGTCTGGACCAGGATCGTTGTGGATGTGAATAGAAAGTGAATTCCCTTTCAGCTGGATTATGGTGCCGCCAAACATCAATTAGTTTGCTAGAGTCAGCCAGCTTTGCCAACGGGGTTAGTATGAAAGGTGAGGGGACCTGACGAGACTGGGTCCTTTTCCTGTCCTCTGCATCATGAAGCACGGTGTTCATGTCTCCCCCCAATAACACCAGGTGATCCGAGTCGTTAAGTAAGGTGTAAGTCAGTTGCGCCATAAATTGTAGAGTTTGGGGCGTATATATTATGAATGCTTAGTTTCCCAGCCATGGTGTAAAACTACATGTAGGTGTCTGCCCTGGTCATCCATTTCCTCCTTCAGTATGGTGTGCGACAGCTGTGTGTGGATCAGCAGTAAAACACCCGCCTTCCGGACCACTGAGGGAGAGCCCCTGTAACAGCGCAAGGTCTACATCTAACCTCTTGAGGTGTCTAAGTACCATGTACCTTTTCTGTAGGGACCTCAAGCCCTTTACATTTCAAGTAACTACTTTCATGTCACTTCACGCCTCCACAGAGAAGGTAAGATAACAGCATACCTGTTGTATAGAGCAGCAGATGAAGCCCAACTGAAGGTGGAGGTGGTGAGAGACGGATCCTGTCACAACAAAACAAAAGAATAACAAAATTAGAGAACACATAACAAATGGTGCAAATGAAAACTAGTAAGAACAAAATCTGGGAACAAGCGACTAAAAGGGGAGTAAGGACTTCACTTCTTCCGCACATTGGGGTCGAGCCATCGCCTCGCTTGCCTAAAGTTGTATCCATTACCTAACAATTTCTCCACACTCACCCACAAGATCTCTTGGCATAATAGAACAATAGAACCTAACCACATACAGAGGTCTTAAAGGGCTATTAGTTACCATAAACATATGTAAAGCGAGGCCGGAGGGTCCCTGCATACTATCATCCAACCTGTTATTTTTTTTTCCCTCCTCCCCCCCTCTAGGTTTTTTGTTTTCGCCCTCCCCCCACCCCACCCACTAAATACAGAGTTGCAACTCACCCCCCCCCCTCAATTCCACCCCTCCCGCACTAGCTTCAAGGAATTATAATACTGTAAACTATAGATTAGCTACCCGACTATAGGCAAAACTATCACAAACAAAACACTAAACCATCCAGCAGTAGGGATCAGTATGAAACAGAATGTCTCGACTCAATAGTGAATCAGATGGCCGATCCTCTTAGCTCCAACAACAAAAGGGTCCAATATCTCCTCTTCCGAGCGTCAGGTTGTCAGTCAGTCAGCGATGTCGTCAGCAGGTGCAGAAAGTTCCACTCTGCCCCTTTTACGGGTCGAGGAGGGGAAGCCTCTTGATTCCTCCAGGAATCCAGGAATGTGTTCGCGGCTTCAGGTGAATGGAAAGTCTCAGACGTGCCATCCGGTCGGAAAACTTTTAACAGGGAAAGCGAATCTGGTGCTTGACCATAGCTGTGCAAACAGAGGCAAATGCTTTGCGCCTTTTGGCCACATCGGCCGAATAATCTCCAAATAATAAAACTTTGTGCCCTTGGATAAGTAGGGTAGTGTTGAATTTTTAATAGGCTTGCAGAATATTAGCCTTGTCGGCAAAGTTCAGAAACTTAGCAATCACCTGTCTCGGTTTAGGTATCTCTCCCTTCTTGGTCGGCTGAGTTTGAGGCGGTGGTCCAATGCGGTGTGCCCTTTCCACAGTCACTGCAGATGTTATGCCCAGCGCTTGTGGTAGATCAACAGCACATATCGGCAGGGGCGTAGCTAATGTCTCCTGGGCCCTGGTGCGAGAGGTCAACTTGGCCCCCCCCCCTCCTTTCACGACCAAGTGATGCTATTGGTATATATATATATATATATATATATATATATACACACACACCAAGACAGATATTACCAATAACACCAGCATATTGGAAGAGAAAGTATTATCACCGTACATATTACCGCCATACTGTTACTGACCAAATCCTGTATACTGAGACCAATATTACCAGTAATACCAGTATATAGGAAGGAAACATTACCGCCAAACCACAACCACTACCATCACCACCATATTGTTACTGACCAAATCCAGTATACTAAATCACCTTATCCAGTCATATAGAGGTGGTCCCAGCTCTACACAGGTTCTATACACCATATACATTACAGTGCAGTTATATCAGGTGACTCACAGGAGACGTCTTTTCTGATCGGAGTTCTTTCCTTTCCATCTTCTCCATTTGCCCTGGGCCATTATGAGGACTTCTCCGAGCCACGAATCCACAGAATCTGCCAGACAGACATATTAGTCTCCTCACTCTGGCACCATCCTCATTTCTATACACACTGTGTATCTGTGTTGGCCCCTTTACACCCTCATTTAGTGGGTAGCCCTGACTCTATATGACCCCTTAATAATATATGCCCCCCTCTGTGTATTCCCTCTCCACCTATGTTGCCCCCCCAAATAGATGGCCCCTCTCCCCCCACCCTACCTTATAGATGGCCTCCTCTCCCTCCTCCATATAGATGGCCCCCTCTCCCCCTCCTTATAGATGGCCCCCTCTCTCCTCACCCTCCCTTATAGATGGCCCCCTCTCTCCTCACCCTCCCTTATGGATGGCCCCCTCTCCCCCCACCCTTCCTTATAGATGGCCCCCCCTCCACCCACCCTCCCTTATAGATGGCCCCCCCTCCACCCACCCTCCCTTATAGATGGCCCCCTCTACCCCCTCCCTTATAGATGGCCCCCTCTTTCCTCACCCTCCCTTATGGATGGCCCCCTCTCCCCCCACCCTCCCTTATAGATGGCCCCCTCTCCCCCCACCCTCCCTTATAGATGGTCCCCTTTCCCCCCCTCGCTTATAGATGGTCCCTCTTCCCCCCCACCCTCATAGATGCCCCCCTCTTTCCCCCACCCTCATAGATGCCCCCCCTCTTTCCCCCACCCTCATAGATCCCCCCTCTTTCCCCCACCCTCATAGATGCCCCTCTCTTTCCCCCCACCCTTATAGATGCCCCCCTCTTTCCCCCCACCCTCATAGATGCCCCCCTCTTTCCCCCCACCCTCATAGATGCCGCCCCTCTTTCCCCCCACCCTCATAGATGCCCCCTCTTTCCCCCCACCCTCATAGATGCCCCCCTCTTTCCCCCCACCCTCATAGATGCCCCCCTCTTCCCCCCACCCTCATAGATGCCCCCCTCTTTCCCCCAACCCTCATAGATGCCCCCCTCTTTCCCCCCACCCTCATAGATGCCCCCCTCCCTCAAAGATGGTCCCCTCTTCCCCCCACCCTCATAGATGCCCCCCTCTTCCCCCCCACCCTCTTGGATGGTCCTTTTTCCCCCACCCTCATAGATGCCCCACTCCCTCATAGATGCCCCCCTCTTCCCCCCCACCCTCATAGATGGTCCCCTTTCCCCCACCCTCATAGATGCCCCCCTCTTCCCCCTCACCATCATAGATGGTCCCCTTTCCCCCCACCCTGCAGGCTGATAAAAAACAAAAAAAAACGTAACTCACCTGACAACGCGCTCCCACATTGATCCTCTCTCCTCCTGGTCTGTCCCCGGCTGCTGCACGGCTGCCGGGGGTGTCGCGTCTTATCCCCAGCAGCGCGCGCATCCCAGAGCTCCCTGCGCGCCAGAACCGGAAGTCAGGGCCCAAGGCGCGCAGGGAGATCTGGGATGCGCGCGCTGCCGGGGATAAAACGTGACACCCCCGGCAGCCGCGCAGCAGCCGGGGGAAGACGGAGCCGGACTCTTATGACCGCAAGCAAAACAATGCTTGCGGTCAGTGGCGGTCTTTGGCACCAAGCACCCCAAGCGATCGCTTGGGGCCCCCAACATCCAGAGGGGCTCCCACGCCCCGCTCTTGTGTTCAAGACGGCTGGACAGGGCCGCTGCCCCGTTGAACTGTAACTATGAGCACTCGTAATGAGCGCTCATAGTTACATGCAGCAGCACTGACAGGGCGGGAGACATTGGCCCCCTTCCTATCAGTCACTCTTGTGGCTGCAGGAAGTGTTTTCCCTGCGGTCACAAGTGGCAGAGTGCGGCCTTGAAAACCCTTCCTGTGGCCACAAGAGTGAAGAGAAGAGGAGACGCCCGGACCCAGGTGAGTATAAGTGTTTGTTTTATTGTGTTATATACTATATGGGAGGGGGAGCACACAGGGGTCTGTTTAACTGGGGGAGCGCACATCGGGGGTCTATATAAATGGGGGGAGCACACAGGGGGGCTTTATAACAGGGGGAGCACACAGGGGGGCTATAGACTACTGGGGCTTCACAGAGGGGTCTATATACTACTGGGGGCAGCACACAGGGGGTCTATATACTACTTGGGGCAGCAGAATGGGGTCTATATACAACTTGGAGAGCATACAGGAGGTCTATATCCAAGTGGGGGATCACACAGGGGGGCTATATACTACTGGGGGAGCACACAGGGGTCTATATACTACTGGTGGGGCACACAGGGGGTCTATATACTACTGGGGAAACATACAGGGGGTCTATATACTACTTGTGAGGCACACAGGTAGTCTATATATTACTGGGGGAGCACACAGGGGTCTGTATACTACTGGGGCAGCACACAAGCGGTCTATATAATACTGGTGGGGCACACAGGGGGTCTATATACTACTGGGAGAACCACACAGGGGGTTTATATACTACTGGAGGAGCACACAGGGGTCTATATCCAAGTGGGGGAGCACACAGGAGGTCTATATCCAAGTGGAGGAGCACACAGGGGGCTATATACCACTGAGGGAGCACACAGGGGGCCTATATACTAGTGGGGGAGCACACAGGGGGTATATACAACTGGGGGCAGCACACAGGGGGTCTATATACAACTGAGGCAGCACACAGGAGATCTATATACTTCTGGGGGAGCACACGGGGGGCTATATATAACTGGGGGAAAACACAGGGGTCTATATACTACTTGGGGAAGCAAACAAGGGGTATATACTACTGGGGGCAGGACACAAGGGCTATATACTATTGGGGGCAGCACACAAGGAGTATATATTACTGGCGGTAGCGCACAAGGGGTATATACTACTGGGGGCAACACACAGCGGTCTATTGTTTTGGAACGCGTGTCGAGGGGGGGGCCCCCAGACATAACTTCGCTTGGGGCCCCAGAAATGCCAAGACCGCCCCTGCTTGCGGTCACAAGAGTGATTGATGGGGAGGGCCTCTCGATCAATCAGGGCCCCACGGGCCCCCCTTCGTGGCGGGCCCGGTCACGGCGGCGACCGCCGTGACCGCGGTAGCTACGCCACTGCATATCGGTATAAGCTGGCTTGTTCCTACAGTCTCCAGCAGACCCACTAAGCACAAATTGCTCCGACGGGATCTATTTTCAAGATCCTCTAGTTTGTCACGCATAAAGTCATGTGCTCGCATTAGCTGTCTGACCCTATTTTGGGTATTATATATTTCATCTTCCAGGATGGAATAAAGCTTATCTAGGTCAGTGATTTGGGCCCTGTGTGTCGTCACCTCTTGCTCCAGAGAGGCTTTGATTTCAGGGCCCAGCAGTTTTGCCACCTCGGTAGCCAGTTCCTTACAGGAAATCCCCGGTATTGCCAGTGCGGGCTAAGTCACAGCTCCTGTCTTAACGTCCGGGGGTAGCTGCATAGCTACAGCGGTACCTGCACGGTTGTTTCTGCGCACGTTGTGTGTCAGACGCCATTTTGTCCAGCGGCCTCCTAGTGTCCATCTGTGGCTGTGGTATCGGGGCTTGATTAGATGGCTCCCCACCGCGCTGTACAAATTTATCCATGCACTCCTGGTCCCGGAGCACAGTGGGCGAGTCACAGACCCTTTGCAGAGTAGTTCGCGGTCGGGGGGCTCAGAGTACTGAGATCACTTTGCGGAGCTCTCTCACATGCAGCCGACCATGTGCGCGCCGGAACCGGAAGTACCCAGCGACCTTGTTTGCTGTCACTGAGTGGAAACACCCAGCGACCTTGTTTGCTGTCATTGAATGGAAACACCCAGTAACCTTGTTTGCTGTCAATAAATGGAAACACCCAGTACTCTTGTTTGCTGTCAATGAATGGAAACACCCATTGTCCTTGTTTGCTGCAATGAATGGAAACACCCAGTACACTTGTTTACTGTCAATGAATGGAAACACCCAGTAGCCTTGTTTGCTGTCACTGAATGGAAACACACAGTAACCTTGCTTGCTGTCACCAATTTTGGGATGGTTTATATGCTACCTCTGTTTTAATGGTTCACTGTGTGATCACTGCCATGCTGTTGCCCAGAATTTGGCGTAATGGTGCAATTAGGCAGCCTCAGAGGCATCCATGCATGCTTCCCTTCCTGTCCTATATGAATCCAGAGGTGTTGGCATAATTTCCTGAGGTTTCATTGTGCACTTGTTGACCTCCAATTCGTCGAATATTGATTTCCAGGTCCCAATAATTTTTCTCTCATAGACTATAATGGGATTCGATATTTGTTCGAATAGTCGAATATCGGGAGCTATTTGAATCTAATCCAATCGAATCGAATATTTCACTATTCACTCATCTCTAATAACCAGGTAATTCACCTGTATAACATGGACTTGTGACTTTATTACCTGCAATTTTGGGTTGTCAGATGCTTCCCCTGCTGTCCCAGTTGCATTCCAGTGGTGTTGGCATCATTTCCTGAGGTGTCATTGTGGACTTGGTGACCTCCAAGTGGTCGAATAGATGTTTTTCAATAATCGAATACTTGTTCGCATAGACTTTAATGGGATCGAATATTCGATCGAATATTCGAATATCAGGAGATATGCGTACAAATATTGAATATTCGAATATTTCACTATTCGCTCATCACTATTAGCAAGGTTCATTTTAGGTTCGGTTCGTACGAATCTGAATTTCACGAAAACCCGCCGGATCGAACCGAACTTTTCAAAAGTTCGCTCATCCCTAAACTTAAACTACACTGTTAACTTCAGTCTATTGCAATAGGATTTTGTGCAGTTACTAGAGGCATCAGTTGGGGAGAAACCTAAACCCCATACTAGTGTAGGGATCATAACATAACAACTCTATCAAACAATAATACACTGTATAAAACATTGTCATGCTGAAGTAAACATACTTTATATACTAGTTACATTCCGTGTTCAGGAATCAAGTTAATCCATTATTGAAAAAAAGGTGAAAAAGGTCAACATTTAGTAAGATCAAATGGGTTAAACAGAAATATAGCAGTTTTTTTCGCCATCTAATTTCAGTTGGAAAATAAAAAAGCAGAAAGCTTTAGATAATGTATGAAGACAGCAAGGTCAGACCATAGGTCTATAATACATGTCTGTGAGTGTTTGGTAATGCATCTCAAGCTGGTAGCTAGAACAGAGAAAAAAAATGCTTCGAATTGTTTCTGAGATAGGAGGTACATTAACATTTCAAGAACTTTGCGGTTTAAAAACATTCAGGTCGCTGAAGTGAGGTACAAAAAGATGCATATACATTATTATGGGTCAATGTGGTTGTCTATCTGAAAATTAATACATGCAAAACATTTTATCACAGTTAACTGTTAAATATTATACACAGCTACAAGTGAACATTTATAAGTAAACTGGAAATTTTATCGTATACCAGAGACTGGTCTGTAACATTCTTATTAGGTCATTAGGAGATTCCCTCGAAGCATGTTAATAAAACTCGTGAGCAAGAATGCACAAGGCGTTCAAACGTTAAAGTATACAGAATGGTCTGAATGCACCTGACCCATGGGTGCTCAAAGTGGCCCATTATCTCTACTGTGACTCTACTATGTTTATTATCCCTTAACTTGTTTTGTTACATCTTTGTTTTTCTTTTGTGTACAGTCAGTGGGGTCTGTTGGCCTTTGTTCATGTCCATAGTGTAAATATAAGAAGTATTGTTGCAATGGAACTCAAACTCAAATCTTCATGAGCTGCCGGGAGCCATAAATATTGTTTATGGCATACAACTGACGTAACAACAAATTCGACTGACCATTGCCCAGAATAATTTTTAAGTGAGTACGCACCATGTATTCTCTTGATTGCTCTGTAATAAACAACAACTTGAACTAGAAATAGTCATCTGGCGCTGTATGGGTGCCCTAGAACACAGATCACACTGCATCTTTTAAAGAGAATCTTGTAGATCTTGTAGAAAAGTCTCCTATCATGTCGTCAGCTACTTGCTCGGTAGCCTTTTATTCCGGTAAAACGTAATTTAATCCAGCACGTGGTGCATGGGGAGAGATTGCGGAGGTGATTCACCGGCAAGGTGGCCTCAAACGGGTCTCTTTGCCTGAGGGTGGTGATGGGCAGAGAGATCAGACACCACCCGGATGACTAGTTCACGGCTCTCCCCATGCACTGTGCGCCGGATTAAATAACGTTTTACTGGAATATAAAGCTATTGTGCAAGCAAACCACAATATGGTTGAAGATTTCTCTACAAGATCTGTGCAGCATGACTGTTCTTCTTCCCTGTGCTTCACTTCAGCCCTTGGCAGGATACAAGAAGAGAGGAGGCGGGTAGCAAGTCATGAGGCACACACGTGTCCTACAAGGGTTATCCAGCGCTACAAAAACATGGACACTTTCTTTAAGAGACAACACGACTCTTGATTCCAGTTCAGGTGGGGTTTGCAATTAGGCTCCATTCACTTCAATGGAACTGAGCAGGAAAAACCCCACCCAAGCAGGAGACAAGAGTGGGGCTGTCTCTGGAAGAAAGTGACCATGTTTTTGTAGCGCTAGATAAGCCCTTTAATAACATTGCTGCATCATGGCCTATATGTTATACAAAAAGTAAATATACTCCTGCTACCAGAATGCATAGATTTTTGCCACTTTTTGCTTCACTCTGGATTAAAACTTAATACCGCGGCAGATGTAAACATGCTGTGCTACCAAACTCTATTAGCTTTGGACCACACTAGGGAGTCTATGCAACCCCAGCATGTGGAATCTGGACTAGAGGGCACCAGATGGCTCCATAATGGTTCTGGTGTGTGTAGTGGCTGGTCCTAAAAACCAGACAGTGGCAGTACGAGGCACCAGAGAAAAGGCCATAGGTTGCAAGCTGGGTCATCATGAGAGAATCAGCACAGTACATGTTACCAGATAGAGAATCAAGTTACGGGATTTCAAATATAGGTCAGACAATCCAAGAGGCAACGGGGGAGGCAAACATTACAGACAGGGGTTAGGCAGGCAAGTGTAATGTGAGAAACAGGCACAGTTTAGGGTACACAGAATAGCAGCAGAATTGCAAATACAGGAACACACCTTTGCAAGGTAACACAAGGCACCAACAACGCTCAGGCAATGAGATGAACAACTCTAAATAGGTGCAGGAGAAACAGGATCGATTAAAGTAGACATAGGTTTTAATGACCATTTGAATCCTAGACAAGCAGCCGTGTGTGCATCCTAGTGGACAGAGGTGACATGGCTGTGGCAGCCAAGCCAGCGCCGCTGAGACTCGGAGGAGCAAGCAGTGTCGCAGAAGAGTGGGCAGCCCAGAGGCAGTGAGAAACATGGAGAGAGGTAGGACCAGGACAGCGCCACCAGCTATAGTATATAGTTACAGCCATCACCGGCCATACCTTCTCCTGTAAAATCCGACCGATCATTTCAACCACTTTCAACCAAGTTTTTTAAAGATTTTTAAAAGAGATGTTAAAAAATATAGCACAAACATGTCTTGTGTTTTACCTCCCATACTGAAGCTCAGAAGAAGCCGATAGATCCAAGTGTCTACCAACTGGTCTAGATGGATCTGTAAAGATCCATCGCACATCATGACAATGAGTCTGGGGAACCCACATCTAAGTGAGTAAGAATTAAACCCTAAGAAACTTTGAGTTTCCAAACTAGGTCCCCAGACTATAAATACTCTCAGAGTTAAAAGCTGTAGTAGATTAAGACATTTTAATTATTACATGGCAATCATATTCCTTATGAAGCATAATCCACATTTTCTACATGATACAGTTCGTGACAAAGATGAATGAAAATGTGAAGAGAGTGGCGAATCCGTAATTACTTCCAAACTCCTGGGAAAATGCTAAAAGCTCTCACTCCCATAAAATCATCATGTACTGCTACATAATTGCAACGCAACTATTCCTCAAAAACACTTTCTAATAAGGTTTTAACACTGAACAAATTGCAAAGCTTTGACATTTTTGTCTCTATGGCAGTGGTTATTGCTGCAGATATGGTGGATACTGACGTGTCAATTAGCTTTCATTTATAATCTATGAACAATACATATTCGAATAAATGAGAAATTTTCTTGAATGACATACCTTACATATGTCACTCAAGACATGCCAAAAGACGTGTTTTTGGTTGATTTCTTTATATTATTTGCTAACAAAAAAAAAAAAAAAGAAAAAACCCTTGACTTGTCAAAGGTTTCCATCAAGGTTTGATCAGGGTGTGAGTTTTCAGAGCACCGTTATCCAGGACAAGCACACAGCTGAGCACTTTTCTTTCAGACTCCCTGCAATCTCAGTCTCACTACACAAGATGAGCCCTAATATAAGTCTATGCAACCCATCTGTAGCAAGAGAATACAGGGAGCCAGGGAGAGAAGTGTTCATCTGTGTGCTACTCCCAGCTATACCTAGAGTTTGGTGGGAGTCTGAACACTCACTTTTGACAAGTCTCTGCATGCAACGTCTCATTGAGTTTTTTTTAATAATGGCAGGAACACTTTATCAAAATGTCAGGAATTTACATTTACAGATTAAGGTCTCATATACAGTAATGGTTAGAACATACAAATAAGGCACTGTGTAGATTCTATATATATATACATACAAGGTCATTTCATATGACTTTAACTAATGAGTACTTATGCTATGACTTTAAAATGTACTTCTCGTAATAACTTTCAAATTCTAAATCAACGGTAGATGTGAAGTAAAGCATGTTTGGAATTTACCGTAATTATTTTTTTTTAGATATCATGCTTTACGCCATGTTCACACAACGTAATTTCCGTACTGAAATTGGTATGGAACGTGTGCTGCAGGCCGAGGGAATGCCGGCCAGAGTGTATACACATGGTATACACTCCGGACGGGATCCCTAGTGGCGCCATAGAAAACTGACATGTCAGTTTTCTGTGGCCGCTATTCATTGAATAGCGGCCGCAAAAAGCCCTATCAGTGCACAATATGGAGCGAGCTCCAGCCGCATGCTCCATAGTGTATATCCACAAAAATTGGATCAACATCCATATAAAAATAACACTAAACATACAATATAAAACCAAGAGGCAATTCAAAACATGAGATGTTCCAGACAATGTGATGGGGGATAAATTAAATGCATTAATGCATAAACTGGATTAGATTTATTGAACTGCCTATATATAATAGTATTGGGGGCATGTGTATTCACCCCTGAGGAAGTCCACGTGACGGAACGCGTGGGATGTCTGTCCTAACCTACTGAGTGATGGCCATGTTGGTTGTATTATACTAGAATACTTCTATCTGTATTTGTTCTGCACCTTTTCTTTGCACTTGCACTTTGATTTTTGCATTGGTATTAAGAGTCTGTTCTTCAGGCAGTGTTTTGCATCACATGGTTTACATATATACTTGTCTTGATTATTGCACAAATTTACCTAACTTATAGGGAATATTTATTTATTTATTTAATCTATTTTCTGTGATCATGGTCATTACATAAAGATATTGTTCAGTGGGTTGGGTTCCACATGGCCTGATGTGGGCCAGTGGCTTGTTTGTATTTTAATTGTTTTTAATAGTCTTTTCTTGTCCCCGGCATTTATGTATAATAAAAATTGCTATTTATTTGTGTTATCCGTGAGGTGCAGTCAATTTTTTCAGTCCTTTTCGTAATGCAACCTTTTTGCTTCATCAGGGGGCGCTGCCTATTTTATCATGTGGGCTCTCTTTATACCCTGACCCGCTGATTTCATCTCCACTTCGGGATCTATCGGCGCATGCGCGGGTGATTCCCGGATATCACACCTCTCCTCCCAACGTGTCCAGCAACGCTCCGATGTCCACAACCAAGATGGCCTGAGGGCATGAGAGCGTCTGCCCGGGTGAGCAGCGTCCAGGTCAATCCACCCGCGCATGCGCACATCCGTACTCAGAGCTGTTACGTGGTACAATATAAAATGAATGGGAGCTATAATACTCTAACTATGGAGAAATATTGCGGACTAATGTTACCATATACTAGATAAGAGGGGGGGGGTTAAAGCGTGCACAACCAATACATTTAAAGTGCATTTAAAGTGCTATGATGTTATATCCTAAAAATAAGTGCAATAAAAATGCTATAATATCCAAAAATTATTATAAATAAAGTGCTAAGTATCCATCTGCTGGAGAGTAAAGTGCAAAAAGGTCTCAAAGTGACAAGTGCTAAAGTGAAAGTGCAAAAAAAATTACAATCATGAAAGTGCTAAAAAAAGTAAATAATATTATCACACATATATTGCAGTGAATGGCAGTCTCTCGCAAAAAAATGCAACAAGTGAAAAAAACGCATCAAAAATGCAAAAAAATAACTATTTTTTCTATTTTACTTCTAGTGTATTTATCCCATCCTTTTCATCCAGTCCGTCCATTATAGATGTCATCTCTTTTTCTGTCTCGACAGAACTACTTCTTTTCCAACTTTTTATCACTCCCATCCATCCCACGTCTCCACCATAGAGCTTTTTAGTCTTATGCTGGTTGAAAAAAGAGACTAAGCACATGAAGTCCCGGCCAGTACAGAGTGTAACTGCTCAATGTGTCCATCAATCAAACGGCTGCCTTCTCTGTGAGTGTGCCAATGACCGGGACTTTCTGTGTTTAGTCTCTATTTTTCAATCTGCAAAAAACTAAAAAGCTGCCTTCAGGAGACTAGACCTGGATACAAGTAAGTATAGCTTTCTTTTAAAGCATGATAATTAAAAAAAATAATAAATGTAAATTGCAGACATGTTTTATTTCACATCCCCTGTTGATTTAGATTTTGAAAATTATAACCACAGTGACACTTTAACTTATATACAAAACTGAGATTTGACAACTAGGATGAGTAATATTCTAGAAACAATACAAAACATAAAGGACTGCATATTAATAAAAGAATTATGACAAACATACAGCACTACTGGGTTGTAATACTGGGTTGTAATTACCTGCTTTCCTATACTAATAAATACAGAGGGAATTTTCTTGCACTATGACTACACAACAGGGCAGAGTTAATATTGAAATGTGGCAGAGGTCTGGTGACAGTTTCACCATTTCAAATGACTTGCATTTTATGTATTATGAGTTTTAGGTACTTTTGGAAGAAGGCATGTGGCTATAGTAGGAACTAGGGTTTACCCTGATGACTAGCATACTTCCATCCCTCATATTTCTGCAAATTACAAGGTTATGTATTTTTTCTCATTTCAGAAATTTTTTAAAATTCTTTTGTCCTAAGTTCTAGGATAAGAGGAACCAGATTTAGACTCAAGTTCACCACAGAGATGTCCTCAATGGAACAATTACACAACACAAAGCTAAATTTTTTAAAATATTTAACAATTTTTATTGACATGATTAAAAAATCTCATGATAAGGTAACATTGTGCAAAAGGATCCAGTAATTGATGATGGCACAGAAACCACAATGTTAAAACCACGTGATCATGTAAACAAATATTTTTGTAAGAGTCTCAGTCACTGTATATGCCCATGTAGTGTATCCACATGGCCTCCTAGGTTTACTGCATGCAAATCTGCATAACCTAGCAATGTCTAACAGAATAATGAGAGACGCTTACTCATCGTGGTATCTGGTGTCCGTAACCCCGAAGCGCGTTTCGCGTTAGGTCGCTTTATCAAGGGGCGTATCTAACTCCTGTCTCTAGAGAATGCAGCAACAGACAGCACTTCAAATCAAAGGAGTGTCTATTTCACCGGAGTGCGACGTTTCGACTCAACAATAGCAGCCTTTCTCAAGCAGTGATACAATGCCAATTAATTCAGCCATATAAATACACACAAGTGTTGACATGGAGCGTAATAAGTGCTAGTGATTGATTAGTTATCATATTTAGCAAAATATAATAATGAATCAATCACTAGCACTTATTACACTCCATGTCAACACTTGTGTGTATTTATATGGCTGAATTAATTGGCATTGTATCACTGCTTAAGAAAAGCTGCTATTGTTGAGCCGAAACGTCGCAGTCCGGTGAAATAAACACTCCTTTGATTTGAAGTGCTGTTTGTTGCTGCATTCTTTGGATTGATACAAACCTGGGTGCGGTTTGGTGAGACGAGCACTACATAATTATCTTTCCATTTACCTGTGCTGCTGCTACTGCTGTATGTGGATAACTCCTGTCTCTCCCACTATTTATGCTGCAAGTGAGGATTCCTTCCGGGGAACGATGCAGGTCACAAGAGGGGCCAGGAATCACGCTACTTCCTCCCGGCCTATGCCACTGGAACGCACGCCCGCCGGTGGAACGCAGGCGGGCATGCGCACAACTGACTCATGAGGCCATGTAGGGCGCATGTGCCCTATTTTCCCGGGATCTGCGTACACGGAAGACAATCGTAGTTCCTAGTTAGGAGGCCATGTGTTTACCTCAACACCATGAGATTATATCTGACGCGTCCTATACATATTACACCCTGAAAAAAGCAATAGAATAATAAATTAATTGAAGTGCATACTTATTTATCAATGTATACATGTAAGTAGTTAAAGTGTCACAATGCCAAGATAAAGTGCAAAATGTGCAGTTTCACTGCATACTCAAAAACATAATTGGATCAATGGATAGTAACATCTGAGGACCCAATACCTGCGCATTCGGTTTGATACACAGAGACAGTTAAGGTCCTATTACACAAAACGATTATTGGCCTTACTTGGCTTATTACTGGCCAGTCAGGCCAATAATCATTTCGTGTAATAGGACATGTTGAAACATTCTGATTTTTGCAGCACCAGTCTGCTGCGCCTCACTCCATGTAACAGGAGCGGTGGCAGCAGACTGCTGCTGACTGCAATGGGTAGCCCGAACAATCTAATGATCTTTTGGGCAGCCCCTCCCGTTGCTCCCCCCTCACTGTGTGTGTGTGTGTGTAATAGCACAGACAGTAAGCAGGGGAACAAGGGGGAAGTAAGCACTGAACTTATAGGTTGGCGCTTGTTTCCCACTTATTACCATGCTGTGTAATACGGCCTTTAAACATATTCTGCCACAGTCAGGCTCAGTTGCTGAAGAAAGTCCCAGCTGATACCCAGATACACTGTCAAATAGCTCTCCTGGGGGTCGTGGATATCTTTGGCAAGAATCAACCTCTTCTGTCAATCATCACCACCATCATGCAGGACTACAACATGCTACTGCAATGCCATTTTATGGTGGTTAAAACCAACAACATCTCCAACAGCAACATCAACATCAATAACACCTCCAACAGCAACAGCAACAGCAGCACCTGCAACATAAGCAGCCACAGCAAAGCAGCAACAACAACAACAACAACCAACGACCCCAGAATTTCTTGTGGATAACATCCTTCTAGGACTTGTTTTAAAGCAACATATACTATTTCTTTATAATTATATATATTTAAATATTTATGTATATTATAAATATTTTTTGTTTTATATATCATTGATATATATATATATATATTTTTTTTTTACAAATTTGTTTACATTCTATAAAACATTTAAAACACTGTAAGGCTAGGGTCACACAACTTTTTCTATGACTATTATTTTAGGCTCAAAACAATGGTTGTTGTTTTGAGGCTAAAATAATGGTCGTCATTCACAATACTTTGGCGGCCATTTACCCCTTAACAACCAGGGGTGTACATTTACGCCCCCGCAGGCTGGGCCTTAACGCGACGGAGGGACGCGCTATGAAGCAAGCTCAGGTAGGGAACGCGATTGTGTGGCCGCCCGCCATTAACCCCTTAAACGGTGCCGTTTAAGTGTAATTGACAAGAACATTTCCAGCGTGTCTGCGGGGTCCCAATGGCACTGCATGATGGCCCGAGGTACACTCCTTACCTCCGTGCAGTCCGCTGATAAAGTCTGCCACAGGCCACAGGCAGGCTCTATCAGAAGATCGCAGATTACACTGATCCCTGCTATGCTATGTATTAATGTAAAAGTCCCCTAAGTTTTAGAAAATGCACCATAGCCCCTCCCCCAATAAAAGTAAAAATCACCACCTTCTCATCTTATACATAAAACACATTAAAATAATAAAGTAAATTAACATATAATATACCGTAGCGTACGTAATCGGCCGAGCCCGAATTAATGTTAGTGATCATTAATTTGGGCTGTAGTTTTACAACGGCTGTGGTTCAACGTTAGTACATAGCGGGAACATAGCCTCAAAGAGACAATGAACGCATAGCAACGGACGCTGTTAAACTGTGTTCTTTTTTTAACACAGACCTGCAGGCACCCTCGGCTGTGCCTGCAAATCAATTAACCATTCACTTCAATGTAATGTACGGTCGCCGCAGCACATTACATTGTGTGAACAGCTATTATTCGGGACGCTGCTCACTGAACAACATCCGGAAATAATAGGCATGTCCATTATTTTGTACGTTATGTACATTAAAAAAACGTGTGAACACAGCGGGCGGCATTGCATTGACTTCAATCCAATGCCGCCCCTGCAGTAAAGAAAGGACACTGATTCCAGTGCAATCAGCGTCTGTTCTTTTCTTAAAAAGAACAAATTGTAAACATAACCTTTCAACCCACTCCTGGCCTTGTTTAAAAAAAATATACTGATGAAAATACTGAGCGAAATACTGTGTGTGAACATAGCCTTAGGTTTTCATTGTCTCTTTGAGGCTATGTTCCCACTATGTACTAACAACGGCCATTCTTTAGTGAACGGCTGTTGTTTAACATTAAACCACAGCCGCTGTTGTAAAACTACAGCCCGAATTAATGATCATGAACATTAATTCTGGCCATGGTCTTACAACAACGGCCATTGTGAGAACATAAAAATGTACCACAAATATGTTTGACGGTATTGTTCAGGATGTTTGTGCAAAAATGTGCAACTTTTTTCCAGTGTGTATCCAGGGTGTGGCATAATGGGGTGGTGTGACCGCCTCCTACGCGCAATTTACTATGAATTACACCTGTAAACAGATTTTTGCCTCACACGCAAAGGATTCATTGAGTGGCATGCGCATCTTAAAAATTACAACTCTGAACACAAGTGCAGGGATTTAGTAAAGACCACCATACAGGTATGCTGATCTTGAGAAATCCCCCCCCCCAAAAAAAAAGCGTGAATCATCAAAAAGCACCAAGTGAACCTGTATTCGCAAAGGTGAGGACGGAAATATACTGTACATACAATTATACAAAGTAAAATGTATTCCCATTCCTAATAAATTACTGTACTTTAGGCTAACAGTAACTGTTACCTTTCAGCCATTATACACGGGGGGCATTTATCAAGACTGGTGTATGAGTAAGCACTCTACATATTTAGCAACCACTCATTTAGCAAAAAATCATACATACTTCTATGTATAGTTTTTGATATTGTGTTGTTGTTATTTTACCCTACATATTACATTCCTTTCCATTGGGTTGTTTGTTAGAAGAAGAAAAACTTGAAACTGTTGTGCTGGTTGGAGGTACTTACACCCGAGTTTTCACAGGTACATCAGAGCTAGGTTATAGACACCTCACAATAGCTGTGAATTCCGTTACATGTTTAGATGAAAGTAAGCTTTTAATTAAGAATTAAATATTGTCTTCATGAGGCAAAAGAGAACAAGTTTACAACATTTATTTCGAAAAAGAAAAGTCTACGGGGATATTACACAAAATACTAAGAACATTAATGAGAACAAGAGGTTTTATTATCTAAGGAAATTCTTTTTTTTTTTTTTCAAGAGAAGCCAACAATATTTACTAATGAAGTTTATGTTTCAATAAAGTTATATTAGTATTCACATAAGTAAGAATAAAACATACTCTGTGGATACTCATACATCAGTGCACAGCAGACAGGAAAACCTAAAATATTGAAGCATGACTTGCTGAAGTGTCGCTTCATATCAACCAGATGCTGGACCACCAAGGTGATGTTCATATTTCACAAATTCCGTGTAGAAATGAATCAGTTTCTGCAGCATGTACATGGATCCTATTCAAATATATGAAGTGGATTTCAATGGCAGAAAATTCTGTAATACAATCTACCATGTGTGAATTAAAACTAAAGCTGGTAATGGTAACCACTGCAGTCATTCCAGAATACAGTTATGTTCCCACAGCCTTTGTTTTCTGTCTCCTATCATTTCACTTGCAGAATTGTACTGACAGTCCTGTAGTTTCAATGATAAGAAGTAGGATATTGAAAAAAAATCCTAATGACACCTAACTTTTATTAATAATAGATAAATGCAAGAAAGGATAGTACTACACTAGGATATACTGTATATATATATATATATATATATATATATATAAGACAAAATCATGTCTGACAATGGGAGAAAGTAGAAAAAGAAATTAAATGGAAATATGAAGACGTCTGTGTCATAAATGCAGGATCATAGGGCCCAGTTCACACTCAGCAAAAACTGCGGAATTCCACGCCGGATCTCCCCGCCGCGGAATCCCGGCATGCTCATTCCCTCCCGCTCAAAGAATTGACATGTGAATTCTTTTAACAGAGAGCGGTGGGAGCGGACGAGCGCGTCCTCCCACTCACTCACTGCAGGACTCTGATTCTGCCGTTTTGCTCAGTGTGAACTAGGCCTAAAGTTGAAAGAAAATGATAAAACTTCAATAAGCTCAACCTATAATCCAACTGTGTTGACCCAGAGGAAGGCAAGAAAAATCCATATCCCAAAGGAATCAGCTCTAAGGGAACATCTTGCTGTCCAATAATATAACATTCAGCTGCAGGGACAGAAAAGCATTAATATTTTCATAGCCTTGCAACTACAGACCAAAAGGAGTTTGTATGGGAATAGCAATGAAAGAAAAGCAGCTTACTATCTATTCAGCTTCCCCTGGATAGTGACCGGTTCCCTGAAAGGAGCACGTGGATAGGTATCTCAGGACAGATCCAAATAGTAAAAATGATCCAAGCTTTATTTAAACAATCCCCCAAAATGGGCCAAAGTTATGGCAATGTGTCGGCATGTTTTTCTACTCCTGGATAACCCCTTTAACTTAGAAAGCTCAGTGACAATAGAGAATAGGGTACAGTAAGATATAGTATGACAAACTACAAAATGTCGGTCAAATAAACAATGACTTTTTTTTTTGTTTTTTGTTTTTTGTTAAAGTTATTTAAATTAAAGTGTGTGTTGGAAAGAAACTTCTTATAAGGTATATTTTGTAAAGAGCCACCAATCACAGATACAATCCTTTGGTCGCACAATTACACTGGGACTTATATATACTGGGACCACAAAATGTGAAGAGACCAGACCTGCAGAGAGGTACAGAAATATTCTAAGGATGAAAAAGACACTGGAGAAAGGCTGTTTTCACATGGATAGTGTTAGAATTGTGGTTTAACCCCTTTAATAAATCCACAAATATAAATCATACTTTTATTTCATTAATGATTAAAAATAGACCTGATAATGCAATACAATACACTTGTATAACATTTTCAAAAACAAAAAACATTTAGAAAGTCCACACAATTATACTGTTTCTCATAAAATAAATCCTACCCCATAAGTAAGCCCTACCGTCATATTTTAGGGTTTTTGGAGTAGGCTTAAAATATAAGCCTGACTTAAAAAATAAGCCCTAGTTGCAGTAAGTGCATCCAATGCTAGGTTAGGTTATTTGACTTCACAGACGTCACAGCTGATCTGATAGAAATGACAGCCAAGGCAGTGCAGTGCCCCAGCTGGTGCACCGGAACAGCAGTCCCCCCTCGGCTCCAGGGACATCACCATCTGCTGCTTCATTGGATGCACCGTCAGACTTGTCCACCGATGGAGCTAGTGGGCTCCACCATCTGCACTGTATGATGCCATGTATGTAGACTGTGTCACAGGGGCGGTTACACAGAGACTTAGCAGTGTGAGCTGCCTCTGTCCTTTTGCCTCTGTACGAATCTGCAGGGCCGAGTCCTCATCTGTGGTGCTGCTGCTGGATAATGGGAGGAGTAGTCTGGGGAGGATGGTTCTATTCTGCCCTGGAGGAGATTGTGGAGAGATGCCTGCTACCGCTTTCTCCTTGCCTACAGATACATCGTGAGCCTGATCTGTGTGCGGCCCCTGATCCCCTCTGATGCTTTAAAGGGGCTGTCCAGCAAAATTCTTTTTCTTTCAAATCAACTGGTGTCAGAAAGTTATATAGATTTGTAATTTACTCTTATTTAAAAATCTGAAGTCTTAACATACTTATCAGCTGCTGTATGTCCTGCATGAAGTGTTGTTTTATTTTCATTCAGACACAGTGCTCTCTGCTGACATCTCTGGCCGAGACAGGAACTGTCCAGAGCAGGAGAGGTTTTCTAAAGGAACTCACATAGAAAGCCTCTCATACTCTGGAAGGTTCCTGTCTCGGCCAGAGATGTCAGCAGAGAGCACTGTGTCTAAATGAAAATAAAACAACACTTCTTGCAGGACATACAGCAGCTAATAAATACAGTATAACTTGAGATTTTTAAATAGAAGTAAATTGCAAATCTATATAACTTTCTGACACCAGTTGATTTAAAAGAAAAAGATTTTCACTGGACAACCCCTTTAACCCCTTAAGGTCAAAGCCTATTTTCGTTTTTGCGCTTTTGCTTATTCCATTTTAAGTTTAAAAGTCCATAGCGCTTGCATTTTTTCACCTAGAGACGTATATGAGTGCTTATTTTTTGTGAAACCAATTGTACTTTGCAATGACCGGCATTATTTTTCCATAACATATGCTGCGAAACCGGAAAAAAATCATTTGCGCTGTCAAATTGAAAAAAAAAAAACGAATTTGTTTTGATTTCGGGGAGTTTTGCATTTACGCCGTCCGACCTATGGTAAAACTGACTTGTTATGCATGTTCCTCGTTACGATTACTATGATATATAACATGTATAACTTATATTGTATCTGATGGCCTGTAAAAAATTCAAACCATTGTTAACAAATATACGTTCCTTAAAATCGCTCCATTCCCAGGCTTATAGCGCTTTTATCCTTTGGTCTATGGGGCTGTGTGAGGTGTCAGTTTTTGCACCATGATGTGTTCTTTCTATCGGTACCTTGATTGCGCATATACGACTTTTTGATCGTTTTTTATTACATTTTTTCTGGATTTGATGCGACCAAAAATGCGCAATATTGCACTTTGGAATTTTTTTGCGCTGACGCCGTTTACCGTGCGAGATCAGGAATGTGATTAATTAATAGTTCGGGCAATTACGCACGCGGCGATACTAAATATGTTTATTTATTTATTAATTTATATTTATAATATGGGAAAAGGGGGGTGATTTGGACTTTTATTAGGGGAGGGGATTTTTTATTAATAAAAACACTTTTTTACTTTTTTTTTACATGGACTAGAAGCCCCCTTGGGGGGCTTGTATATACATAGCACTGATCTCTCATAGAGATCAATGCTGTGTATATACACAGCAAAGATCCATCAGATCGGTCATAGATTACTATGGCCTGCTGCAGGCCATAGCAATCTATTGCCGAGCCAGGATCAGCGTCATTCCGCCGCTGAGGCCCGGCACGGGCAGAAGAACGGATCTCCCCCCCGCGATCGCATCGCGGGGGGGAGATCCGACCCACTAGACACCAGGGATAGTGTGCATAAAGCACTTCAATGCAGCTGTCAGGTTTGACAGCTGCATTGAAGTGCTTAATTAGCCGGCGCGGCAACGGGACCCGCGCCGGCTAACAGAGGCACTGCCCGGCTGCACGTGTCAGCCGGGATCAGCGCCGTTCAGAGCGGGGTCCCGGCGGGACCCCGCTCTGAACACCCCCCGCGGCGCCATGACGTATCAGATACGTCATGGGTCGCTAAGGGGTTAAAGCAGGTATCATTTACTGTCCTGATTTTCACTGTTACCGCTTTATAGAATGAGTCCTGAAAGTCACTGAATGTTCCTCCTTCTCCCAAAGATAATTCACATTAGGAAAGACAACACAGAAATACCCGTGTTTCTTAAAAAATAGTCCCTACCTTAAAAATAAGCTCTTAGCCCCTTTTTTAGGTGAAAAAAAAAACAACATAAGACCCTTTGCATAACCTGGTGATCAGTGTGGAAGTGGTAAGCCTGCTGTTAGAGGGTGTGATCAAAGGATAGGGCCCTATTACATGAGGGGAGATAATCTGCCGAATGAGCCTGATTTGGCAGATTATCTCTTCGTGTACTAAAGACAACCATCAGCGAAGACAACGGTAGTCGGCTGATTGTGTCTTTTGATCCAGCCTAAAATCAGGATGTCCAATATCTTTGCAGTCCTTGATGCACGATTATTGGACGTATAATAGGCTCAGTAAACAAGTGCCGATCTAGCAGACCATTCTCGTTACATAAGTAATCGGGTTGTATAATACAGCCCTTATGCTACGTTTGCGCGGGGTAATAATTTGCCCAATCGATCGTTTAACGATTTTGAAGCAACAATTTGGTTTTTATAATGATCAGCGTTTACACGAAGAAATAAATTGTTATAAAAATCATTTTGTGATAGTTTTTAAGATTGCTTAAGCCCATCTCACACATAGGGTGAATCTGTGAAAGACTGTTTACACGAAGCGATCTGCGAATTTTCAGCGAACGACCAATGACGAATTGAGAACATGTTGAAAGATCACAATGAACGATTTCTCACTCATCGCTTGATCGTTTGCTGTGTTTACACAAGCCGGTTATCGCTCAAATGCGATCGTTATCACGAAAATTCAAACTATAATCGTTTCGTGGAAACGCACCATTAGTCTCTACCATCCACGCAGGCACTGAGGCAGCTTGTCAGCCGCAATAGATGTCCTTTCCAATGAGGCACTGATTATACGTTATTATTAATATTCTTCCAGACCAAATTAAAAACTTTTAATGATAACATTTTCATGGGTCCCCTGGAGCCCCGGGCCTCCAGACAGCTGCCAATACCACCCCTATTAAAATCCGTCACTGCATGCACTGACTGTGCTACAGTAGATCATTAGAATGAAGATGTATGTCATGGTGCAGCAATTCATAGCCACTCTTGTTGTACATTTTTGCTTTGGGGCATTATTAGCTGTTACTGGGAAGGAGGGAAACCAGAGGAGCTTGTTAATTTGTTCTGAAATATATAAGAAGCATTAAATGGTGCCTGCTGATGGGGCCGTAATGTAGAGTAACTCATTTCAACTGGTTGTCTCATTAATAACATTTTTTTTTTTACATTTTTTTTAAATAATTTAAATAACATGTCAAAAGTGTTTTATAATCACAGTGCCCATTTAAGCTCAGGTTAAGAGTATCTTTTAATATAGTTCATTAGTTTATTGCACTATTGATATTGGTAAAAAATAAATAAATAATTAAATAATTGCATAACAAAAACCACATTACACAGTCTTAGACCTCATTCCAACTTTTCATGGACCTATAGCTACAGAAGTGCATCTGTAGGGTGTCTACAATGCACAAACCCACCCTATTGTCATATAGTATGCTGGCCCATACTAAGACTACTGCTATTTTTGTAGATCACAGCCTGGCACACGTATTAAATGTGTGAATGGCGCCATTTCTATGAATGGGTCCGAAGTGCTGACCCTAATAGCAGGTCCACCATAACAGGTCCACTATGGAAGGTGGAAAGGTGGCCTTAGGCTGCATTTCCACGTACTGTGTCAGTACAGTAGCGCAGAGTATCAACTGAATTTTGATACAGTCTCCCTACAGACTGTACAGTCATGGCCAAAAGTTTTGAGAATGATACAAAAAATTTTTTTTTTCAAAGTCTACTGCTTCAGTTTTTAAAATGGCAATTTGCATATACTCCAGAATGTTATAAAGAGTGATCAGCTTAAAAGCAATTACTTGCAAAGTCAATATTTGCCTAGAAAATGAACTTTATCCCCCAAAACACATTTCAACATCATTGCAGCCCTGCCTTAAAAGGACCAGCTAACATCGTTTCAGTGATTGCTCCATTTACACAGGTGTGGGTGTTGATGAGGATGACACCACTGGACACTTTAAAAGGAGGCTGGTGCTTGGCATCATTGTTTCTCTTCTGTTAACCATGGTTATCTCTAAAGAAACACGTGCAGTCCTCATTGCACTGCACAAAAAATGGCCTAACAGGGAAGAGTATCGCAGCTAGAAAGATTGCACCTCAGTCAACAATCTATCGCCTCATCAAGAACTTCAAGGAGAGAGGTTCCATTGTTGCCAAAAAGGCTCCAGGGCGCCCAAGAAAGACCAGCAGGTGCCAGGACCGTCTCTTAAAAGTGTTTCAGCTGTGGAACCGGGCTACCAGCAGTGCAGAGCTTGCTCAGGAATGGCAGCAGGCAGGTGTGAGTGCATCCGCACGCACTGTGAGGCGGAGACTCTTGGAGAAAGGCCTGGTCTCAAGAAGGGCAGCAAAGAAGCCACTTCTCTTCAGAAAAAACATCAGGGACAGACTGATATTCTGGAAGTGGACTGCTGAGGACTGGGGTAAAGTAATTTTCTCTGATGAATCCCCTTTCCGATTGTTTGACACATCTGAAAAACAGCTTATTCGGAGAAGACGAGGTGCGCGCTACCACCAGTCTTGTCTCATTCCAACTGTAAAGCATCCTGAAACCATTCATGTGTGGGGTTGCTTCTCAGCCAAGGGAATCGGCTCTCTCACAGTCTTGCCTAAAAACACAGCCATGAATAAAGAATGGTACCAGAATGTCCTCAAAGAGCAACTTCTCCCAACTGTCCAAGAGCAGTTTGGCGATCAACAATGCCTTTTCCAGCATGATGGAGCACCTTGCCATAAAGCAAAGGTAATAACTAAATGGCTCAGGGAACAAATCCCACTGGTCAATCATCAAGAGACGGGTGGACAAACAAAAACCAACAAATTCTGACAAAATGCAAGCATTGATTGTGCAAGAATGGACTGCTATCAGTCAGGATTTGGTCCAGAAGTTGATTGAGAGCATGCCAGGGAGAATTGCAGAGGTCCTGAAGAAGAAGGGTTAACACTGCAAATATTGACTTGCTGCATGAACTCATTCTAACAATATAAGCTTTTGTTACTCATAATATGATTGCAATTATATTTCTGTATGTGATAAAAACATCTGACAAACACACATAAAAACCAGAGGGCAGCAGATCATGTGAAAATATAATATTTGTGTCATTCTCAAAACTTTTGTCCATGACTGTATATATGGAACATGGGAAAGTAGACTTAGGGCTCGGCCACACTAGCGTTTTTCTTTGTTTCTAACGGATCCGTCCATATTAATTTAACAGATGAGCATAAACTGATGAGCAGACTGATGCAAACTGATTGCAAAATGTTCATCTTTTTTTAATGGTCCGTTTGTATTTTGGCTTAAAAAAACTGACTTTTGTACATCAGTTTGCATCCGTTTGCATCAGTCAGCATCCGTTTTTCTATCCGTTTATTTTTCTTCTTTGGTTTCTTGCTGCTTCTGCGCATGCTCAGTGCATAAACGGATGAAAAAAAACAGATGTGAACGGAAATACCTTCCGTTTTAGATCCGTCCTCATTGACTACAATGTAAAAAAAAAACGGAAGTGCACTTTCCGTTCGTGATCCGTTTTTTTAAGCGGAAAGAAAAATACTGCAAACACTATTTTTTCTTCCGTTCAAAAAAACGGATCTTGAACGGATTGCATGCAAACGGAGCACAATTAGGGCAAACGGAGCACACTAAAATAGCATGGGAGTCTATGGGGATTTTAACGGATCCGACAGTTTCCGTTTTGCTTACTCTAAAACGGAAAAGGTAGACGGAATGGTGCCGGATGGTCAAACGCTAATGTGAACGTAGCCTTACACTATATTTATTAGTAGGTGAAGATGTTAAAAAGGACAGAAAACTGGCATTGATGCAACAGCTTACTCAGTCAAATGTATGAGCAGATAATATACATAGCTGAGATTCCTTGAAAGGTGAAAGAAAAGGTCAAATGCCAAGAAAGGCTTTAAAATATTAAGTGCTAATTTCTTTTCTCAGGTCTGTGCTAACTTCCATAAAACATAAGGCTCTGTTGATATAGCAAGGCAGGCATCTCCTGGTGTGTAAACTGATGCAGTATGTCAAATATCAACACAACTACATGAAGTCTGTGCTTCATTTTGAAATATTTGCACAACACTTACAAGTGAAATCTAAGCTCTGATTAAAGCATAATTTGGTATAAAACAGCCAACTGCTTTTAATCCAGATTTCAACATGACGGCATATGGAGCTGTTTGCTCTTACAAATATGTCTCACAGCAGTATTACTCCACAGATTGACTTACAGCATACCAATGTTGATGCAAATTGTAAAAATATTGTGCTATTAATGGCATTACAGTACAGCTTTGCTGGAACGAGGGGAAGTCACTGCAAGGTTGTTGGTGAGACATGGCAATGTCTGTCATTACAGGTTATCTCTATTATTCATATGGGTGTCAATAGTATTCAAACTGGTAGCACTTTTAGGCTTATTCACTCAACGGGAAGCCATCAAAAAGACGGTTATTAGAGATGAGCGAGTAATGAAATATTCGACTTTCGAGAATTCGAATCAAATTGGCACCGAGATTCAACTTTTTGAATTAATATTCGATCCCATTATAGTCTACGGGAAAAAAATTCTCGGCACTTGGAAATACAAATTCGACCACTTGAAGGTCACCAAGTCCCCAATGAAACCTCCCTAAATTATGCCAACACCTCCGGAATTACACTGTTTCATCAGGGGGAGCATGTCTGGGTGCACCCAACACCCCATAATCACAGTATAATGCCACTCTCCGCAGTTGCGAATGAAAAATATTTGCGAACGCTTTACAAATGTTTACAGCAATGGTCACACAAGCCGTGGCTTTTACTAGAACAATAGGTATCTAGAATAGGTTTACTAGAACAATAGGTATCATGTGCCTTTTACTGGGCAACTGGCGCAATAGGTATCATGTGCCTTTTACTGGGCAACAGGCAAAATAGGTATCACTTGCCTTTTACTGGGTTTACGTGCCCTTAGTGGGCTAAACCAGGGACACTATAAGTCTCTGGTACACACAGGGTACTGGAATGAATACAGCTGCTGATGCTGCTGTTATATCATCTATTCCTTAGCACTGATAAGTGCTTTGGATTCAAAGATGACTTTTTCGCTGGATATTAGCCCTGAAAAGGACTTTTGGGTTCAGTAGTAATACTGCCTAACCAAAACGCTACTAAAACCTATCTCTCCCTGCTCCAAGATCTCTCCCTGTTCCAAGATCTCTCCCTGGATGAAAGCGCATCTGCGGTCGAGAGGCGGAAGTCAATTATTAAATATTCGAGGTCATGTGGTTCAGCCATCCAATGAGGGTAGACACAGTTTTTGCGCTGTGTGCGTACTCCCAGGGTCTCTCACGGCCTCCCTGCATGGTGATTGGATAAAAAAAGCACCAACTGCGATGGGAGGGCTTTCGAATGTTTGCTGCGTATTCGACACACTACTCGATTGTATTCGAATCTTTCGACTACCGCAATATTCGATCAAATACCTACTCGATCGAATCGTATTCGCTCATCTCTAATGGTTATCTTTTAATTATTGAGTGCAAATAATGTTCATGAACAACGGCCGTTATTCCACCTAAAAAGACGTTAATGTTTCAATAAGTTTTTATTGATATTTTTCACATAAGAAATTATAACATATATAACATATATAGGAATAGAATATAAGGGGGGGGGGGAATGCCATAGAAGGTAACACATATACAACAGGGAGGGGGGGGGAGAAAGGGGGAGGGGGGGGTTAACATAGGAGACAGCCATTTAAACCATCATGCATTTTTAGATGTGAGGAGTATGGTTTGCCAAGATTGTCCACCCGATTTTGGGTTAGAGTCCACTGTCCATGAGCATAAAGTATACCATACTCCGAGCCTAAAAAGACGTTAAGTAAACATTGCCTTACTATGTCCTTAACATAATGCCTGATACAACATAAATTCATGAAAATAAACTTTTCACATGTCAGAGTGATGTTCTCAGACCACGACCAATTGGGAGAATGAGCCAGAAGAAGTTGTGCTCAGCGCAGTCTTCTCCCCGTTCTGTGGAAGTCTATGGGGCATGTCTCTTCACACTGACAGAGAAACATGACATGTCAAAGTGGCAGGTACACTTTAAATTAAACAAAATTCAGTCCCATTGCAGAGGCGAATAAAATCCAGCACTTACTAAACAGTCTGCCTTTACAACCATCTATAAAAGAATGCATCACGGAATTTCATCGTGGTACTGTAAAGGCCAGTTCACACTAAGTAAAGATTCCGCCGCGGAATCCCGCTGTGCTCAGTGTGCTGCTGGAAGTGAATGGAGAGGGCACGCGCTCATCCACTCCCTCTCATCTCCTCTCAAAGAACTAACATGTTAGTTCCGAGAACAGAGAGCGGCGGCAGCAGACGAGCAAGCTCCCTCTCCATTCACTTACAGCAGCACACTGAGCACGGTGGGATTCCGCGGCGGAAATCTGTGTGAACTGTGTGTGAACTGGCCGTAACACTGCAAAAATTCATGTAGTGAGATTTATTCCCTCCTACATCTGCCACAATCCACTGTTATAGTAATATTATTGAGAAGGTGACGTGTTTAGGAACAACAACTGCCACAAAGTGACAGATCACATAAAGTTTCCGAGGCTAAGTGCTGAGGGGCGTAGTACATAAAGGTTGCTGGTGCTCTGCTAACTCAATGACCTTATCTGACACTAAAGGGCTGTATGAGTTAATTATTAAAGGGAACCAATCACAGTAAAATTGTGCATGCAGCTATAAATACAGGGGTATATAGCCCCCAGCACTGTTTCCAGCCATATCAGTAATCACTATCAGCATTACCCATATGGCCCAAAAATGTACCTTGTAAATCATACCTATGTAGTGTTAGGGTGAGACCTAAAATAAAAGCTAGGCATCTGTGTGGTTCTCAGCAGCTCAGTAGTCATGGCTGGTGGGAAACATTTTTGATAATCATGCCTCTTTTTAGCATAGGAGCTAGTAGCTTCACAGAGGGGCCACCCCTGAGCACCAGAGGGACAACACCCCTGGGATGCTTTTGGTTTCTATGCTAAGAAGAGGTGTTATTACTGAAGATGTTTCCTGCCATCCGTGACTACTGAGCTGTTGAGGAACGACTAGCTGCTTACATAGTTATGATTTACGTGCGTTTCAAGCTATATAAAAAAACGCTGCTTACGTATACGGCTGGAAACAGTGGACTGAGCAAGGGAGCCAGGGAGGTAATGGAGTTTTTTTTTTTTTTCAATTCCATACTACCCTGACTATATTCATAAAAAAGTTCTGTTTAAACTCTCTCTTTAAAATGAAAATGTGTGCTGTTAAAATAAATAGAAAAAATCTACTACACATTTCGCAGTAAGCTCATCATGCTTTGGTGCAACTTTTCTTATAAATAAAGGCTTGGTTTTGGTGAGCAATTATCTGTAGTGCATTTGACCAAAAGGAACATACCTTTAATTCAAAACAATCTATTTTAGGTCCCCTTCACAAGTTTTCTGTGCATATCACTGGTATCCTTTAGGGTGCGTTCACACCTACAGGATCCGCAGCAGATCTGCAGCAGATTTGATGGTGCAGATCTGATGTTGTGTTCAGTTATTTAAATGAAATCTGCTGCTGATCTGCTGAGGATCCGGTAAGTGTGAACGTACCCTTAGGGTACAAACACACACACCGTATACGCAGCAGATCTGCAGCAGATTTGGTGGTGCAGATTTGATGCTGTGTTCAGTTATTTAGATCTAATCTGCTGCGTATCTGCTGCGTATCGCAGCAGTAAATACGCTGCGTATACGGTGTGTGTGTTTGTACCGTAAAGGGGTTATCTAAACAGACCGGGATCAAGCTGCGCTACTCTCTCCAAGACAGTGAAGGACAGAGCCTGACAGAATCCACACACTTGAAATGTAAAAATTTAGCTGGTGGAACAGACACATGCGCCGGAGTGTCTGTGAACGGCACATTGTTGCATGTGTCTGTTCCACCAGCTAAATTTTGACCTTAGATTAATCCTCCCAGCATTACAAAGAAGCTACAATGTTGCAGATAAAGCCAATCAGGGACTTGTTTACATCAGTTTTGTCAGAAGGGAGGGGGGAGGAGAGGGAGACAGAGAGAGAGGCTGACACAAAGATTTTTGTGTCTTCAGCAGAAAGCAGCAGCTCAGAACTGGGGGAAGGAGACTTAATAGATAATAACAAGTTTTGAAGGAATTGTTAGTTTCACAATGGGCAGCAACATATCAAAAGTTATGTTTGAGTGGATAAGTTCCGGCGGATTTCGAACCTCATACCCGCTCACGGCACTGTGCATATCTGCCTGTGCCAGAGACACCATTCTATGGCTGGGCGGATCCGACCTTTCGGCGAAAGAACTGACATGTCAATTCTTTTGGCGGACATCGGAATCTGCCCAGCCATAGAATGGTGTCTATGGAGCCGGTGGATATGCGCGCTGCTGTGAACAGGTACGAGCCACAGAATCCGCTGGAACTTATCCGCACGGATTCCGTGAACCCACCCTTATAGGGGTTGTCCAGCAAAATAATGTTTTCTTTCAAATCAACTGGTGTCAGAAACTTAGATAGATTTGTAATTTACTTCTATTTAAAAATATCAAGTTTTCCCATACTTATAAGCTGCTGTATGTCCTACAGGAAAGGTTGTTTATTTTCATTAAGAAACAGTGCTCTCTGCTGACATCTCTGGCCGAGTCAGGAACTGTTTAGAGTAGTAGCAAATCCCCATAGAAAACCTCTCCTGCTCAGGACAGTTTATGACTCGGCCAGAGATGTCAGCAGAGAGCATTGTTTCTTAATAAAAATAAACAACCTTTGCTGTAGGACATACAGCAGCTTATAAGTATGGGAAAACTTAAGATTTTTAACTAGAAGTAAATTACAAATCTATCTAAGTTTCTGACACCAGTTGATTTAAAAGAAAATAATTTTCGCTGAACAACCCCGTTAAGTTAGAGTTTCTACATGCTGCAGGCTAACTAGTTTGTGTAATCCCAAATGAACACACCATCAACATTACAAGTTCTTAGTATTTCACAAAGCAATCTTCATCTGAGTGTTATAATGATTGACTAGCAACCCAGAAACTCCCACCCTAGCTACAATTGGCACTATAAGGCACTGTTTCTACTGTGAGTTCATTTTTTGCATAGTTTCATGATAAGCCACAGTCATGTATCTGAAGTATGCAGTAAGGAGGATACTTATCAAGGATTACATTAGTGAGGCACCAGAAACCTACGTACTAGGAAATAAATATCTGTCCTTATTATATGGAAAGAGATCATTATGCTAGAATATGTTTCTATATACTAGATATACGGTAGATATGCTCTTACAATTATATTCACAAAATTAATTTTGAGCTATAGGCAGAAATGATTGGGAAAAATCTGATCTGATGACAATGGAAAATAAACTTGCCATAAATCTAAACCTGTAAACGCACCTTAGGGTGCGTTTACACAGAAAGATTTATCTGACAGAATATTGAAGCCAAAACCAGGAACAGACTATAAACAGAGAACAGCTCATAAAGGAAAGACTAGGATCTATCCTCTTTTCATATCCATTCCTGGCTTTGGCTTTAAAAATGTGTCAGATAAATCTCTCTGTGTAAAGGCATTTTTTTTCTTCTCATTTCCATGCACGTATTATGATCAAGCATCTTTTATCTTTGAAGTTGAGCCCCACAATAAGGACTGTATCCTATATTATCTTACACGGGATATACTGTTTATGCCTCGCTTTTTCTCCAGTGCCGGTTCTGATGACCTGTGCCGTTTAGCATCATTTCATTGTGTTACTGCATCACTTTTGTAAAGAGGCTGCAGTACTGCAATGAAACTCCAACATGTGTGAACATAGCCCTAATTTCACTGCAGACTTTTGCACAATCAGTGAAGTTGCAGCAGCTGCTTCTGTCTCTCCTTGTCTGGTCAGGTGTAGGCTGGAAGGGTTGGTCAGAAATGGTGAATTGGTGAATCATTCAGGGGGGTGAGAGATCCAGCCGTACCCCCTGTGACATCAGAGGATGATGCGTTGACAATGGATAGAGACGCTGGGGTTCAATACAAGTTTTGTAGTCCTTTCATTTTTCATTTCATGTCAGTAGTAAAAAGCCAGAAAAGCCACTGAAGTGAGGACTAACGGTAACAACATTATATTAGAAAGTTATATATTTGGGGGTGATTTAACTAAAATGCAATTTTCTCATGCTGGAGTACTCCTTTAATTGTTAATGATCAGCATTGCCATTTAACTCTTTCCGGCTGTGCTAAGCAGGAGGCAAACATGAAATGCCTTCTGCCCACTCCGTAGCTGCTCTATAGCTGGGGGGCAATCAGGAGCAGAAGCTTTCTGCTCTTGACCGTAAAACCCTGCACAAAAGCTTTCAGTGGTGCTCTGTGTACTGCATGACCACTTAGATCTGTTCTGCACTAAGCTAATGCTGGGTTTACACGGAATGATAATTCGCCCAATCGAACGATTAACGATTTTGAGACAACGATTTGGTTTTTTATAACGATCAGTGTTAACGATCGTTAGAAGATTCGTAAGAAAATCGTTATTGCAATCGTTTTAGCCCATCTTTTACATATGGTGAATCTTTGAAAGACTGTTTACACGAAGCTATCTGCAAATTTTTAGCGAACGACGAACGACGATTTGAGAACATGTTGAAAGATCAAAATGAACAATTTTTCGCTCATCGCTTGATCGTTTGCTGTGTTTACACGGAACAATGTTATTGTCGAAAATTCGAGCGATAATCGTTCCGTGTAAACGCAGCATAAATCTGGCAACTAAGCAGAATATCACTGAGCTGTTAGTGCTCCTCGTATCATTGCTAGGGGTGACTGCCTGTTATATGTGATGGTTCTCCAGATCATCACACCAGTAGTTGGGACAGTGGGCTGAGTAAAAGCAGTCACCACAAGCAATCTACACTTAAAACCCACCATTGTCAGATCCCAAACAGAACCTGGATTCATTGCTAATGACAATGTATTTTAGTCCATAGCAACTTAGGTTTCTTATTTACAACTCCACTGCAAACAAAGGCTGATTGTCAATGGCAGGACACTAAGGGTGGTATTACACGGAACGATAATCGGCCGAATTGGCTCGATTCGGCCGATTATCTCTCCGTGTAATAAATGCAACGATCAGCCGATGACAACGATCATCGGCTGATCGTTGACATAATTTAGAACCTATTTTCGTCGGGCGCCGACCGCGCACCGCTGCGTGTAATAGCGGTGCGTGGCCGGCGACTAACGATATACATTACCCATCCACGTTCCAGGGCTGCTCCTGCCGTCCGCTTCTCCTTGCGTCCCGCGCGCGCTCTAGCGTCACAGCGGCCTGTCAGCTGATAGGCCGCTCAGCCAATCACAGGCCGCGGCGGTCCCGGCCTATGATTGGCTGAGCGGCCTACCAGCTGACAGGCTGCTGTGACACTAGAGAGCGCGCGGGACCCCCGGGAGAAGCTGACGCAGGAGCAGCCCTGGAACGTGGATGGGTAATGTATGCCAGTTTAGCAAGGGCTGCAAGGACATCGGTAACGATGTCCTTGCAGCTCTTGTCAAACGATTATCGGGCCGTGTAATAGGTCCAGTAAACGAGCAACGATCTAGCAGATCGCTGCTCGTTTACAGGTATTATCGGGCCCTGCTCGGCCCGTGTAATACCACCCTTACCTTCCTTCTGCTAAGGCATGGAAATGGTCTGGGCAGAGACAGGTGTGATGTTCTTTTAAGTATTCTTAGTGCTGTTAACTGCTCACTGCCTATTCTGCCCAGCAACACCACAACAGGGATGTGTTATGAAGGTGCCATCTGTGTCTGGATGGTCGACAAAAAAACTGCAGAAGCTGTTGGTGTTTGCTGGTTGATCAAACAACCCTTGTTACTGGTGGTCTGTCTGGACCTGTTTGCTGTGTGTGCAGGTCATCACCATAACCATTGCAAGGAGTTCATGACCATCTTTCAGGCTAGTGTCCCCTTTCAAAATCTGTCAACTGGAAAAAATTGCCCTGGAGTGTGTCGTAGGTGCATGTCTACCAGTCAATGATCTCTTACCAAGTGATACACCACCCAAAAGTAGCCTCTGAAAGCCTATTTTATAGGGCAGTGGAAGTAGCACTTTTGCACTCTTGTGACAAGACCCATTGTCTAAACTGGCCACAACTATAATCATTTACATCTGCCTGAGATATAACTAAATGCCAAGTTTAGCAGCAACCTGACATTTTACCTGGGTGCAGAATTTTATTTTGTCAATCACATTGCATAGTACAGCAAAACCTGGCATTAAGGTCTGAATCATAGCTTTTGGTCTAGGGCAGGGGTACTCAAGAACTTTTAGTGAAGGTCCACTTACCAGGGTCTATTGTCAGAGGCAGGTCCGAGCTGAACATGGGTAGAAAAGTGTTGCACTCCCCCAGTAGTATATTGACCCCTGTGCGCTTCCTCTGTAGTATATAGCCCCCCTGTGCTCTCCCCCAGTAGTATACAGCCCCTCTTTGCGCTCCCCCCATAGTATATAGCCCCTCTGTGCGCTCCCCCAGTAGTATACAGCCCCCCTGTGCGCTCCCCCAGTAGTATATAGCCCCCCTGTGCGCTCCCCCAGTAGTATATAGCCCCTCTGTGCGCTCCCCCATTAGTATATAGCCCCCCTGTGCATTCCCCCAGTAGTATATAGCCCCCCTGCGCACTCCTCCGGTAGTATAAAAGACCCCCAGTGTGCTCCCCCAGTAGTATACAGCCTCTCTTTTAGCTCCCCCAGTAGTATATAGCCCCTCTTTGTGCTCCCCCAGTAGTATATAGTCCCCCTGTGCACTCTCTCCCTGTAGTATATAGCCCCAATGTGTGCTCCCCAGTAGTATATAGCCCCCCTGTGTGCTCCCCCAGCAGTATATAGCCCCCCTATGCACTCCCCAGTAGTATATAGCCCCCCTGTGCGCTCTCCCCCTCCCATATAGCATATAACATAAAAAAAAAAAACACTTATACTCACCTGGGTCCGGGTGTCTCCACTTCTCTTCCCACTTGTGGCCGCACTGCAGCAGTTACAAGAGGCCGCTCTCTGCCTCTGGTTTCGGTGGTGACTGACAGGGAGGGAGCCAATGGCTGTCAATGCTGCTGCACGGTAACTATGGGCGCTCATTACGAGCGCTCATAGTTACTGTGCAGAGGGGAGCAGCACAGCTCAGTATACAGGTATTCTGAGCTGCAAGCAGGGGTCTGGACAGCTGACTTCTGTGGTCCGCATTCGGACCATGGTCCGCTTGTTGAAGACCCCTGGTCTAGGACATACAGAACTGTAGTCAACATTGGGTTAATGGTTCTATACTGTTCTGTTCTTATTATTTTATCTTTTCTTTTTATTGATTATAAAAATAGGTAACTTTTAATTTTTGCCATACCATTTATTGGCTTTCCTTTACTATCTGTAAGACTCCCTGTTTCAATGTGGCTCTCAAACTGTAAAAATCATTGACCGAAAAAAAAACCCAAATCTAATCTAGAAAGTTTTAGCAGATTCAAAGGGTTTCTTTTTGAGCTTGTATTTGGAAGGAATAATTAGCTACTCTGTAGATAATTAACAAGTATCAGTATAGAGTATACAGTATAGAGTATAATTAACAGATATCATTCATTATAGCTTGTGTAAATGAATCTATTTAACAAGATATACATTCAAGACTCCCCTTAGTATGTATAAGCTGGAATATGGTGGCACTAGTGGCCCATCTATAGGAGCTGCTGCTGTTGCAGTTAAAGGGGTTATCCAGCGCTACAAAAACATGGCCACGTTTCCCCCTACTGTTGTCTCCAGTACAGGTGCAGTTTGCAATTAAGCTCCATTTACTTAACCTCTTAACGACGCATGACGGGTATACCCGTCATGCGGCCGTTAAGAGTAAACAGAGAGGGCTCCCGGCATGAGCCCTCTCTGCAGCGCGCGGTCCACGGTTGCTAAGTGCAGCCAGGGACCGCGTGTATTAGCGGGCGTGGCCGATCGCCGCGGCCGGCTAATTAACTATTCAAATGCCGCTGTCAAAGCTGACAGCTGCATTTGAATAGAAGCTGTGCCCCCTCTCCCTGGTGTCCAGTGGGGGATCTCCCCCCCCGCGATGCGATCGCGGAGGGGAGATCCGTTCTAATGAGCCGGCCGGGGCTCAGCGTCGGAATGACGCTGATCCCGACTCGGCAATCTATTCAGATGGTCTGCAGCAGACCATTATAATAGAGCACCAATCTGATGGATCATTGCTCTATTATATACACAGGATTGATCTCAATGGGAGCCCCCAGGGGGCTTCATATTACTGTAAGGGAAAGTTAAAAAAAGTGTTTTTATTAATAAAAAATCCCCTCCACTAATAAAAGTCTGAATCACCCCCCCTTTTCCCATTTTACAAATAAAAATAAATAAATAAATAAATAAACATGTTTGCTATCGCCGCGTGCGTAATCGCCTGAACTATTAATTAATCACATTCCTGATCTCGCACGTTAAACAGTGTAAGCACAAAAAAATCCCAAAGTGCAAAATTGCGCATTTTTGGTCGCATCAAATCCAGAAAAAATGTAATATAAAGCGATCAAAAAGTCGCATATGCGCAATCAAGGTACCGATAGAAAGAACACATCATGGCGCAAAAAATGACACCTGACACAGCCCCATAGACCAAAGGATAAAAGCGCTATAAGCCTGGGAATAGAGCGATTTTAAGGAACGTATATTTGTTAACAATGGTTTGAATTTTTTACAGGCCATCAGATACAATAAAAGTTATACATGTTACATATAGTTTTAATCGTAATGACTTGAGGAACATATATAACAACTAAGTTTTTCCATAGGACACACGGCGTAAAAATGAAGGCCCCCCAAAGAAAAATAATTGCGTTTTTTTTTTTCAATTTCACTGCGCATATAATTTTTTTCTGGTTTCGCAGCATATTTTATGGAAAAATTCAGCCTGTCATTGCGAAGTACAATTAGTGACGCAAAAAATAAGGGCTCATGTGGGTCTGTAGGTGTAAAATGCAAGTGCTATGGCCTTTTAAGCACATGGAGGAAAAAACGAAAACGCAAAAACGAAAGTTAGCACGGTCCTTAAAGGGTTAAATGGAACTGAGTTTCAAAACCCCACCCATATTGGAGACAACAGTAGGGGGAAAGTGGCCATGTTTTTGTAGCACTAGATAACCCCTTTAAGGCCAGGCACACAGACTTCCTCACCAAACTAGGGCTGACACTTTTCTTAAGGAGGATAGGGGGGTGCGTGAACGTAATAAAGAATTAATATTTACCCGTCCCCGTGCATCTATAGTGTCGTTCTTACTTCTGTCTATTTTCATCCAGCTTTTTTTTACATCACAGCCCCGGGTCTTGCTGCTGGAATGTCTTGGCCCCCGCTGATGGATTGTCAGCTCAACCAGTCAGTCAATCCTGCATCACCAGGCATTCTGACGTTAAACCTTTCACTCTCCTAGACCACCAGATATCACATTTAGCCCCAAACCACTGCCCTAGAATGACTTAATTTATTTGTGCAAGCTGCAGAGTTTGTAGCTGAAAAATTCACGGAACGGCCGGTCTCTGCACGGATCATTCTGGCCGGTACTTCAGTACCGGCCGGATGATCTTTTGGCCGCAGGGTTCTGATGCGTGCGCCCGCATCAGAAACTCCCTCAGCTCACAATGGAGCCGCTTGCTTCATTGTGTGAACTGACAAGTCTTTCTGCAGCCACAATTCACTGAATTGCGGCCGCAGAAAACTGACATGTCAGTTATTTGCGGCCCCATACGGGATCCCGTCCGGAGCGTATATCATGTGTATATGCTCCGGCTGGGATCCCATAGAACAACAGGCAGTGTCCACACAGTACAAAGTGTGGCCATTGTTGCTGATGGCAACAATGGCCGTACTTTGACGTAGTGTGAACATAGCCTAAAAAAACAGTTCAAATCTATTGTGTTAAAGAAGTTGGGCCTAAAACATCCGTGCCCTAGGTCTGCAGCGCCTCTCTCCCCTCCCTTATTATTGTCGGCACGCCTCTGGGCTGGATCTTCATCTTCAGCTGGCCTAGGATAAGGATTCTCTAGGCATCCCCTTTTTGACACTGTGCCGCCAGACTAAAAGATGTTTTACCCAAATAGCGGCACCAGGAGACAACGGAAGCTCAGGAATAGGAATGCATTGAGAGACTCTTTTGAACAATACCAAAGGTTTAGGGGGCTGTGTCTGACATTACAGATTTCTTTAACTATTTTCAATATTTAACAGTACCACATACCAACAGATATGGGTATGCAGGATGACACCTCATATACCAATTTATTTTATGGAGGTATTTAAAAAAAGGTTTAATTGACAATCTTGTTCCTGAGGGAGGGGAACCCAGAACCCATATCCTGTGCCAATTCTATTAAAAGCAATAGTTGAGGTATTAAATCAGTCCCCAAGTCATCTGGAATGGAAATAAATGTAATGATTCAGAGATAGTAAAGTCTATGTATTAAAAGTATCCAACAGTAACATATCATCTGAGAATGGACACTATAAGAAGTAGAACCTCAACATTCCATATGGCCAATATAAGAAGGATGACAAAACTGTACGGTATAATCTAATCCCAAAATAATACATAGGAGGGCATCTCCATTAAAAATATCTCTGCTTCTAGACAATTAAAAAGACACACTGGTAAGTTGAAGGAAAATAGCTTCTTGCAAGGGGTTCAGAAAGTGCAGGAAACCACACTATCTACATTGTAACAGCATAAAAGCAGGTATAACAACCTTTGAAAGTAATCAGGTCAGGGAAACTCATAAAAAAAATCTTTGGAAAACAAAACGTCAACCAATCACAGTACAGGTTTCATTTTAACAGGGCTCATTAAGATATGAAAGCTGAACTGGAATTGGTTGATATGAGATAAAACAGACAGTTTTGGTTTTAACAGTTGTATTTTCCCCCCATTGTATTTTTAGGCACTATTAACAAAAGCAATTGTATCCAATTGATTATATCCCATCTATGGCTCCCAATAGGTCTAAACTGTTGTCTAAGCAGAAGTACTGGCCAACCCTGCAGCTGACAGTACTAAATGAAGTTTGGAACTGAAACTGCTGTAGGAATATAGCATCTAGTGGTTAAAGTTTGTATTACAGTTTTTTATATTTTTATGTTCTTAATTTTTGTCATGTGCAGAATATTATAGGTTTTATACTAATAGGTTGGATTAAAGGGGTTATCTGGCATTACGACATTTTTTTTTTACAAAATGCATAGCACCTTTAATTATTATTATTTATTTATAGAGCGCCCTTAAAGGGGTTATCCAGCGCTACAAAAACATGGCCATTTCCCCCCCCTTTCTTGTCTCTAGATTGGGTGGGGTTTCAAACTCAGTTCAATTGAAGTGAAGTAATTTAATTGCAAACAACACCTGAACTGGAGACAAGAGAAGGGGAAAAGTGTCCATGTTTTGGTAGCGCTGGATAACCCCTTTAATTCCAGAGCACTATACAAGCGATAGGGGTTTACAAACAGGAACATTACAAGATCAAAAACACATTACGTGAAGACAAGTGGCAGACTAGTACCTGAGGAGAGAGAACCCAGCCCCTGAGAGCTTACAATTTATAACCCCTTTAACTTAATTTAAAGTAGAAATTTAGTTTTTTGTACAATTGTTAAAAAACTTACCCTTCAAACCAGGTCATAAGCCTGCCATTGTAAACTAGGACATATAAGTTATCATTATGAGGTGAGCCAGTTTAGTGCTATTAAGGCTGGCCTCATTTGTAACTTGAAGGGATAGTCCGGACAGTTAAGATTTTTAATAGTGCTAGGGCTGCAAACAAAATAATAAAGATCCTATTCTTACCAAGTCACGTTCCCCAGCGGTCTTTCTGCAGTGTCTTTGGGTTCCCCCCTAAACGCCCCAGCCGCCACTTCTGAGACGGACTTGTGTTGGCAGTAACAACCTGCTTAGCCAATAACTGACTGAGAAGGGACCTTGTGGGAGCGTGGTGAGGTAAGAATAGGATCTTTATTATTTTGTATGCAGCCCCAGCACTATATAATTTTTTTTAAATTGGCTGGAGTACCCCGATAAACAGCCTAGTTTTTATAGTTAAAAATATAAATGTATAGTTATCCCTTTGGACAGAGCTATGTTTATGTATATAAGACATGTACAAAGTGTATAAAACTTGACGAAAAAAGAGAGGAAAAAAAACACTCCTTTCGAAACACATTGGCTCAATAAAAAGATTTTTCTTTTCCTATATCTTTCTTTTGTGGGCTGCCAGACTGAAGAATTCCTTATTTTCCTGATTTCTGTCTGGAACGCCATAGGATTCAGTGGGGAGCAGCAATTTATTTCAACACTAAAGTGATCAACAGCGTTGTGTCTGAAACGCAATAACTTCAGGTGGGCGTCCACTTGTCCCTGTAGTTGTGGCCTCACCTACCGAGGTCACGGAACATGCAACGCCATCTGTTTTATCGCAGCGCTGCATCTGAATATTTCATTGCTGTAGCTGGGTAATATGACCTTTAGCTTGACAACCAGAAAATCCCATAGTCAAATCCATAGGTGTTAAACTTCCAGTTGTTGCAAAACTACAATTTCTATCATGCTTGGAAAGCCAGGCATGATAAGAATAGACAGGAGGTCAGTACTGACTTTCTATGAATTACAAGATAATGTTATCATTAAGGGCAACTCCGCCGGGACCTAAAAAAAAAGCAAAAACACGGACACCTACCCTTCATACTCACCATCCCTCCGGTGACGCCACCACCACACAGCTTATTTTCACTCATTATAAAGTTAGATAACTTTGTAATGTGTATTAAATAAGCTAAAAAGGAAAATCGCCGGAGTTGTCCTTTAGGGTACAAACCCACTTGACGTATTTGCTGCGTGAATCAGTCTTAAAAATAAGCAGGTAAAACGCAGGTTGGCTTTATACGATTGTTCTGTGTTAAAATACGCAATTGCGTATTTTTGAAGCGTGAAGCTTGTTGTTAGCAAAGCATAAGTTGTTAAAATACGCAATTGCGTATTTTTGAAGCATGAAGCTACATGCGTTTTTCGCACAGGTTGTTACTGATGCTTTGCTAACAACAAGCTTTACGCTTCAAAAATACGCAATTGCGTATTTTAACGCAGAACAATCGTATAAAGCCAACCTGCGTTTTGCCTGCTTATTTTTAAGACTGATTCACGCAGCAAATACGTCAAGTGGGTTTGTACCCTAAATATAATGGCTCCAGTCAGCTCAGACCCGTCCCCTTTCGGTGCCACCATCCTTGTTCTTAGCTATGTAGTTTTTAAGCTGCTGGATATTTTATATCTATCCTTAAAGACACAGGGAACAGTCATAGTAGGTGAGTCCATAGAGTGATTAGCTGCAGAGTTTTACACCTACCTGATCACACTGTCTGGTTTTCTTTGTGTGCCGATTCTTTAGTGTTTCCTTTTGACCTCACTCCTCATGTATGGATAATTATATGTATATCTCTGTAATGTCTTTTTTTTGTCTATGTATATACCCCCAGAATTGTAAAGTGCTGCAGAATCTGTTGGGGCTATATAAATAAAAATTATTATTATTATTATTATTATTATTATTATTAATTATTGGATGCAGACTGACCCTGCTCTTCTGTGTGTAAGAATCGAAAACCCTAACAAGGAGACTGACTGCAGCTGTATCCGATATAATACTCTACAGTGTAAGGTAGGTCACCAAAGTTGTTTGTCACTAATCTATGACTTGCTGCACTTAGGATTCAGAACAGAGCCAGTGCCCTGATGAGACTCTGCCACCTCTGCCTCCGCAAAGCAAAAGGTATAATGGGAACTATAGGCAGCACTAAGAAACTATATCAGAGGCTTTCACTTCTGAAACAGATCTAGTAAAATGAGTTGGTGCTTTGACTGGTTGCCATGGGCAACAAAAAGTTTTACTTTTTGACAGGATTGATAAATATCCCTTATTGTGTTTAATAGCTGAACATTCTGGCTTGATGGCACATATATAAAATAAATGAAAGTAAATGAGTTTAATATAGTAAATGCTTATGATTTCCCGGATGAAATTTGGGACAGATTATTGAGCCTTACCCTTTTATGCATTGACTTCGGGCATTGACTTCACCAAGCTGGTTTTAAAGAGCAAATGACAGATCAACTTGGCAGGAGGATGTGATGTTATGAACCAATTTGTTACATTTTCACAATAAATTGCTGGGTGTGTCACTGTTCAGGTGCCATTTCTTTTAAAAAGAAAAAAAAAACAGCAACACAACAACAGATTTCTCTGTGGGCATGATAATCCTGACAAATATTTTCTCATCACTGAAACGATTTTCTATAGAATGACTAGGTGTCCAGAATTTCTATGTACACTGGGTGTGTTTTCTGTAATGACTGTCATCTCTCTGGTCCTTTGCCTGACCTCTAACCTCTATCATAAATGAGTGGGGAAATATGATTGTTTCTTCAGGCACCATCTTTATAGGTTTCTTTAGTTTGGCAACAGATAAAACATCCAGGACCAGCCTCTTGGCCAGCGCAGATTAGTGATTTATCACTGACTTTCATTTTCTTCCAACCCTCCACACACGTTTGCTTCTTTTTAGCCCACAGTAGCATTGTTTTCTTCTGGTTAGGTGTTAGCCATTTTTATTACACTCATTTCTTACAGTATTGACTCCTGTTACCAACTGTTTACTTGCTGTTAACTAGTGTAGAGCAAGAAAGCTTTTAGAAATCCATTCGACAAGTTTTAAGGCTGTAGAAATGCATAACGCATTTTTGCAGTCTTACACCCATGGAGGGGGGGGGGCAGATATGTCAGCAAAGGGCAAAACAACATTTACTGCAGGACGTACAGCAGCTGATAAGTACCAGAAGATTTGAGATTTTTAAATAGAAGTTAATTACAAATCTATATAACTTTCTGAAACCATTTGATTTGAAAGAAAAAGATTTTTGCTGGATAAGGCTATGTTCACACAACGTAAGTTACGTGGGAATAACAACGGCCGTGATTCCCACAGAACTTATGTAGTGCTGCCTTCTGAGGAAATCCTGGCCAGAGCGGCGCTGTAGAAAACTGTCATGTCAGTTTTCTGCTGCCACTATTCATTGAATAGCGGTCGCAGAAAACCCTGTCAGTGCACACTAGGGAGTGAGCGGCTCCAGCCGCTCGCTCCATAGTGTGCAGTAGGAAGTTCTGATGGGGGCGCTGTGGTGCTAAAGGTCATCCGGCCGTTACTGCAGTAGGATGATCTTTTCTGTGACCCGGCGGGGTCATGGAATGTCCGGTCTCTTACAGTGTGTGAACATAGCCTAACCCCTTTAACCCCCTTGCCCATGGCCAGAATGTCACTTTGTAAGATTTCATGTTAACCAGGTATCCTTCCCTTTGTTAAACAGGGGGCACCTGGTAAATGCTTTGCTCATTGTTTTCAATCGAGTTTGTTACTTGACTCAAGCACTCAAGCGTTAAAAAAACGCTTGACTAGAGCATTTTAGTGGTCACTTAACACTATTGTTAATACGCTAATCTTACAATATGAATAAAGGAGAAGTCTGGTGGGGAAACAAAAGTTCAGTTCGGGCAGAGGGTGGGGGAACATAATAAAGAACATATATTAGCTGTTCCCTGTGCCCGTGCTGTGCCACATCCTGCTCCAGGGCACCCGCTGGCATTCTCCAGCTCTCACCTCTGCAATGCCTGACTGAGGGACCCACTGCTCATCCTGTTAGTGACTGGGGCAGGACACCACTGCAGTCGCTAATTGGGTGATGGCATTTTCAGACTGCAGAGCTCGGGGGAAAATGCCTTCAGGAAAGGATCCGGAGAGGTAAGATGTTTATGTTCCCCCCCTGCCAGCTGTCAACTTTTAAAAAATGCCGGATTTTTATTTTAAGTATAAGCTTTATTTTTTTTTTTCTATGTGAAAGCAGGGGCTGCACGATCGTCGAGCTTTGTAATAGGCTCAGTAAGCGAGTGCTGATCTAGTAGATTGGCGCTCACTTACACTGCTCATGGTAGCTTGGGCTACATTTACATGCAGGTCCTCAATTACAAACAAATTTAGGGCCCATTGATTTCAATTGGGCTGTTCACACTGTCGGTAAATTTATGAAATTTATGAATTTGCAAAAATAGCTACCGCAAAAATTGCTGACAAGTTCTAGTACAGACCCTAATTGCAACACAGATTTTCCCATAACTTTTCGGAAGAAACATCTGCAAATCTGTAAAAAAAAAACTTTCTTTTTTGCTGCTCCACAACAAAAAAAAAAAACAGATGCATTGCGGATAAATTTTTTGCAGATTGTGGGCGAAGATCGCGGACTATTGCATACATCATATGCGGTCCTAAAAAACGACTGAACGTGAGAATATAGTAGTAGTCTTACTTATTGGTCTGTCCATATGCATTCCTGTTAGTTTCTTTACATTTCATTTCTGCTTGCTCCTAATTGTACACACAAATGACTGGGAGTAGCCTGCATCTTTTCACTGCATTGGTTTTCCATCTTGACATGAAGGAGTTTTACAATCCTTTCCTCTGAATTTCTTTCAATTAGCCAAGTTCACACTTCAGTAAGATCTATATGCATTTTCCATTCTCTAATTTGCACTTTTAGACTTGTGCCTGTATTTATTTTCGAAATGTAATCTATATGTGATCTCACTGTTTTTTCTTCACTGAATTTTTTCTTTATTTGATCTAGAAAATAAATGGTATGCATTAATGTTCAGATATTCAGCAGACATTGTTTTCTGTCATATCTGTGATTTTATTTGTTATTATGTAAATGAAATGGATGAAAATTCTAATCCACAAGGAGGTTCCACTTTAACCACCTCCTTGTGCAAGTGCACAATCCCCTATGCTTCCATGGCTATCCTCATTGCCTTCTCCTCTGGATTCTATACATTCAGACTAGATATATGTATGTAATGTTGTTTGCCATCTGCTGGTGTAACAAGGCTATTATATGGGTGCAATATATACAGACAGCATCCTGTTCTGAAAGAAAAGGGATTGAAAGAAGAACAATGTTTTTTTTGCCTAATATTTCAGTGTCATTGTTGGCTGGAGACCTGAGAACATGTCCACAGCTACACTAGGAGGGGGCAGGTAATAATTGCTTCTGCTAGAACAGGGATACTCAACAACTTTTAGAGAAGGTCCAGGGGACTATTGTCAGGTGAAGGTGCGAGCTGAACATCAGTAGTAAACTTGTTGTTTTGTTAATGTTTCACAAACATTGTTGAACTATTTACATACTGAATCGATGCTTATTAGTGGGAAAACTGGCATTTTTTCTCTATCACCAGCTCTTATATAGTCTGATATACTCCCCATATCAGCTCAAACGGGCTGATTGGTTCCCTTTAAACCTGAAAGGTCTAATGTGGTGGGGATGAGGGTAATTTATTATATTGGATGATAACATTTTGTGCTCTAGGTATTTTGCCCCATGATGTGTCAGGCAAATTTCACTTGGTGTCAGAAGTATTTTAGGTATTTGCAACAGGCAGATCATTTTGCCACTTCACTAAGTTTCACTTCGGTTAGTCTGTGGGACTGGTGTTATAGCAATCGTTTACTTTTCTTGAGCCTTAGGAGAATTGGATGCCCAAGACCCTATTGCTAGTAGAAACAAGGCACAGTTAGGGAGGCTTAGTGAGGTTATATGGTGATCCTCTATAGAAGACAATTACTTGTTATTAAAAATCTTGGGTGAAGGAGTTAATGGGGTTGTCTGGCGTTAAGCATTTTTAATGTATTCCTGCGGGTGCTTATAAAACAATAAACATGTTAATCTTACCTGTTCACAGTGTCCTTTTGCGGTGTCGCTGGTCCCCCCCCCCCCTAGGCTCGGACTGGCCCACAAGGGCAGCAGGGCAATCCCACGGTGGGCCCTACCCCTTGGTGGTCCCCTGAGCAGGATGTAGTCCTCCTTGTCTAGCAGCTCAAGGACGACATATAATCCCCCAGCACTATTGCACATGCTTTTCACCCAGTCACTCGCTGCCACTAACTAGTTACCTGGGGTTTCATCATATTAAATCGAGGCAGGAGTGACTGGAGTGACAGGCAGCAGCATGTAGTGTGCACATTTAGCACAGCCCCTCTCTCCCCCCTGGGACCAGCACCAGACTGGCCATCTGGCATTTCGGGCAAATGCCAGAGAGGCTGATGCCTTTTGTGGGTCAGTCCTGTCTTGCATCTGAACCAGCTATTATGTATATCACCCTTCCTGTACATCACAGTTGCTACGTCAAAAGGATGTGCAGTACAGTGCAGGTCAGTGTCTGATTATACCACATTTGTTTGTACATTTCCTGCAGCATATCCTAGTTATAAAGAGGAGGAGCATTACTGGAGCATTACTTTCATTTTATGCTGGGTATACTCCTTCTGGGTAAGCTTCCTTCTGCTGTCGGGGTTTGGGGGAGGGGGGATCCCCACAGCACGACAGAATGGAAAGCACAGAAAGCACATGGAGGCCTGTATGTTGTTTGCTGAGCTTCCTGTGCCATGTCCTCTGGTCCTGATGATGATCATTTGCATTTCTGTGGCCAGAGGTCCTGAACTCCCCTCTACAGATTCCCTGGGATGGAGGGAGAATGCTGTGAGGAGACTGCAGCACAGAAGATTACTAAAGAAGACTAAGTGTGTCTGTAGTAGTATGCATGTCCGTGTAAGGGTGTTAATTTTGTGCATATACAAGCTTGTAGTCACCGCATGGCAGTGTAAGGGTGTCTGTAGCCAGTGCATGGCAATGTAAGGGTGTCTTTAGTTAATGCATGGCAGTGTAAGGGCCAATTCACACAGAGTAAAACTGGCAGAATATGAGACGGAGGCACCAGCCTCTGTGTCATACTGGCAGTCTATGGAAGGCTTGCGCGCCACCTCTCTCCGTGCAGAAGAATTGAGATGTCAATACTTCCGAGCGGAGAGGGGTAGAGAGAGGAGGTGCGTGAGCCTCCTATAGACTGCCAGTATGACACGGAGGCTGGCGGGATTCCGTGGTGGAGAATTCCGCCAGTTTTACTCCATGTGAACAGGCTTTAACCCTTAGGCGACCCTGGACGTACCCTTACGTCCAGGGCCGCCTCCCCGTGTTCAGAGCGGGGCCGCGCGGCGGCCGCGCTCTGAACCGCCGCGATCCCGGGTGCCGCATGTAGCCCGGGATCGCGGCTGTTAGCGGGCACGGTCCGATCGCCGTGCCCGCTAATCAGGTAATCGGAGGCAGCTGTCAAAGATGACAGCTGCCTCCGATTCCCGGCTGCATATGATCGGTGGTGGTATAGTGGGGAGATCGATCTCCGATACTGAAGCCGGTCGGGGACCGCTCCAAGATGGCGCCGTCCCCGGCTCGGCACTCGTTTGTTTCCGGCTGCAGCAGCCGAAAGCAAACGAGTGCCTATCTCATGGATCTCTGCAGCATATCTATGCTGCAGAGATCTCAATGAGAGATCACAGTGTATATACTAGAAGTCCCCCAGGGGGGCTTCTAGTATATGTGTTAAAAAAAAAAAAAAAGTGTTGTTAATAGTAAAAAGCCCCCTCCCCTAATAAAAGTCTGAATCACCCCCCTTTTCCCAGGTTTTAAATAAAAGTAAACAAATAAATAAATAAACAAACATGTTTGCTATCGCCGCGTGCGTAATCACCCAAACTATTAATTAATCACATTCCCGATCTCGCACGGTAAACGGCATCAGCACAAAAAAATCCCAAAGTGCAAAATTGCGCATTTTTGGTCGCATCAAATCCAGAAAAATTGTAATAAAAAGCGATCAAAAAGTCATATATGCGCAATCATGGTACCGATAGAAAGAACACATCATGGCGCAAAAAATGACACCTGACACAGCCCCATAGACCAAAGGATAAAAGCGCTATAAGCCTGGGAATGGAGCGATTTTAAGTGACGTATATTTGTTAACAATGGTTTGAATTTTTTACAGGCCATCCGATACAATATAAGTTATACATGTTACATATCGTTTTAATCGTAACAACTTGAGGAACATATATAACAAATCAGTTTTACCCCAAGGCGAATGGCGTAAAAACACATACCCCCCAAATAAAAGAAATGCGTTTTTTAATTTCTATTTCACCACACCTTGAATTTTTTTCTGGTTTTGCAGTGTACTTTATGCAAAAATTCAGCCTGTTATTGCAAAGTACAATTAGTGACGGAAAAAATAAGGGCTCATGTGGGTTTCTAGGTGGAAAAATGCAAGTGCTATGGCCTTTTAAACACAAGGAGGAAAAAACGAAAATGCAAAAATTGAAATTGGCCGGGTCCTCTAAGGGTTAAGGGTGTCTGCAGTCAGTGAATGGCTGTGTAAGGGTGTCAGTAGTCAGTTTATGGCAGTATAAGGGTTTCTGTAGTCAGTGAATGGCTGTGTAAGGGTGTCAATAGTCAGTTTATGGCAATATAAAGGTGTCTGAAGTCAGTGCATGTCAGTGTAGGGGTGTCTGTAGTCAGTGCATAGCTGTGTAAGGGTGTCTGTAGTAAGTTTATGGCAGTATAATGGTGTCTGTAGTCAGTGTATGGCAGTATATAAGTTGTTTTTAATCAGTATTCCCACAACTTTTTTTTAATATTTGCAACTTTCATTATCAAAAGATGGCAGGGTGTTTTTTTTTTTTCGCGGCTAGATTCACATGTAATGTATCCGCAGCGGATTTCACGCTGCGAGTACGCAGCGAAATGCACTGCGGGTACCTCTTCTGTCAAAGTCAATGTGATTACGTACTCGCAGCGGGATTGTCATCCTGCTAGGAGTATGTAAGTGTAAGAGTATGTAAGCCCCATTAACCCTGCGCCGCCGGGAAGATACTTTACCTAATCCATGCTCCAGCCGCATCCAAGGCATCTGCGCTGGACCTCTGGGAGCCGGGAGCATCAGATGCAGCCAGAGAGTGGATGAGGTAAAGTATCTTCCTGGCAGCGGGGGGTTAATGGGGCCGACACTTACATATTGGCAGCGGGATGACAGGGGAGGTATCTGTAGCGGATTTCGCTGCAAACTTGCAGCGTGAAATCTGTTGCGGATACATTACGTGTAAATCTAGCTTCAAAGACCTTGTGGGAACATAGCCTAAGGCATTCCAAGTGCATTAAAGGTTTTAGCCAGATTTTACTGGCTAGATACCATACCACCATAACAGACCAATATTAAAGGTAACCTGTCAGGTCCCTGGGCCCCAAAAAACAGCCCTGGGACCGAGAGGTCAGGAGAACAGTGTGCAAATAGTCGTGATACCATGTCGCCTCCTCCTTGGTAGTAGTGATTGACTGTTGTGGGGCTGGGAGAAAATAAGGAAGTATTCGAAAGGAGGACCTCAAAAATGTAAATTCAAGATATGTAATTCCGTGACTATATAATATATAGGCATGCTGCATTTTTGCCAATGGTGAGTGGGCCTGTGTTCTCTGAAATGCCAGGGCTGATTTTCAGTCCCAGTCCGGTCCTGCCTGGGACCCTCCAACTCCTTCTCTCAGGTTGCCTCTATCAGCTCTATGTGCTGCTGCTGGCATTTAGGACACAGGAGCAGAGGAGGGAGAGGGGCTGCAGCATGCACAGTGTGGCCCGGGAGCTGCAAGTCTGACAGCCTATGAACTGTACCTGGTGCTTTCCTGTACCAGGGGTAAATCTGTGTGTGTGTGTGGATATTAAATTTGTATATTATGTGAGTCTGTGTGTATGGTGCATGTGTGTGTGTATTATCTATGAATATATAAAATGTCCATTTGTTTAGATGTGTAAATGTGCATATTGTGTTTGTGTGTGTGTTTGTTTGTGCATATAGGTAATTTCTTTATATCTGTGTATGGTGTGTGTATTGTGCATGTGTGTGTACTATGTATGCTTATAGGTAATGTACATTTCTTTATATCTGTGTATGATGTGTGTATATATTGTGCATATTTGTATGTAATATGTATGTACGTGTTATGTGCACTCACTTGTAACTCACCCTCCCATACCTTAACCAAGAGGGGAGATTTATCAAACTGGTGTAAAGTTTAACTGACTCAGTTGCCCCTAGCAACCAATTAGATTCCACCTTTCTTTCCTCACAGATCCTTTAGAAAATGAAAGGTGGAATCGCTCTGAAGTCCCCTTGGCGACCGCTGGTCGTACTGGTACGCTTAGGGTCGTCTAGGGGTTAAAGGAGAAGTCTTGTAAAACTAACGAATAACAGGCAGGGGTCTGCGGGAAGATAACAAAGAACTTATACTCACAAGTCCCCGTGCCCCTGTGCATCTTTCCTTCCCACAGCTGCTGGAAGTCATTTTCAGTCATTTTTCACCAGATTCTTTGTATGTCACAGCCCAAGCTCCTTTAGCTGCAATGTCACATACTCTGCTAATAAACTGCCTGCTCAGCAAGTCAGTGACTGCAGCACTGTCCATCCCTAGTCAGTGATTGGCTGAGCGGGTGATCCATTAGCCGAGTATGTGAGGTTGCAGCTGAAGTAGCTGGAGGAGGCCAGTGGCTATTGGATATCATTAAAGGACAACCCCCACAAATTTATTTTTAGCTTATTTAACACACATTACAAAGTTATATAACTTTGTAATGTGTGTAAGCAAGCAGTCTGGCCCCCTTCCCCCATTTGCGCCCCCCCCCCCCCCCCCCCCCCCCCCCCCCCCCCCCCGGAAGTTAAATAAAGTATGCATCACCAATTACTGCAGACACCGTCCTCTTCTCCCGGGTGCCATCTCGTGACGATGTTGTCAGAGCCGAGGGGAGGGCCAGGTCTTCTTCCTCCTCGGCGTCTTGTGCTGAAGTGAATGGAAGTGGAAAAGGCTGCTGGTGCACTTGCACACCAGCAGCCTGTTCATTGGCTGAAGCACATCACATAGCTTCCAGCTTGCTCAGCCTTTTCTCTCCCATGGACCCGGAAGTGCGGGAGATCGCAGGACGGTGGCCGGAGGTGACAAAGATGCGGACGATTTAAGTGGCGATCGTCACCGGAGGGATGGTGAGTATGGTGTGTGTGTGTATCTGTGTTTTTTTTGTTTTTGTTTTTGCAGGTCCCGCGGGAGTTGTACTTTAACCCTTAGAGGACCCGGACAATTTAAATTTTTGCATTTTCGTTTTTTCCTCCTTGTGTTTAAAAGGCTATATCACTTGCATTTTTTCACCTAGAAATCCACATGAGCCCTTATTTTTTGCGCCACTAATTGTACTTTGCAATGACAGGCTGAATTTTTGCATAAAGAACACTGCGAAACCAGAAAAAAATTCAAAGTGTGTTGAAATTAAAAAAAAAAAAACGCATTTCTTTTATTTGGGGGGTTTGTGTTTTTACGCCGTTCGCCCTGGGGTAAAACTGACTTGTTATATATGTTCCTCAAGTCGTTACGATTAAAACGATATATAACATGTATAACTTTTATTGTATCTGATGGCCTGTAAAAAATTCAAACCATTGTTAACAAATATATGTTCCTTAAAATCGCTCTATTCCCAGGCTTATAGCGCTTTTATCCTTTGGTCTATGGGGCTGTGATCTGTACTTTCTATCGGTACCTTGATTGCGCATATGCAACTTTTTGATCGCTTTTTATTACAATTTTTCTGGATTTGATGCGACCAAAAATGCGAAACTTTGCACTTTGGGATTTTTTTGCGCTTTACCATGCGAGATCAGGAATGTGATAAATTAATAGTTTGGGCGATTATGGACACGGCGATACCAAACATGTTTATTTATTTATTTGTTTATTTTTATTTATAACCTGGGGGACTTCTAGTATATGCACTCAGATCTCTCATTGAGATCTTTGCTGTATAGTTATACAGCAAAGATCAATGAGACTGGCACTCTTTTGCTTTCGGCTGCTGCAGCCGAAAACAAACGAGTGCCGAGCCGGGGACGGCGCCATCTTGGAGCGGTCCCCGGCCGGCATTAGGTACAGAGATCGCTCCTCCAGGACAAGCGATCTCCCCACTATACCACCACCGATCATCTGCAGCCGGTAATCGGAGGCAGCTGTCATATTTGACAGCTGCCTCCGATTACCTGATTAGCGGGCACGGGTCCCGGGCTACGTGGGGCACCCAAGATCGCGTCGGTTCAGAGCGCGGCCGCCATGCGGCCCCGCTCTGAACGCGAGGAGGCGGCCCTGGACGTAGGGGTACGCCCAGGGTCGCCTAAGGGTTAAAGAGTCACTGTCGTTTTTTTTTTTCCGCAGAAATCAATAGTCCAGACGATTTTAAGAAACTCTGTAATTGGGTTTATTAGCCAAATATGCCATTATCTGCATTTAAAACGCCTTTTCCCAGGTCCCCCCCCCCTCCTTCCTCTTTTCCATCCACTGCAAAAATCTGAAAATTGTGACTTGTTGCATGAGTCACACTCTGTCTGTTCTAGGGATAGGGGAGGGGGGAGGAGTAAGGAGGGAGGGAGTTAGACGGCAGCAGAAAGCAGTGACACTTTAACCTCTTAAGGACCCATGACGTACCGGCACGTCATGGATCACTGTCACTTAAGGACCCATGACGTACCGGTACGTCCGCCCTTTAAACGGGCGCCGCGGCCGGCCGGGTCCCGATCGGGGAAGATAGCCTGCTATAATACATAGCAGGCCATCTCTCCCTGTCGGCATGGAGGGTTGTTAACCCCCCCCATGCCGACGATCGCCGCTATTGGCTGATAAGCCCATAGCGGCGATCGGAACCTTTCCGGGCCATCGGTGGCCCGATGACCCGGAAAAAAATGGCGGTCGGTGCTGTCCGAGGACGGCACCGACCGCCATTACTGTAAAAAGTAATGGTGGTCACGGTACCACCGTCCCGATCGCCGTGAACGGCCGGCCAGCCGGCCGGCCGTTCACGGCGACCAAAGTCCCCACAAGTAATAAATACCTGCTCCGGACCCGTCAGCTAGGTAGCTGAGGGGTCCAGAGCAGGTATTTGTACATTACTCACCTGTCCCGGGGTCCTGATCGGCGTCTTCCGGGTTCCCGGCGTCCTCTTCATCTTGTCGGGACTTCGGCTTCTTCCGTGAGTCCCGATCGGCTTGTTCCGGCTCCAGCGTCGTCTTTTTTCGTATTTTTCCGGCTCCAGCGTCGTCTATTTTCGGATCTTGCGCTCTGCTGCCCCCTAGCGGCTGATAAGTGTAATACACGTATCAGCCACTACAGGGATGTTCAGAATGTAGTAAAAAAAAAAATTTTTTTCCCAATTTTTTTTTTTTCTATTTTCCGCACCCTATCGCGAAAGTGCGCTGCTAATCAGCAACTCCTCCTTTTTGGCGTAGGGTGTTTTTTTTCTATATTCTACTGCCACGGTCTGCTGATAAGTGCCGAACATAAGTGCGGCATTTATCAGCAACACCATTTTTGGCGTAGGTTTTTTTTGTATACTTACTGTAAAAAACACGTAAAAAAACACTACATTACACCACACTACATTGAATAAAGTTTTACACTACACCACTACATACCCTATATACCAATCCCCATATAAAGATGGCCCCCAGGGTGTTTTCGGTATCGGACGCATACGTTATTATTGCCTCCGACACCGAAACAGCCAGTGAGGATGAATGGGGGGTCCTTTGTTCCTCCATTCACCCTCATCCTCCTCATCATCCAGTGACGTGTCTGGGGGTAGCGTAGCGTACGCTGCCCCCCAGACACGTCTTTTCTGCCAGTACCGTCCCAATAAGAGATCACGGTATGGTGTGAAATTCTACAAACTCTGTGAGAGTACCTCAGGGTACACTTACAGATTTAGGGTACGTGCACACTGCGGAATGGCGAAGGATAACCCTTCGTGCATTCCGCAGCTGGCACCCGCCGGCGGACTGATGCAGGGGCGCGTCTCCGCCCGTGTCATAGACTCTATCCTATGCATGGGCAGATTCCATCATCCGTCATTCCATCAACACGTTGGACGGAGAGCGGAATCCGCCCGTGCATAGAATGGAGTCTACGACACGGACGGAGACGTGCGCCTGCATCAGTCCGCCGGCGGGTGCCAACTGCGGAATGCACAAAGGGTTATCCTTCGCCATTCCGCAGTGTGCACGTACCCTTAGAGTGTATGAAGGAAGGGACACTCGAATCCAGCCCCCAGATGCCCACTCCCCCCCCCCCATCCTCGGAGTTAGTGGGGAGATCGTCCGGGAACTGATCTTCCCACTGCTGGATAAAGGTTACCACCTGTACGGGATAACTTTTATACCAGCACCCCCTCTTCTGGTCCCTCGCTGCCTGAGCTACTGTAGCTTGCGGCACGATCCGAACATATCAGAAGTAGTAATAAAGCCCTAATATTTAGCAGCCATGGAGCGGACCCAGCGCTTCTGGATATGAAGGACCCCGTATCGCACCAGGACAACATTTTCCAGGTGACATCCCCCACACTGGAGAAAGGGAGACCCCAGAAGAAGTGCAGAGTGTGGGGTAACAGGGGGATCAGGAAGGACAACATTTTCCAGTGTGACACCTGTCCTGATCCCCCCGGCCTCTGCATACTGGATCGCTCCAAGGCGCACCACACGTCATTGGGGTTCTACATTATCTAAATTCTGTCCCTTATTCCTATTTCAGGGGTCACGTTGATCCAGGGATTATTCTGATCGCCATTATGGAGTCGGGAAGGAATTTTTCCCCTGTGATGAGGCTACTGTCGTCTGCCTCACGAGGGGTTTTTGCCTTCCTCTGGATCAACACAGGTTGAATTTGATGGACACCTGTCATTTTCAACCTTATAAACTAATAATTGGCCTAATACCCCCAAATAAATAAGAATTGTCCCTTTTCCACAGCTAAGTAGGTATGGCCGCCATTCCCATTAGAGGATGCCATGATGCAATTACAAAGCCTCTGTGCGGCCAGGACAGTAGAAACCCCCCACAAGTGACCCCATTCTGGAAACTACACCCCATAAGGAATCTAACAAGTGGGGCAGCGGGTATATGGCCCCCTGGTGACGGACACATTTGGGACGTGAAAATGAAAAAAATGGTATTTTTTATTTTCACGGCACATGTTCTACACATGTGCCCATCACTAGTGGGGTCCATATGCTCACTGCACCCCTTGTTAGATTCCTTATGGGGTGTAGTTTCCAGAATTGGGTCACTTGTGGGGGGTTTCTACTGTTCTGGCAGCACAGGAGCTTTGTAATTGCGACATGGCCTCCATCCCCCATTCTAGCCTCTAAATGGCGCTCTGTCCTTTTGGTGACTTGCCCTGTGCCCATATGGCAAATTATGTCCACATGTGGGGTATTTTCGTACTCAGCGGAAACTACCCTACACGTTTTGTGTTCATTTTCTTTTTTAACCCCTTGTGGAAATGGAAAAAAATCAAGGCTAGACCAACATTTAGTGTAATTTTTTTTTAATTTTTACTCTAAATCATTGATCTTGTCTTGATTTTTTAATTTTCACAAGGGGTTAAAAGATAAAAAAAAAACACAATGTGTAGAGCAATTTCCCCTGAGTACGGAAATACCCCACATGTGGACATAAAGCGCCATGCGGGTGCAGGGTAAGCCTCCAAAGGGAAGGTGCGCCATTTGGTTTTTGAAGGCTGGATTTGGATGGAATGGATTTCGAGGGGCCATGTTGCATTCAAAAGGCCCCTGTGTTGCCAAGACAGTTAAACCCCCCACAAGTGACCCTATTATGGAAACTACATATGGACCCCACTGGTGACGGGCACAAATGTGGAACAATGTGGCGTGAAAATGAAATATTAAATTTTTTACACTATAATGTTGGTCTAGCCTTGAATTTATCATTTTCACAAGGGGTTAAAAGAGAAAAAAAAACACAAAATGTGTAGAGCAATTTCCCCCGAGTCCGTAAATACCCCACATGTGGACATAAAGCGCCATGTGGGCGCAGGGCAAGCCTCTGAAGGGAAGGAGCGCCATTTGGATTTTAGAGGTTGGATTTGGCTAGAATGGATGATGAACGCCATGTCGCATTTACAGAGCCCTTGTGCTGCCAAAACACTGTAAACCCCCCACAAGTGACCCCATTCTGGAAACTACACCCCTCAAGGAATCTAACAAGGGGTGCAGTGAGGATATGGACCCCTGGATGACGGGCACATTTGTGCCATGAAAGTGAAAAAATGAAAATTTTCACTTTCACGTCACATTTTTCCACATTTGTGCCCGTCACCAGTGGGGTCCATATGCTCACTGCACCCCTTGTTAGATTCCTTGAGGGGTGTAGTTTCCATAATGGGGTCACTTGTGGGGGGTTTCCAGTGTCTTGGCAGCACGAGGGCTCTGTAAATGCGACATGGCCCTTGAAATCCATTCCAGTGAAATCCAGCTTCCAAAAGCCAATTGGCGCTCCTTCCCTTTGGAGGCTCGTCCTGCGCCCGCTTGGCACTTTATGTCCACATGTGGGGTATTTCCGTACTCGGGAGAAACTGAGCTACATGTTTTGTGTTTTTTTTTTCCTTTTATCCCTTTGTGAAAATGAAAAATTGAAGGCTAGAACAACATTTTAGTGTAAAAAATACTTTAGTCTTTTTTCAAGCCATATTGTTTGGAAAATCTGTGAAGCACCTGTGGGGTCCAGATGCTCACCGCACCCCTTGTTACATTCCTTGAGGGGTGTAGTTTTCTAAATGGTGTCCCTTTAGGGGTGTTTTTTAGGTTTTGGCACCCCAGAGCCTCTGCCAACCTGAAGTGGTACAGTCAAAAATGACCAAAAATAACGGAGCCATTGAAATTCACTAGGCGCTCCCTTATATCTGAGGCTTGTGGTTGCGTCAAATAGCGCAATAGGGCCACATATGGGGTATTTCTATAAACTGCAGAAACGGGGCAATCAATATTGGGGTGCATTTCTCTGGTAATAGGTTTATAATTATGAAAAATATTGGATTACAATAAAATCTCTGCACAGAAAATTAAAATTTTCAAATTTCTTACACACTTAGCTTTTATTTCTGTGACTCCCCTAAAGGGTTAAAAAACTTTCTGGATGTGCTTTTGCAGAGTTTAGGGGGTGCAGTTTCTGAAATGGGGTGCTTCGTGGGGCTTTCTAACACACAGTCCCCTCAAATACACTTTAAACCTGAACAGGTCCCTAAAAATATCTGATTTTGAAATTTTACAGAAAATTTGGAAATTTGCTGCTAATGTTTTAAGCTTCCTATTGTCTAAAAAAAATGAAATATAGTTTAATAAATGCCGCCAACATAAAGTAGACATGTTGCTAATGCTATTTAATATATAATTTATGTGGTATAACCACTTTCTGTATAAGCAGAAAAGTTTTAAAGTTGGAAAAATGCATTTTTTCACAATTTTTCACGCTATTTTGGGTTTTTTCATAAAGATTCGTTATAAGTATCGACTCCAATTTACAAGAAATGTGAAGTACAATATGTCACGAGAAAACTATCTCAGAATCAGCCGGATAGGTAAAAGCATCCCGAAGTTATTAATGAATAAAGTGACACTGGTCAAATTCATAAAATTTGCTCCGGTCCTTAAGGCCATTTCAGGCCCGGTCCTTAAGGGGTTAACCTCTTAAGGACATAGGACGTACCGGTACGTCCTATGTCCTCATTAGCACTTCAAAGCGGGGCCGCGCGGCGGCCCCGCTTTGAAGTGCCGCGATCCCGGGTGCCGCGTGTAGCCCGGGACCGCCGCTATTAGCGGGCACGGTCCGATCGCCGTGCCCGCTAATTAGCTAATCGGAGGCAGCTGTCAAAGTTGACAGCTGCCTCCGATTACCGGAGGCAACGTTTCCCTGGTGTCTAGTGGGGGAGATCGCTCCTCCGGGACCTTGTCCCGGAGGAGCGATCTCCGTTACTGATGCCGGCCGGGGACGCGTCCAAGATGGCGCCGTCCTCGGCTCGGCACTCGTTTGTTTCCGGCTGCAGCAGCCGAAAGCAAACGAGTGCCGATCTCATGGATCTCTGCAGCATATCTATGCTGCAGAGATCTCTATGAGAGATCAAAGTGTATATACTAGAAGTCCCCCAGGGGGGCTTCTAGTATATGTGTAAAAAAAAAAAAAAACGTGTTGTTAATAGTAAAAATCCCCCTCCCCTAATAAAAGTCTGAATCACCCCCCATTCCCCAGGTTTTAAATAAAAGTAAACAAATAAATAAATAAATAAACATGTTTGGTATCGCCGCGTGCGTAATCGCCCGAACTATTAATTAATCACATTCCTGATCTCGTACGGTAAACGGCGTCAGCGCAAAAAAATCCCAAAGTGCAAAATTGCGCATTTTTGGTCGCATCAAATCCAGAAAAAATGTAATAAAAAGCGATCAAAAAGTCGTATATGCGCAATCAAGGTACCGATAGAAAGATCACATCATGGCGCAAAAAATGACACCTCGCACAGCCCCATAGACCAAAGGATAAAAGCGCTATAAGCCTGGGAATGGAGCGATTTTAAGGAATGTATATTGGTTAACAACGGTTTGAATTTTTTACAGGCCATCAGATACAATATAAGTTATACATGTTACATATCGTTTTAATCGTAACGACTTGAGGAACATGCATAACAAGTCAGTTTTACCCCAGGGCGAATGGCGTAAAAACACATTTCCCCCAAATAAAAGAAATGCGTTTTTTTTTTTCAATTTCACCACACTTTGAATTTTTTTCTGGTTTCGCAGTGTACTTTATGCAAAAATTCAGCCTGTAATTGCAAAGTACAATTAGTGACGCAAGAAATAAGGGGTCATGTGGGTTTCTAGGTGGAAAAATGCAAGTGCTATGACCTTTTAAACACAAGGAGGAAAAACCGAAAACGTAAAAACGAAAATGGGCCATGTCCTTAAAGGGTTAAAGTGTCACTGTCGTGAATTTTTTTTTGCAGAAATCAATAGTCCAGGCGATTTTAAGAAACTTTGTAATTGGGTTTATTATCCGAAAAATGCATTTTTATCATAAAAAAGCAGTTTGAAGCTCTCCCCCCTGTCTTCATTGTTCTCCTATGGAGAGAGCTAAAGAAAAGACCAAAACAGGACAACAAAGAGTTAATCTACAAATCCCTCACGGGATATCTCTACTGACCATCACCAGTGACCTGTCTGAGCTCGGATTACAGCTGTCACCCAGCTCCGTGCCTGTAATCCTCTGTTATCTGCTTTCTGCTGCCGGCTAACTCCCTCCTTCCTCCTCCCCCCTCCCCTCTCCCTAGAACAGACAGGGTACGTCTCCTGCAACAAGTCACAATTTTCAGATTTTTCAGAGTGGATGAAAAAGAGGAAGGAGGGGGGGAACTGGGAAAAGGCTTTTTACATGCAGATAATGGCAGATTTGGCTAATAAACCCAATTACAAAGTTTCTTAAAATCGCCTGGACTATTGATTTCTGCAAAAAAAAAAAAATACGACAGTGACTCTTTAAGGAAGAGCTATAGGGGCCCAAGGTAGCCCACTCTGACACTGGCCGGGCCGTTGCTCCCCCTAAAATCCATAGGATAGGGGATTGCAAGCTGATTGGTGTCCCCCTTAAATAAACAGAGGGGACAGTGCTCCGTTAATTCTTTATAGGGCCATAATCTATTTCTATTACACCCTCTGCATAGAACACCACAACCCCCAACATAACCTGACAACTGGACAAGACCACGATACAATTCTTTTATTGGCTATACATAAAGCACTACAACCCTCACCATGACCATAATGAGTCTGCTCCATAGGACCCTACTGCATCATCCACATGTATGTACAGGGGAAGGCGGGAAGAAGGTCTAGGTTCAAAACAACCTGGCTGCCTTCTTGCAAAAACAGTGTCACACTTGTCCACAAGCTGCAGGTCAAGAAAATCACCTTGGCTCAGCGATGCAGCGCTCAAAATTCTGTAGACAGTTCTGAGACAATCTGTAGACTCTCTCAGACTCACACCAACACGTTTCCGGTAGGTCACATACCCTTAATCATGGCTATGGTGTAGCCAAGCAGGTGAGTATATATAGGTGGCCCTGACTCCGCCCAGAAGCGCAATGGTGTCAGATCTTCACAAATATACACACCCATTAATTAACAATGGCATAGCTAAAACCAAATCATGTGTTCAATCATGTTTCAAATGTGTTCAAGTGTGAATTACAGCATATGTTGTCAAACAAACTCGTGATTAACCCCTTAAGGACAGAGCCTGAAATGGCCTTAAAGGAGACCTGTCACCTGTCACAGGCTCCCGACCCCCAGCTAGATCTAGCTGGGGGTCGGTAGCCTCTCACCCCGGCACGGGGGGTGACAGGTCCTCTTTAAGGACAGGGCCAATTGTCCATTTTACGTTTTCATTTTTTCCTCCTCGCCTTCTAAGACCCATAACTCTTTCCTTTTTCCACCTACAGGGCCATGTGAGGGCTGTTTTTTTTCAGGGGCAGCTGAGGCCAGCGCGTACATTTACGTCCTCCTGCGTTAAGTCCCAGGAAGTGAGGGTGTAAATGTACGCCCTGTGTCGTTAAGGGGTTAAATAAACACAGGTAAATGCTGAGATGAGACAACTGGCTTCACAACTTCTTAATAGTACAAAAGTTCTCTACGAAGATTCATGAAAGATCCAATACACTTCTTTCTTGAACAAGGAGCGTCTAATATCGCCTTCTCTCAATGGTAGTTGGAACCAGTCTATGGCAAAAGCCTTGAACGAGTCCAAATTACCATTGTGTGTGTGTGCACAAAGTGTCTAGAAGCTCCGGATTGGTTGCCGTTCGTTTGATGTCCTATATCATAGATATGTTCAACAATGCGGGTTTTGAATTTACGTGTAGTGCAACCTACATACATGAGGTTGCATGAAGTACATAGTATGATATACACTACAATTTAAGAAGCAACCTATTCGGAATTCCTTACCCGAGCTGCTAGTAAAGGATTTGTAGTCCTACAAGGCTACAGTACAGGTGCGACAAGGAAGTTGTCCGCACTTGTAGAAGCCCTTACAGCTTAGCCACGTTGAAGAACGTTTCTGTTTAGAGCTCGAAGGGGAAAGAACATCACCCAGAGTAGAGGCTCGGCTGGACACTACTTGACACTACTTGTACTGCAGTTCCGGCGCATACGGGTTAATACCCCTACCGGGATAGACTTAATAGTATGCCTAGGGTGTAATGTTACCGGACACTGCTTTCCTATGTGTTCTGTTCCCAACGATTTGTGAAGGCGTACCGGTGAGTTCAAGTGAGTTCAAGATCAGAAAAAATTATTTTGGTTTTGTTATAATTGTAAGTAAAGCGGAGGCCCATGGTGTTGCTGTTTACATACTCCAAAAACAATGGCACGTCAGATTCACGGCCATCCCAAATGAGCAACAGATCATCAATGAATCTGGCGTACCATTGGATGGAGTCCAGGAATGGATTGTCACTGGTGTAAATGTATATTTCCTCCCAATGGGACATGGTGAGGTTAGCAAGCGAGGGGGAATACTTGGCCCCCATAGAAACGCCGCTTGTTTGTAAGTAAAATTTATCACCATACTTAACATAATTGTGCGACATGAGAAACCAGGTGGTACTTTTGATGAACTCAATGAGTTCACCACTTCACACAAGCTGCAGGTGGAGTCCTATTTATTTCAATGGAGCCGTCTGCAATAGCAAACACAACCTTATAGACAGAAGTGGAGTGGTTTCTGGGAGAAGGCTGTGTTCAAATAATGCATACAGTCATGGCCAAAAGTGTTGGCACCCCTGAAATTTTTCCAGAAAGTAAAGTATTTCTCCCACAAAATCATTGCAATTACACATGTTTTGTTATACACATGTTTATTTCTTTTGTGTGTATTGGAAAAACACAAAAACAGAGGCAAATTTGACATAATTTCACACAAAAGTCCAAAAATGTGCCAGACAAAATTATTGGCACCCTCAACTTAATATTTGGTTGCACACCCTTTGGAAAAAATAACTGAAATCAATAGCTTCCTATAACCATCAACAAGCTTCTTACACCTCTCAGCTGGAATTTTGGACCAATCTTCTTATGCAAACTGCTCCAAGTCTCTCATATTTGAAGGGTGGCTTCTCCCAACAGCAATTTTAAGATCTCTCCATAGGTGTTCAATGGGATTTAGACCGGACTCATTGCTGGCCACTTTAGAACTCTCCAGTGCTTTGTTTGCATCCATTTCTGGGTACCTTTTGAAGTATGTTTGGTGTCATTGTCCTGCTGGAAGACCCATGACGTAAGACGCAAACCCGGCATTCTGACACTGGGCCCTACAATGCGACCCAAAATCCTTAAGTAATCTTCAGATTCCATGATGCCTTGCACATGATACCTTTTTATCTCTGTGTCAGCAGTGGGGTTCTTCTGGGTCTCCTGCCGTAGAGTTTTTATCTCATTAAAATGTTGACGGTAGTTTGAGCTGACACTGATGCATCCTGCGCCCTTAGGACAGCTTGCATTTCTCTGGAACTTGATTGGGGCTGCTTATCCACCATCCGGACTGTCCTGTGTTGGAACCTTTTATCAATTTTTCTCCTCCGTCTACGTCCAGATAGATTAGCTACAGAGCCATGGGTTGTAAACTTCTTAATTATTTGGTTCACTGTGGACAAAGGAACATCAAGATCTCTGAGATGGAGTTGTAACCTTGAGATTATTGATATTTTTCCACAATTTTCCACAATTCTCCTCTCCTCTTTCTGTTCTCCATGCTTAGTGTGACAGACACAAACACATGATTCAAAGATGTCTGTCCTTTTTATCTGGTTTTAGGTGTGATTTTTAAATTGCCCACACCTGTTACTTATTACATGTGAGTGTGAATGAGCATCACATGCTTAAAGCGCAACTATAAAATATTTTGACCATTTAGTATTTAGTTAGCTTAGGTCATGATAAGACTTTTTGCAATATACATTAACCCCTTAAGGTCAAAGCCAATTTTCGTTTTTGCGCTTTTGCTTATTCCATTTTAAGTTTAAAAGTCAACAGCGCTTGCATTTTTTCACCTAGAGACATATATGAGCGCTTATTTTTTGCGAAACCAATTGTACTTTGCAATGACAGGCATTATTTTTCCATAACATATGCTGCGAAACTGGAAAAAAATCATTTGCGCTGTCAAATTGAAAAAAAAACTAATTTGTTTTGATTTCGGGGAGTTTTGCATTTACGCCATTCGTCCTATGGTAAAACTGACTTGTTATGCATGTTTCTCAAGTCGTTACGATTACTATGATATATAACATGTATAACTTTTATTGTATCTGATGGCCTGTAAAAAATTCAAACCGTTGTTAACAAATATACGTTCCTTAAAATCGCTCCATTCCCAGGCTTATAGCGCTTTTATCCTTTGGTCTATGGAGCTGTGTGAGGTGTCATTTTTTGCGCCATGATGCGTTCTTTCTATCGGTACCTTGATTGCGCATATACGACTTTTTGATAGTTTTTTATTACATTTTTTCTGGATTTGATGCGACCAAAAACGCGCAATTTTGCACTTTGGAATTTTTTTGCGCTGACGCCGTTTACCGTGCGAGATCAGGAATGTGATTAATTAATAGTTCGGCCGATTACGCGCGCGGCGATACTAAATATGTTTATTTATTTATTAATTTATATTTATAAAATGGGAAAAGGGGGGTGATTTGGACTTTTATTAGGGGAGGGGATTTTTTATTAATAAAAACACTTTTTTACTTTTTTTGTTACTTTAACTAGAAGCCCCCCTGGGGGACTTGTATATAAACAGCATTGATCTCTCATAGAGATCAATGCTGTGTATATACACAGCAAAGATCGATCAGATCGGTCATAGATTGCTATGGCCTGCTGCAGGCCATAGCAATCTATTGCCGAGCCGGGATCAGCGTCATTCCGACGCTGAGGCCCGGCACGGGCAGAAGAACGGATCTCCCCCCCGCGATCGCATCGCGGGGGGGAGATCCGTCCCACTAGACACCAGGGACACGGAGAGTACAGCATCTAAGTGCAGCTGTCAGGTTTGACAGCTGCACTTAGAGGCTTAATTAGCCGGCGCGGCAACGGGACCCGCGCCGGCTAATAGAGGCACTGCCCGGCTGCACGTCTCAGCCAGGATCAGCGCCGTTCAGAGCGGGGTCCCGGCGGGACCCCTCTCTGAACACCCCGAGCGGCACCATGACGTATCAGATACGTCATGGGTCGCTAAGGGGTTAATAACCTAAAATGAACAGTTTTTTAAATACATAAGGCTGACTATGCCCTTATAGCCCTCTCTGGCTCTGACTTATTTCTGCATTCCTGCTGGACACGCCCCCTCCAAGGAGGGACATCCCAGCCATGACCCAGCCAATGTACTGCATTAGGGAGAGTGGGTGAGTCACTGAGGGAAGGACTACAAGTCCCAGCACAACACAGCTGTAGTCCTTCCCAGGGCCGTTTCTTGCACCGGGCGGGCCGGGCGACGGCACGGGGCGCGGACAGTTAGGGGGCGCTGGTGGCACCTCCGGGACCTCACACAGCCTTGGTCGGATAGCGCACCAGCGCCCTCACACCCAGACCGTCACCCGGGCGCCCGGCAGCCTCCCCACCCCAGTCTACCGCTGCCGCGCTCATGTGAGCGCTCAAGACTTGCCCCGGCCGCCTCTCCGCATCACCTCCTGCCCGCACGTGTTCATTCAATCAGCGCAGTGCAGAGCGGGAGCGTGGGTGTGGTGCAAGCGTTGATTGGCTGCGTGCACCGCAGCGGCTCCACGCACCTGCCCTGCTCTGATTGGAGGAACACGTCGATATGTCGGGCGGGCAGTAGGTGATGCGCCGCTACTATCACTGAAGTACTCACCTCGCAGACACAGGTGAGAGGTGAGAATGCAGCCAGTGGGGAAGTGTGTGTGTGTGTTGGGGTGTTGGGGGTCGGGGGGGATAATGTATGGAGGAGGAGGGGGGGGGTCAGGGGGGGATAATGTATGGAGGAGGGGGGGGGTCAGGGGGGATAATGTATGGAGAAGGAGGAGGGGGGGGTCAGGGGGGGATAATGTATGGAGAAGGAGGAGGGGGGGTCAGGGGGGGATAATGTATGGAGAAGGAGGAGGGGGGGTCAGGAGGGGATTATGTATGGAGGAGGGGGGGGTCAGGGGGGGATAATGTATGGAGAAGGAGGAGGGGGGTCAGGGGGGGATAATGTATGGAGGAGGGGGGTCAGGGGGGGATAATGTATGGAGGAGGAGGGGTCAGGGGGGGATAATGTATGGAGGAGGAGGGGTCAGGGGGGATAATGTATGGAGGAGGGGGGGTCAGGGGGGATAATGTATGGAGGAGGGGGGGGTCAGGGGGGATAATGTATGGAGGAGGGGGGTCAGGGGGGATAATGTATGGAGGAAGGGGGGGTCAGGGGGGGATAATGTATGGAGGAGGGGGGTCAGGGGGGATAATGTATGGAGGAGGAGGGGTCAGGGGGGATAATGTATGGAGGAGGGGGGTCAGGGGGGGATAATGTATGGAGGAGGGGGGGTCAGGGGGGATAATGTATGGAGGAGGGGGGGGTCAGGGGGGATTATGTATGGAGGAGGGGGGTCAGGGGGGATAATGTATGGAGGAGGGGGGGGGGGGGGAGGGGGGGATAATGTATGGAGGAGGGGGGTCAGGGGGGGATAATGTATGGAGGAGGGGGGGTCAGGGGATAATGTATGGAGGAGGGGGTCAGGGGGGATAATGTATGGAGGAGGAGGGGCGGTCAGGGGGGATAATGTATGGAGGAGGAGGGGCGGTCAGGGGGGATAATGTATGGAGGAGGAGGGGGGGATAATGTATGGAGGAGGAGGGGGGGTCAGGGGGGATAATGTATGGAGGAGGGGGGGTCAGGGGGGGATAATGTATGGAGGGGGGGGGTCAGGGGGGGATAATGTATGGAGGAGGGGGGTCAGGGGAGGATAATGTATGGAGGAGGAGGGGGGGTCAGGGGGGATAATGTATGGAGGAGGAGGGGGGTGAGGGGGGATAATGTATGGAGGAGGAGGGGGGTATAATGTATGGAGGAGGGGGGTCAGGGGGGATAATGTATGGAGGAGGAGGGGGGGTCAGGGGGGAATAATGTATGGAGGAGGAGGGGGTAGGGGGCATAATGTATGGAGGAGGAGGAGGAGGGGGGGTCAGGGGGGATAATGTATGGAGGAGGAGGGGGGCAGGGGGGGATAATGTATGGAGGAGGAGGGGGGGTCAGGGGGGGGACAATGTACGGAAAAGGGGGTCAGGGGGGATAATGTATGGAGGAGGGGGTCAGGGGGGATAATGTATGGAGGAGGGGGTCAGGGGGGGATAATGTATGGAGGAGGGGGTCAGGGGGGGGATAATGTGTGGAGGAGGGGAGTCAGGGGGGATAGTTTGGAGAAGGGGGGATAGCGTGTGGAGGAGGGGGGATAGTGTGTGGAGGAGGGGGGTCAGGGGGGATAGTGTGGAGAAGAGGGGGATAGTGTGTGGAGGAGGAGGGGGATCAGGGGGGATAGTGTGTAGAGGAGGAGGGGGATCTGGGGGGATAGTGTGTAGAGGAGGGGGGTCAAAGGGGATAGTGTGTGTGGGGATGGGGTACAGATGGGGTAGTGTGTGTGTGGAGGGGGTCAAGTGGGGTAGTGTATTTGGGGATGGCGGTCAGGTTATTTGCAGGCAGCAGGGGAACTTTATTACTATGGTGGGTCCAGCCGGAGGCATTATTTCTATATAGGAGGCACAGCAGAGGAGGCATTATTATTATTTGGAAGGCACACTGAGGGTATTATTACTATATGGGGGCACAGCAGAGGACATTATTACTATTTGGAAGGCACAGCAGGGGATCCTATATACAGGGGACAACCCACATAGCTACTAGCCTTACTGCACATGACACAAAAAAGTGGAAGTTGTAAAAGTGCGGAGCCTAAGATGTTTGTCTGGCAGGTCCAGAAGAGACAAATTGTAGCTTCAAGAAATCTTCCTGGTGGTCTAGGCCGGTTGGAGAGGAAAAAGAAAGTGACGCCTCAGATCAAAGAAGACGTCACCTGTGAGTTACTGTATGACTTTAGAAAGGTTGGGTAACTATGACATAAAACATGCACTGCTTTTTCTAGCAACAACCCAAATAAATCACTTGGGGGGGGGCGCTTTTATGAAGATTCGCCCTGTAGCCACCTCCATGGCTGACATTATCCTACAGTGTAATGAGAGCAGATGACTGTATCTAATCCCACTGTGTGTGATACCATCTGCTGGGGCTCTGTATCTAATCTTACATTGTGATACTGTATGCTGTAGCTCTATCTGATCCTGCTATGTGTGATACATCTGCTAAGGTGCTGCTCAGTGACTGGAGGGACGCAGCCAGGGAGATGAAGGATAGGCCACACCCACTTTGTCTCAGCCAGGAGAAAAATTCATTTATTCCTCTGAGCCAAACAACTGGGGATATCTCAGCGAGCGTACACGCTATCAACGCAGTTTAGGGCTCTTTTTAAAAGGTAACACAAGGGCTTTTTATTTGAGGAATTTCATTTTTTGGCTACTGAAATTATAGTTGCGCTTTAAAGTGACTGTACCACCAGGCCCAGGCTGAAACACTGGAGGCGGGCCGACCCACCCCCAGTGGGAAGAAATGCCAGCCCCTCCATGATGTGACTCCATTGGAATCAATGGAACCCTATCATAGAGGGGCTAGGGTTTCCTCCCACTAATGGGCCTGGTGGTACAGTCACTTTAAAACAAAGTTAATTACTCTCATTTTCGAAAAAGGTACCAATAATTTTGTCCGGCCCATTTTATGAGTTTTGTGTGAAATTATGTCAAACTTGCCTTTTTCCTCTGTTTTTTTTGTGTTGTTCCAATACACACAAAGGAAATTAACATGTGTATAACAAAACATGTGTAATTGCAATAATTTTCTGGGAGGAATACGTCATTTTCTGGAACAAATTCAGAGGTGCCAACACTTTCGGCCATGACTGTTTATCTGTTGCGTTTTGTAACATGCATTTTGATTGGTGAACTAATTGAGAGATTTGGGAGTTCACCAACCAAATCGGATCATAAACGCACAGTGTGACCCCAGCCGAAAGCTGCCAAGTCTAATCATGTAGCTGCGGGGAGTTAAACACTCTGGGAGCGTTTGGGTTTGGATAACGTTATTGAACCCTAAACATTTTGACAGATTCGCTAAACACAACTCCTCAGCAATACGCTTGGAATATGTGACATTTCAGCTTACTTATATAATAAATATAAAAATACACAGTGTGAACTGCGGCGTGTATTGTAGACATCAAATACATTTTAAGACTGGGTTCACACTACGTATATTTCAGTCAGTATTGTGGTCCTCATATTGCAACCAAAACCAGGAGTGGATTAAAAACACAGAAAGGCTCTGTCCACATAATGTTGTAATTGAGTGGATGGCCGCCATTTAATGGCAAATATTTGCTGTTATTTTAGAACAACGTCTGTTATATTGAAATAATGGCCGTTATTTAACATCCACTCAATTTCACCATTGTGTGAACAGATCCTTTCTGTGTTTTTAATCCACTCCTGGTTTTGGTTGCAATATGAGGACCACAATACTGACAGAAATATACATAGTGTGAACCCAGCCTTATAAGACATCACATATTACATATTCTAGTGTGTAATAGTTGAAAAGTGTTTTTTTTTCTAATACATATTTTATAACATGTAAGAAACGTGTAAGAAAGTAGATTTGTATATTTAGTTCTATTAAAACCCCTCAATACTTCCAGTACTTATCAGCTGCTAAATGTGCTGCAGGAAGTGGTGTATTCTTTCCAGTCTGATAGTGCTCTATGCTGCCACCTCTGTCTATGTCAGGAACTTACTATGGACAGTTCCTGACATGGACAGAGGTAGCAGCAGAGATCATTGTGTCTGACTAGAAAAATACACAACTTCCTGCAGGACATACAGCAGCTGATAAGTACTGGAATACTGAATTTTTTTTTAATAGAAGTAAATTACAAATTTCCGGTACCAGTTGATTTTAAATATTATTTTTTTTTGCTGGAGTACCCCTTTAATACTGTAGACTAATTTAATTTTTGGAAGGCACCTGACTGGATATGGAGGGTGCGCACTGACTGCACATGCACTCTCCTACGTTTCCTCCTAAAACCTGATCGTTAGCAGCTGCCAGGAAAGGGTTAACAGTTACTGTGAGGCTGTAACTCCTCCCCACACCCCTCTCAGACACAGCTCCTGTATGTTTCCTATGAGCTCTGTGGCCAACAGGCTGGATTCCCTCCTTGCTCTAACCCCTCCCTATGCCTTTAGGAACCTGAACTTCCTCTTCCTGCCCTCAGTCTCCACAGGACTGACCTGCAGCCGGTTTGCCCACCCGCCCTCCCTTTTGATCTTGGTTTGTCATGGTGTTTTGTTTCTTTTTGTAATTATACATAAGTTACAGCTGGCGGAAATTACCTGCTAAGCAGGCATGTTGGGTTAGTAAGGCGGTCGTCCGGCATACCCCTTTACACCCCTTGGTCTAAGAGTTCGGCACTACGTGCCCGGTAATTGGTTTGGTTTGAGTAATAACTAAAAGCTGTGGCCGATCACCACCCAGCAAAAGTTACATCGGTGTCTGTGTCTTTATTCCTGGCAGCTATGCTTGTTAATTATGGTTGCTCTTTGCTTTGGGTCTATGTGCAGTCAGGCAACTAGACAACCCCTTTTGTACAGTCAGTGCAGTTTCTCCAGTCATCAACTACTCAGGTGATCACCTATTTCCTATGATAGTCTGGGAAATGTAGTGTTACATGCCACCCATACTGCTTGTCTGTACTCTGGAGGATTTCCAGGTAGGGATCGTCTCCTTCTCTATTCATTTCACCAGCTTTATGTATAATACCATTAGGCTGCCCTTTCAGCATACAATTACATCAGATTGTCAGCAGTCTCCTTCATGTATATAACTGTGTACCAGTGGATTCTAAACTGAGTGACTGAGTGAAATGCTGGGAATTGTAGTGTATAGAAATGTCTGAACCACAAGTGTACCTCCAAAAATATGGAAGAAGGGCTGACTGCAAAGTATTGTGGGAAGCCTGATGTCATGTGTGCTTAGTCATCATCATCATTATAAGCTTTACAGCAATGGGGCAGCATTATCCATCTGCCAGAGAAAAAAAACACAGTCTGATTTGTCCATAGCAACCAATCACAGCTCACCTTTCATATCTTAACAAGCTCTTATAAAATTAAAGCTGAGCTTTGATTGGTTGCTATGGGCAAGTTAGACTGTATAAGTTGCGCATGGCAACCAATCACAGTTCAGCTTTTACTTTACCAGAGTAATTTGAGAAATGAAAGCTGAGCTGTGATTGGTTGCTATGGGACACATCAAACCATATTATTTAGTGTTCTTAGTGTGGCCTAACCATAAGCTGTTTGCTCGGTCACAAGTGTGTTTAGTGACCTTTGCAGTAAAGCGCATCGCCAGTCATTAATGGGTTAATGCTTCAAATGTGTTTACCTGCAGTAACCATGGCAACCATGCACTGTGATGACAAGCGCTTATGTCATAAAGAAGGTTCCATAAAGCAATGCACCGCGCCCTGATCAGTGCCATCTTGAATGCGCCAGAGGACCTTGAGCTTTACTACTTTACTTTTCCCTACCCTTGATGCAATTTGGAGGTTCTAGCAGGGGAAAAGGGGTGATCTGCTTTAGACTACCCCTTCATGGAGTCTCCACCTTCTTGAGAAATGGACCTGGATCTGTGAGGGAGAAGAGAGACATCCGCCAGCCATCAGAAAGGTGACAGATACTGCAGCCATATTTCTCTTACATCCAGTTTGTTATATTTATAGTATGGTATTACCAGTAGCAGATTATAACAGGTCCTTTTCAGGCGGTAGCCCGGGGCCCTGAGCTCCTGGGGGGCCCATTGCCTCCCAAAAAGACTTGTACTTTCAGTTGTGTTCTGTCTCCTGGCTACAGTTCTGCCATGATTTGCAAAAAAGTGCTGCTTTTTCACTGCAATTTGGTACAAATCAGGGCATCATGGCATTATCTATGAAGACTACGCTAGTGCTGCCATAGTTAGAGTGGGGTAGGGGGGCCCAAGCTTGGTGAACATCCCTGGGCCTATGGTAAAGTTAATCCGCCCCTGGGTATTACCCTCTAGACCCAGGGGAGGGACAACTCTCTAACCATGGCTCCCTTGAGGTTTCCACCATAGGGGGTTTTTCCATGCCTGAGTGCTGGAGGGTGACTCTTTGTGAGTCGGGGGTCTGCCATTTTCGGTGTCATGTAATTTTAAATAAAATTGGGACCCTTTCACACCTGATTACAATGTGTTATCTCTTTATTTTGCGTTCTTTGGTTTATCTTATTATGCTTGGGAGTTGGGGATCCATCACATATTGCAGAGTCATGAAGCTGGACACCTGCCTGCTACACATATCTATCACCTGCACAATGAGCCAAGTAGGATGGAGCAGTGGCTTGTAGATCTCCTGCATGTACACTATGGGGGATATTTATCAAAGGGTGTAAAATTTAGACTGGTGCAAACTGGCCACAGCACCCAATCACAGCTCATCTTTCCTTTCACCAGAGCTACAAGCTGAGCTGTCATTGGTTGCTTTGGGCAGTTTGCACCAGTCTAAATTTTACACCCTTTGATAAATCTACCCCTATGTTTGTATCCCCGGATTAAAGAAACACTCAAGCCTTGAAGAAAAAACATGTATCCCAAGGTTTATACCTACATCTGCAAAGTTTATCAAGAGGTTTTTTCAAGTGACAGGGTCACACCAATCATAGCAACATGGGCCCCACCATAAATATACATCATGTATACACAACCCAGTGGCTCTTGTGTGTGTGGGCAGCATCATGGGCAAGGCAAAGTAATGCGCCCCCTCACAAATACATCCAGGTGTGGCCTAGGTAGCTGCCCCCCCCCAATACACAGGATAGAGGATATCAAGCTGATTGGTGGGGGTCCCAGTGGTCACGAGAATGTGTGGAATGTGTCCCCCTCAAACAAACAGTGTGGACGGTGCTCCAATAATTCTCTATAGGTCTTGTTATTCCTTATCTTGTGAATTACTTTGGGAGAGGGGTATGTTTTCATGTACTATATGGTTATGCTCAGACTAGGTATTTTTCAGACAAATGTCATGTGGCATTTTTGGGGGTCAAAAGTGCTGCAACCAGATCATAGCTGTTACTCAATGGGGAAAAGCGAAACACAATATTCTTTTTTCTGCTATGGTGTTTATTTATTTATTTTGTGACAAAAACACCAAACACATAGCCAGACAAGGTTTTGCCAAAGTCTTCGATAGAAGGGAATATTGTCATGTCTATATGGAAATTTGTTTTTTAACAGAAAACCTGGAATCACATGATAAAGATGTTATTTACACCATGGGCCCTGAGATGCCTTCCTGGGTGGGCCCCAGCATGTCAGTAGGCCTTGGCATTCACCCCTTCTGCCCCTACTAGCTCTGCTACTGATGGTGTAAGAACCTTTCTGCTAAGGCTGGCTAGGATTTGGATGTACACTTACAGGAGGAGTCAGCAAGGCTGGGGCTAGTACCAGTGCTATATTACATTAAAGGGGTAGTGCGGCGGTAAACAATTATTCACCGAATAACACACATTACAAAGTTATACAACTTTGTAATGCATGTTATGTCTGTAAATCGCCCCCTTCCCGTGTCCCACCACCCCCGCACGTGTACCCGGAAGTGTGGTGCATTATACATACCTGATCCGTGTTGCGCCCGTCCGCCATCTTGTGCCAAGACGTCATCTTCGGGAGGCCGGCCGAATCGCTGCCGCCGTCCCTGATGCCGGCCCCCCTCTGCCGCGTCATAACTGTGCTCAGCGGCGATTGGCCGAGCACAGTTATGCTCAGCCAATCGCGGCTGAGCATCTGATGACGCTGCAGAGGGCGGCCGGCACTAGGGACGGTTGGAGCGGTTCGGCTGTCTGTCCGAAGATGACGTCTCGGCACAAGATGGCGGACGGGCGCGACACGGATCAGGTATGTATAATGCACCACACTTCCGGGTACATGTGCGGGGGTGGTGGGACACGGGAAGGGGGCGATTTACAGACATAACATACATTACAAAGTTGTATAACTTTGTAATATGTGTTATTCTGTGAATAATTTCTTAGCGCCGCACTACCCCTTTAAGCTGAATACCGACATTGATTACACAGTTAGGACTAAAAGAGGATTTAGCAGGGCTGGTCCCCTGATGTGCCCTATAGCAGCCGCTATGGCAGTAACTCCACCTTTGGCTCTGACCCAGTTGTCTAGACTGTCCTCAGATCCATACACTAACGCATAATGTGGTTGAGTTACATTTGTTTTGCAGATGGCCACATGCTATAGTACTTACAGGGCCAGCCTTAGGGTAAATGGCGCCCTGTGCGAAACCTTTTTTCAGGGCCCTTCCCTTAATGTAACATAAAGCTCCTTCAGCCTCCCTTCCCCCCCCCCCCCCCCCCGCCATTCACACAACTACCACCCCCAGCCCCCCCAAACAACTAACATAACGGTAACGATAATTAAACAATAATTATGACACGCCCCTTTTTGCAAGACACACCCTTTTTTGCAAGCCACAATCACTTGGCCATGCCAAAAAGAAACTCACTGAGCATCAACACAAGGCTGTGCCATTTAGTCTATAGCCATTATTATTATTATTATTTGTTATTAGGGGGTCTCAGCAGAAACCTGGATGAATATGTATACAGCTATGCTCACACTACAGGAGTGTATATACAGGTATACATCCACTACAGGACATGTATATACAAGTATACAGCCACTAAGGGATGTGTACATATAGGTATGCAGCTATGTAGACACTACAGAATGTGTATATACAGGTATAAAGCCACTACAGGACGTGATACAGTTATGCAGTACATAGCTGTATACCTCTACATACAAGTCCTGTATTGTGTACATAGCTGTATATGTATATGTACACATCCTGTAGTGGCTGGTTACCTGTATATACACGTTCTGTAGTGTGTACATAGTATGTACACACTACAAGACGAGTATTTACATGTATACACCCATGTACACACTACAGCTGTAGGAGCAGTGCAGACTAGGAAAGCTGGGTGACTTCCTCTGTAGGAGCAGTGCAGACTAGGACAGCTGGGTGACTACCTCTGTAGGAGCAGTGCAGACTAGGAAAGCTGGGTGACTACCTCTGTAGGAGCAGTGCAGACTAGGAAAGCTGGGTGACTACCTCTGTAGGAGCAGTGCAGACTAGGAAAGCTGTGTGACTACCTCTGTAGGAGCAGGGCAGTGCAGCTGGTACAGCGGTTTCATTTAATATATCAGCTCATGTGTGTGTATATATATAGAGAGAGAGAGAGACAAACGCTCATCTCAACAAAGCTAAGTGCTTCGCTTGCTCAGCACTCTGCTCATCAAGCCGTTTGCCTGTCAGCGCTGCTCTGCTCCCTGCCACTCCTCCCAGGAAAAGCTGGATCCAATCCTGGGAAAATTCTCTTAGTTTTTTAGGATTGGATCCAGCTTTTCCCTGGCACCCAGCATGAAGCAACAGGGAGTGGAGCAGTGCTGAAAGGCAATTGGCTTGATGAACAGAGCGCTGCGCCAGCGATTCGCTCATCTCTAATAAATATATACACACAGTATACACATACATACAGGGCCGGTTTTAGACTAAATGTGGCCTTGGGCAAAGTTGAAGGTGGGGCCCCAAATGCTGAAATATTGTAGCAGCAATTTAAGGTTCCCATACACTTTTTGGTGGTACCTGCTGCTCGTGGTGGGTTCGGCCATCAGTGTAAGGTGAATGGGGCTCTTTGTACAGTCCTCTGACATGATATCAGTGGACATATGGGGTTGGGCTTGATAAAAAATCAACATCCAACCTCTTTGTTCTCAGAGAGACAAGCCGTCATCAGATCTGTCTGGCTATGGCTTACCCCTTCTATAGAGAACACAAACGCTCAGCTGTGCCGAACATTCCTGAGTATGGGGAGGATGGGGCCAGATGAGATTTTTTATATATATATATATATATATATATATATATATATATATATATATATATATATATATATATATATATATATATATATATATATATATATATATATATATATATATATATATCATTAGTGATGTGTGTGCAGCCCTTGCTGTATATAGTGAACAATGAAGATATATACTACCTGACCACATTCCCTGGTGTCCTCAGGCCTTGTCTGTGGGATCCCCCAGTCCCAGCTCTCACTTCTGGTCCTCTCTCTGAAGTGATCGGCCGTTCAGCCAATCACTGGCCGTAACAAACAGACAAGGCCTGAGGACACCAGGGAATGTGGTCAGGTAGTATATATCTTCATTGTTCACTATATACAGCAAGGGCTGCACACACATCACTAATGATATATATATATATATATATATATATATATATATATATATATATATATATATAATCATTAGTGATGTGTGTGCAGCCCTTGCTGTATATAGTGAACAATGAAGATATATACTACCTGACCACATTCCCTGGTGTCCTCAGGCCTTGTCTGTGGGATCCCCCAGTCCCAGCTCTCACTTCTGGTCCTCTCTCTGAAGTGATCGGCCGTTCAGCCAATCACTGGCCGTAACAAACAGACAAGGCCTGAGGACACCGGGGAACGTGATCAGGTAAGTACCAGCTTTATTATGTTATACGCACAATCATCAGACAATGATTTTTACACTTGCCAAAAGACAATGATCATTTGATTACTGTTGTCTCTATATACACAGAGCGATATCGGCCAGGTTAGGACAATTTTCGGTCCGTGTATTATGGCCCTTCAGAAGGTTACATGCCGGGACTGACGTTACATGCCGGGACTGACGTTACATGCCGGGACTGACGCTACATGTCGGGACTGCCGCTACAAGGCGGGACTGCCGCTACATGCCGGGACTGCCGCTACATGCCGGGACTGCCGCTACATGTCAGCACCGCCGCTAGTGGTGTAAACACAAAAACTATCTATATGCATTGTTTTAAAAAATAAAATGAAAAAATCACTATATCAGGACCAAATATTACCTCCATACCGTTATTGATGAAAACATACTATGTATAGGCCAATATTACCACCATAAAGTGACCGCCCCATAATGACACTATATACACGCCAATATTAGCACCACACCATGACCGCAACATAATGATTCTATATACACTATATACAGACCAATATTACTGCCATAGAGTGACCACCACATAATAACTCTATATACACTATATACAGACCAATATTACCGCTATAGACTGACCACCACATAATGACTCTGTATACACTATATACAGATCAATATTACTGCCATAGAGTGACCACCACATAATGACTCTATATACAGACCAGCACACACCATGACCACCACATAATGACTCCTTATATACACCATATACAGACCAATATTACCACCATAGTGTGATCACCACATAATGACTCTATATACACACTATATACAGACCAATATCATGTGACGGTCACTGTATGGCGGTAATATTGATCTGTATATAGTGTATATAGAGTTGTTATGCAGCGGTCAGTCTATGGTTGTAATATTGGTCTGTATATAGTGTATATGGAGTCATTATGTGGCGGTCACTCTATGGCGGTAATATTGGTCTGTATATAGTGTATAGAAAGAGTCATTATGTGGCGGTCACTCTGGCGGAAATAACTCTATATACACTATATACAGACCAATTTTACCACCATAGACTGACCACTGCATAATGACATTATACACACTATATACAGACCAATATTACCGCCATAGACTGACCACTGCATAATGACACTATATATACACTATATACAGACCAATATTACTGCCATAGAGTGATCACCACATAATGACTCTATATACACTATATACAGACCAATATCATGTGGCGGTCACTCTATGGCGGTAATAATGGTTTGTACTGTATATAGTGTGTATATAGAGTCATTATGCATTATGTGGCGGTCAGTCTATGGCAGTAATATTGGTCTGTATATAGTGTATATATAGAGTCATTATGTGGCGGTCACTCTATGGCGGTAATAACTCTTTATACACACTATATACAGACCAATATTACCGCCATAGACTGACCACTGCATAATGACACTATATATACACTATATACAGACCAATATTACTGCCATAGAGTGATCACCACATAATGACTCTATATACACTATATACAGACCAATATCATGTGGCGGTCACTCTATGGCGGTAATAATGGTTTGTACTGTATATAGTGTGTATATAGAGTCATTATGCATTATGTGGCGGTCAGTCTATGGCAGTAATATTGCTCTGTATATAGTGTATATAGAGTCATTATGCATTTTGTGGCGGTCAGTCTATGGCAGTAATATTGGTCTGTATATAGTGTATATATAGAGTCATTATGTGGCGGTCACTCTATGGCGGTAATAACTCTCTATACACACTATATACAGACCAATATTACCACCATAGACTGACCACTGCATAATGACTCTATATACACTATATACGGACCAATATTACCACCATACAGTGACCGCCACCTTATTTTTTTCTCAATAAAATACACCGTGGTGCCTTAGTGACATCATCATACACTATACATAGGAGCTGCAGCCAATCAGCGGCCTCAGTGGTCACCAGAGAATGGCTGCAGCTCCTATATACAGTCTATTCACCTCAACACTTGGGAGTCAGCAGTGCTTCTTATACACACACACTAATTAATATATATATATATATATATATATATATATATATATATATATATATATACACACATACACACACACACACACACTCTAACACATCCATAAAAACACATTATACAAATCCAAACCATCCAGCCCACACACTACACACATGACATGTAACACACACTACAATCATCCATTATACACATAGCATTCATACACACACTACATGTACAGTATACTTACCCCCTCTAACAGCATGCTGGGTGTAGTTGACCTTGTCCATGGCAGCAGCAGCACCAGGAGGTTCTGCTCCTTACACTGCAGCCCTCTCCTCTATCGTCCCGACAGCTCCACACCAGCCTCACCAGGAAGAGAGAGGAAATCACATGGTACAGAAGGGAGGGGGAGGGGGAAGCTACACACTCCGGAGCAGAGCGTCCTGTAGCCTCTGTGTGACCCCTGATAGCAGCCATAAGCTGCAGCCAGGGATCACTGACAGAGGCTGCAGGACGCTGTCTGTGCGCTCCTGCACCTAACACTCACTGGAACTGTGGCAGGGGGCCCCTGGGGGATGGGGGCCCTAGGCAACTGCCCTCTTTGCCCCCCCCTAACACCGGCCCTGCATACATACAGTATATACATGATGTGTGTAGAGGCCAGGCTTGTATATAAGGCCCCATGCCTCTCCCCTCCATCCAGCCAGGCACAGCTCTGCCTCCTCTATGAGAGGAAGCTCACATCACACACATCATGGCCGCCCTCCATCCCAGTGATGTCCACACACATCATACATAACACTGTCCCCAGCATCCTCCTCAGGGGGTAAGGGGAAAGCACTGCTGCATTACATTCAGGAGGCTGGGAAAGCTGGGTGACAGGTAATGATCAGCCAATATCCTCCTATATACACTCTACCTGGTTGTTTAGTAAGAAAGGAACAACAGAATGGCCGTACAGAACACAAGGAAAGCTGGGTGACCGGCAGTAGTGGTCAGCAGACCCAAGAGAAAACATAGTATAGTAATTACTAGCAATGGATTTCATATTTCCTACTCTTGTCTCAGCATTCCTGCAGCAGCCTGTATCTCAGCTTCCTCATGCCTGCAGCCTGTATCTCAGTATTCCTGCAGCAGCCTGTATCTCAGCATTCCTGCAGCAGCCTGTATCTCAGCTTCCTCATGCCTGCAGCAGCCTGTATCTCAGTATTCCTGCAGCAGCCTGTATCTCAGCATTCCTGCAGCAGCCTGTATCTCAGCTTCCTCATGCCTGCATCAGCCTGTATCTCAGCTTTCTCATGCCTGCATCAGCCTGTATCTCAGCCTCCTCATGCCTGCATCAGCCTGTATCTCAGCTTCCTCATGCCTGCATCAGCCTGTATCTCAGCTTCCTCATGCCTGCATCAGCCTGTATCTCAGCTTCCTCATGCCTGCATCAGCCTGTATGTCAGCTTCCTCATGCCTGCATCAGCCTGTATCTCAGCTTCCTCATGCCTGCATCAGCCTGTATGTCAGCTTCCTCATGCCTGCAGCAGCCTGTATCGCAGCTTCCTCATGCCTGCATCAGCCTGTATGTCAGCTTCCTCATGCCTGCATCAGCCTGTAGCTCAGCTTCCTCATGCCTGCAGCAGCCTGTATCTCAACATTCCTGCAGCAGCCTGTATCTCAGCATTCCTGCAGCAGCCTGTATGTCAGCATTCCTGCAGCAGCCTGTATGTCAGCTTCCTCATGCCTGCAGCAGCCTGTATCTCAGTATTCCTGCAGCAGCCTGTATCTCAGCATTCCTGCAGCAGCCTGTATCTCAGCTTCCTCATGCCTGCATCAGCCTGTATGTCAGCTTCCTCATGCCTGCAGCAGCCTGTATCTCAGTTTCCTCATGCCTGCAGCAGCCTGTATCTCAGCTTCCTCATGCCTGCAGCAGCCTGTATCTCAGCATTCCTGCAGCAGCCTGTATCTCAGCATTCCTGCAGCAGCCTGTATCTCAGCTTCCTCATGCCTGCAGCACCTGTATCTCAGCTTCCTCATGCCTGCATCAGCCTGTATGTCAGCTTCCTCATGCCTGCAGCAGCCTGTATCTCAGCTTCCTCATGCCTGCAGCAGCCTGTATCGCAGCATTCCTGCAGCAGCCTGTATCTCAGTTTCCTCATGCCTGCAGCCCCACCAGGGTGAGCTCCGTCTCCTCCCTCCAGAACATGACTGTAATAGCGCCCTCTACCGGCCCGAGGCTCCTCCCCCCACTGCGGACGGTGTACCTGGTACTGAGCTGTACAGTGATGGGCACAGTGGTCCGTTGTTAGGAGCCCAGGCTGTGTGTATGGAGCACTGATCCCTTCCTCCTGCCTCCTCACAGCAGGATGAGAGAGACATGGTGCCGCCCCCAGCCTGCCACACACTGCCCCCTGTGGTGGAGGACACTCACTGCAGCTTCTGACAGGACACAGAGGCCGGGAGCTGTGCGGAGTGACGTGTCACCTGCTGTAATGTGTAGCGGCCAATAGGGAGGAGGTGGTGGCGGGAATACGAGGCCTCATCCACGCAGCAGCAGCATCTCTGTAGTGTCCTCTGGCAGAAACACAGCACATCTGACTTCTATTTGTAGTTAGGTGTGCAGTGCATCTCTCTACCAGAGCGCCCCCTAGCTGGCCGGGAGTGAGGCGCCCTGTGCAAGCGCACAGCTCGCACACCCCAAAGGCCGGCCCTGAGTACTTATAATACTTTTGAAATGCTGCTGCTAACCTGTGTTTTGTTAATACTTGCTAGTAGAGATGAGCGAACCTCGAGTCCATCCAAACCCGAACTTTCAGCATTTGATTAGTGGTGGCTGCTGAAGTTGGATAAAGCCCTAAGGCTATGTGGAAATCATGGATATAGTCATTGGCTGTATCCATGTTTTCCAGACAACCTTAGAGCTTTATCCAAGTTCAGCAGCCCCAGCTAATCAAATATCGAACTTTCTGGTTCGGATGGACTCGAACCCGGTTCGCTCATCTCTACTTGCTAGTCATTGCAATTACTCCCTGAGGCTTCACACTGCCTTAACATTCTGGAAAAATGGCAATAAAAATGCCTTGGCGTTTTTTTTTGCAAAGACGCCAGCGGCCAGATGTAAGCCAGAAGTCAATGGAAGTTTATGATATGCCTTACAGTATAGCCGGCATTGGGGGGGGGGGGTTGTGCAACAGGCCAGCAGCCTGCACCATCCCTGAGTGAGCTCTGCCGGGGGTAAGTTACCATTCCAGTGCCTTGCACACTGTGTCACGTAGTGAGAGCGCCCGTAATAAGTGTATATTGGTGATATGTATAACTTTTGGGGGGCAATATAATACTTTAATAAAAATTTTCGACGGACTTCACCTTTAAAACCCACCTTTACACCCCTGTGAAAATATGAAAAATATTTATTGGTTGTGGGGGCATTGGGCTAGATAAGTATGTTTTAGTACACAGGGGTTGGAATACCCCTTTAGGGGACCTTCACACAGGGCAACTCGCAGCAAAAATCTCGCTGTGACTTTTGCAGCGAGATCCGCTACGATGAAAGGTCCTGGCAGATTATTAGAGATGAGCATGCGCGAGTCGATCCGAACTCGAACTTTCGTCTCATTTTCTCCCTACAACACATCAACCTCAAAAACTGACTGTTCACATGAGTCATGTCTGATCCATCCTGCTCCTGGGCTGACTGCCATCTCCTCCCATGTGTACATATAACAATCTACATTACACAGGGAACAGATAAGGAGCAGAGAACAGACTAGTGACCGTGCCAGGGGTAGTGAGTGTGCACGGGGCAGTGACTGGGCACAGGGCAATGAGTGTGCACGGGGCAGTGACTGGGCACAGGGCAATGAGTGTGCACGGGGCAGTGACTGGGCACAGGGCAATGAGTGTGCACGGGGCAGTGACTGGGCACAGGGCAATGAGTGTGCACGGGGCAGTGACTGGGCACAGGGCAATGAGTGTGCACGGGGCAGTGACTGGGCACAGGGCAATGAGTGTGCACGGGGCAGTGACTGGGCACAGGGCAATGAGTGTGCACGGGGCAGTGACTGGGCACAGGGCAATGAGTGTGCACGGGGCAGGACACAACAAGTGGGAGCAGAAAACTCCTCATAAAGGCGGCAGCAGCAGGTCACACAAGGTCTCAGCTCCCTCTCTGCTCGGCACCGCCCCATTTCCTGCACGTCACACAGTGCCGGGTCATACCAACTACAACCCACCGTGGGGGTGCAGACGTAGACTATTCCACATCAGCTAGGTAAAGCAGCAGGTATTTAGACCTCTTAGCAGTGATGTTATGATGAGTTAGTCCTGTATATGAGTTGTGTGTGTGAACCTGTCGCCTCATGCTTGCTGCTTAGGATGTAGGAGTTGGTTTATTCCACAAGTAGACAGGCGGCTGATCTGTAGGCTGAGCCGAGCTATCTCCTCCTGTAAGTGAATGTGTATGGTGCAGGTAGAGGATGGGAGTGCTGCATGTTATTGTAGTCAGATGTCCTGTGATCTGTCCTGCTGCTCACTGTGTAGGGGATGGTATTGCAGGGACTGGATCCTTTGCAGCAGTTTCCTGTCACTTTATCTACATTTTGCTTCTGTAATACTTTTATGTCTTCTGACTGTGCACTGGCGTACAGATCCCCGGGCTGTGTGTACATCGTATGGCGTACAGATCCCCGGGCTGTGTGTACATCGTATGGCGTACAGATCCCCGGGCTGTGTATACATCGTATGGCGTACAGATCCCCGGGCTGTGTGTACATCGTATGGCGTACAGATCCCCGGGCTGTGTGTACATCGTATGGCGTACAGATCCCCGGGCTGTGTGTACATCGTATGGCGTACAGATCCCCGGGCTGTGTGTACATCGTATGGCGTACAGATCCCCGGGCTGTGTGTACATCGTATGGCGTACAGATCCCCGGGCTGTGTGTACATCGTATGGCGTACAGATCCCCGGGCTGTGTATACATTGTATGGCGGACAGATCCCCGGGCTGTGTATACATTGTATGGCGGACAGATCCCCGGGCTGTGTATACATTGTATGGCGGACAGATCCCCGGGCTGTGTATACATTGTATGGCGGACAGATCCCCGGGCTGTGTATACATTGTATGGCGGACAGATCCCCGGGCTGTGTATACATTGTATGGCGGACAGATCCCCGGGCTGTGTGTACATCGTATGGCGTACAGATCCCCGGGCTGTGTGTACATCGTATGGCGTACAGATCCCCGGGCTGTGTGTACATCGTATGGCGTACAGATCCCCGGGCTGTGTGTACATCGTATGGCGTACAGATCCCCGGGCTGTGTGTACATCGTATGGCGTACAGATCCCCGGGCTGTGTATACATTGTATGGCGTACAGATCCCCGGGCTGTGTATACATTGTATGGCGTACAGATCCCCGGGCTGTGTGTACATCGTATGGCGTACAGATCCCCGGGCTGTGTGTACATCGTATGGCGTACAGATCCCCGGGCTGTGTGTACATCGTATGGCGTACAGATCCCCGGGCTCTGATACTTGGCGCTGCTGCTGCCATGCTGGCTGACTGTAGCACAGTGAAAGGTGCAGGTACTGGCTCATGGACTGGAAGAGTGTGGCTGGTGGGAACAGGGACTTATTTCAGTCTGAATGCTTTATAGGGGTTAGTAGCTATGACCTGTGTTTTTTTTTTGTTTTTGTTTTTTTTTAGGCTAGGCTATGGGCGTTTGAGGACATGTGTTGGTTATATTACTTACAGTGCTTTATTATTGGCTGTAAGATTTGTTAGTTTTGTAATGTAATATTGTTATTATTTAATGCTGTATGGTTACTGATCCCTTTGTCCATTTCTGTATGAGTTTTTAGAGCATTAAAAAAAGACCCCACTTTGTTTATTGGGCACTGTATATACCAGTAGGTGCACGCATGACCTAAAAAAGCCATACTGCCCTCTGTGGGGTGGGATTTGACACCAGTTGTAGTGTATGGATATCCCATGTGAGGTGTCACCAGAGTTCTGTGAGCCTGTGAAGTGGGGGGTGGGCTATGTAGTGTAGAGGAGCCCTGGAGAGGTAGGGGGGGGCTGTGTAATGTAGAGGAGCCATGGAGAAGCAGGGGGCTGTTTAAAGGGGTTATCCAGCGCTACAAAAACATGGCCACTTTCTTCCAGAGACAGCCCCACTCTTGTCTCCAGCTTGAGCGGGGTTTTATTGCTTAGTTCCAGTGAATGGAGCTTTACTGCAAACTGCACCTGAACTGGAGACAAGAGTCGTTTTGTTTCTGAAAGAAAGTGGCCATGTTTTTAATGTAGTGTAGAGTAGCCCTGGAGAGGTAGGGGGGCTGTGTAATGTAGAGTAGAGGAGCCCTGGAGAGGTAGGGGGGCTGTGTAATGTAGTGTAAAGGAGCCCTGGAGAGGCATGGGGCTGTGTAATGTAGTGTAGAGGGGCCCTGGAGAGGTAGGGGGCTGTGTAATGTAGTGTAAAGGAGCCCTGGAGAGGCATGGGGCTGTGTAATGTAGTGTAGAGGGGCCCTGGACCCCATTTACTTGTATGGCTGACGCATAACCAACTAGTGACTTACCACTGATTGTCATCAACATCCTGCAGTATATTTATATAAACATTTCTGAACTTCCTATAAAAAGTATATTTTACAATATTAATAGGTGGTTTTTTAAGCTACGGTTGGCGTTGATACATTTCTATTGATTCTGATACCTGTTCTGTCAGTGTCAATGTGATTACATAGAGTACTTGCAGCGGGATTGTCATCCTGCTGCAAGTATGCAAGTGCCACCCCCATTAAAGTGACTGTACCTTCAGACCTAGACTGAAGCACTGGACCCGACCCACCCTTAGTGGGAGGAAACCCCTGCCCCTCTATAATAGGGTTCCATTGATTCTAATGGAGTCACGTCATGGAGGGGCTGGAGTTTCTGTCCACTAAGGGTGGCTCGGCCAACCTCCAGTGCTTCAGCCTGGGCCTGGTAGTACAGTCCCTTTAACCCCCCTCTGCCGGAATTTTACCTCGTCCACACTCTGGCCGCATCTGAGGCTCCCAGCTCCCAGAGGTCCCACACAGCCAATCAGTTCACAGCCCCGCTGCAGTCACTGATTGGGTGTGCGGGACCTCTGGAAGCTGTAGATGTGGCCGAAGCATGGACAAGGTAAAGTATATTCCGGGGGCTGTACTTTCATACTGTAGCTGCGAGTATGTAATCACATTGACACTGACAGGAGAGGTATCCGCAGCGCATTTCGCTGCAAACTCACAGCATAAAATCTGCTGCGGATACGTTACGTGTAAAGCTACCCATACAGTATATCTGCAGGGAACTGTCTTAATGTGGTCACTAATTGGTGACAAATTTGTGTGTGGAGGTTTTGGGGTCAGCCACATGATCAGGATATCGCTGGGGAGAGTGCAGCTAAGGGTGGTATTACACAGGCCGATGGGGGCCCGATAATACCTCGTTTACTGGGCCTATTACACGACCTGATAATCGTTTAACAAGGGCTGCCAGGACATCGTTACTGATGTTCTTGCAGCCCTTGCCTAAACTATATACATTACCTATCCACACTCCAGGGCTGCTCCTGCATTCCGCTTCTCCCTGGGTCCCGCGCTGTAGCTTCAGAGCGGCCTGAAGCTAAAGCGTGCGGGACCCGGGAAGAAGCGGACAGCAGAAGCAGCTCTGGAGCGTGGATAGGTAATGTATATCACCAGTCGCCAGCCGCGCACCACTATTACACGTAGCGGTGCGCAGTCGGCGCCCAACAAATATAGGTTCTAACCTATATCAACGATCAGCCAATGATCGTTGTCATTGGCTGATCGTCGTATTTATTACACGGAGTAATAACCGGCCGAATCGGGCCGATTCGCCCGATTATCGTTCTGTGTAATAGGACCCTAAGGTTATGTTCACATCACGTTTTTGTGTCCAGCACAAAAAAAAATACTATTCAAGTCAATGGGGCAGTGCTGGGCTGAACATCAGCACCCTTGTTTTTATTTTTTTATATAAATTCCCGACTTGTAGCTTGACATGAGGCTGAAAACGTTATCTGAACATAGCCTAACAATAAAGGGGACTTTTTGCTGATTTGTGGTATGCTTAACAAGTGGGTTGGGGCTTAGTGCAGAGGGGTGTGGTTTCAAACACAGGCGGCATGACTTCCCTGGCAACCAAATTTACAACAATATACAGATCCTTATGTAAATTGTAGTTTAAATCTAATTCTGCCACACAGGCAATTCCAGTAAAATAAGTTTCGCTGAACCCAAACCCGATCACTCGGCCAGTGAATCCTGCTGCCTGGAAAAGATTGATGCATCCCTAGGGCTGCCTGGAAAACAAGGATCAAGCCCCACGGAGGGTGAGCATAATAGATAGGCGCTGTCTCATGTAGATGAATGAGAAAGGCCTCTGGGCATGCTCAGTGAAGAGGATTCTGAGCTGTGAGCTTCTGCTATCGTGTGTACCTCTGTTATCTGTATCAGGTGTCACCTGTCACTGTACTCCAGTCTGTGTTGATAAGAAGGGCATTAACGGGACATTATATGTACAGAACATGAAGTGTCAGCTTAGAGTTTACCCCACAGCTTCCCTAGCTGTCCTTTTGAGCTTACTGCTCAATCCCACTAGTTGCACTGGTTTCACCAAGTCCTCTTGGCTGCAGCTCTCCCAGGCCTAGCATTGCCTGTGTTCTCCCACCCTGGGAATCTTCACCCTTAGGAGTGGAGTGTATGCACCAGAAGCTCCACTGAACCACAATCCCCACTATAGAGGGACAGTACTGCCTCTTCAAGCCACACCATGCCGCAATAGTAAAATGGAAAATAAATAATCTTTAAATTCTTCAAGTAATTTTCTAATGACGCATTCCCTGTAATGGTAATCAGCTAAAGCAGTGCTTCTCAATTCCAGTCCTCGGGCCTCACCAACAGGTCATGTTTTGAGGATTTCCCATACAAAGAACTCCTGTGATAAGCACTGAGTATAATTAGATCACCTGTGAAATACTAAGGAAATCCTCAAAACATGACCTGTTGGTGAGGCCTGAGGACTGGAATTGAGAAGCACTGAGCTAAAGAAAACCATACCTATTCAGAGAGGGCTGGCCTATCACATGTATTGCTCATGCCCCAGTCCAAAGTTCCACATTACTTTCTTCTACAAATACTTGTGACTTGCATAGATTACTCCTAGATGAGAAGACAGCTGCGTTCTGGATACAGTAACACTACAAGGTAAGCTTTAGGGTGAATTCATTAAGGGAAAGCTTTCCTGTAAAATTTCTGTGACTAAAAATTCAGTTGGAGAAGATCAGTTTTAGGGTATAAACACACACACCGTATACGCAGCGTATTTACTGCTGCGATAACGCAGCAAATACACAACAAATCAGCAACAAGTACGCAGCAGATTAGATCTAAATAACTGAACACAGCATCAAATCTGCTGCGTATATGGCGTGTGTGTTTGTACCCTAAGTTTGCAGCCTGTCCATCTTCCCAATACATTCCAAAATTGCATAGTTCCAGATAGATACCTGATGTCTAGTGACCATGTGAATCCTTCTCCTCCCCAACACATGTTTCACGTTAGCTTGATGGCCCTGTGATGTTGGGGAGGAGAAGGATCCACATGGTCACTAGACATCAGGTATCTATCTTGCACTATGCAATTTTGGAATGTATTGGAAAGCTGGACATGTACTATAGTATAGAGGCATGTATTAACCGTCTATGTACTGTCATCTGAATATAATGAGGACTGCGTACGGGTTTTATTGACACATACTATTGAATTTTCTTATTATGCTATAGACTTCCCGGATATTATATTCTGATACTGGTGTTTCGGGTGATATATCTAGGTTTTTTTCTGCAATCTGTGATTTGAAGTTGTTTTTAATTTATCTTATTACATTTATCTTATTACATTTTGGTATTTCAATAAAGTATATTGTGCTTAAATTATTGGTGTATACCATTTTTTGAGGAGCTATTTGTTGTGTAGGAGGTATACTGTATATTGTATAGGTAGCCATTTACATATATTTTGGTTTTATATTTGAGTTATATATATCATTTCTTATGGTAGATTGTTTTCTATCTGTCTGAGACTTTTGTCTTGGACAGATTGATAGATCAGGGCAGCTGTGTGAAAAAGTAGGTATACCCTTTCTGTTTTCAGAGAGTAAATAGCAGCCAGGTGCTGCTAATCAAATGTCCTTTATTGGCAAATTATCAGGCATGGGCGGACACAATGCCAAGGTGGAAAGATATTAGAAATGACCTTGGAGAAGCAGTTGGCCTACATTTCTTACAAATACCCCAATTTGAAGTAAACTGCCCCTATACAACAGTGTGCCAACTCCCTGTGGTTCCCTATAGCAGGGGAACCACAATGTCCCCTAGATGCAATGGCTCTAATAAAAATGGCTCTAAATAAATAAAAATTATACATTATATACAGTGGTACCTTGGTACCAGAAGGCAGTTTGAGAACCGAGCAGTGTCTTCCCATAGGAAATAATGTAAATGTGTTTAATTGGTTCCAGCACCCACCAATAATTACCTACAGTATCCATATAGTACATTGAGAAGTGCCCGGTATAATCTCTACAGTACATTACAGAGCAGCACTATATACTGTACAGTACATTATACACAAGAAACATTCAACAAAACCAGCAATTATAGTACAGTAGTCACCAACTCCTCGCTCATCCTTTACTGTAAAGAGCCCCTCCCATCCCAGCACTGTAACAGATGGGAGATGGTGGTGCACTGACTCTACTACTACTACTGTACTGTATATGCACTCCAGCAGTCTTATCTTATACAGTACAGTATGGGAGATGGTGGTGCACTGACTGTACTTCTACTGTACCGTATATGCAATCCAGCTGTCTTATACACGACTGTACTGTATGTGAAGCTTCACCAGTGCTAAACTCACCAGGTACAACCCACCATCCACGCTCGAAAAAACACTCAGATACCGAGTACTTCAAGTCTGGGGGCCCGAAAAGTTTGAGAACCAAAGCACTTTCCTTGAAAATACAGTTTAAGTTCCAAGCAGTTTAAGAACCGAGGCACCAATATATGTGTATGTATATAATATAATCTATCCCTTACGTCCTAAGCAGCAGCACATAACGGGGAAGATTCTATTTTCCTGCAATGATAGGACAGATGGTAACAAACAATAAAAAGTTAATTGCCCCGCCTATAAGGCCCTAAGCTGACCCAGCCTACTTGTGTTTTTTTTCTGTCCTTCTGTGGGACAGGTGGTAGGAGGAGAGCGGGGAGCAGGCCTATGTGTGTTTCTCTGCTCTCCTTCCAATAATTCTTCTTTTCCACGTGGTCGTGTGGAGAGGGAGAGTTTTTTTTTGTATATGTATTTTGTTTCTACCCTGTTCTGTTGTGTACAGAGCAAAGATTTTATTTTTTTTATGGAAGCAGCCGCCATCTCAGTGATCGCTCATCTTCTATGCTCTGGTCAGTAAGTATTATGGCGCCATCCGCTGCCGGGCTGCACGTGGCTGCTAACCATGACGCTGCTCAGACAGGATGCTGCTTCCTGGTGTCTGTCCTCACTCTTCAGAGAGGTAAGTCATACTGCCTTTTTTGTGAGGATTTGTATGGTGCCTGTGCAGGCTCTCTCTGCCTGGAAGCCTGACCTGTATTGCAGGAGGCCTGTGTGCAGGCTAATGGATATAAAGTTCATGAGATTTATAATAGTTTATAATTTTATTTTTATTTTTTTGCCTGTATGAGCTCTGTGAGACAGTTCCGCTATGTGATCATGCGGTATGGGTCCTGCTATGTAATAATACAGTAAAAACTATGGATCTGCTATATGTGAATGCTGCCTTAGATAAGAGCTGTTAGTTGTGTGGTCACTGAGCTGTTTGTGCACCTGGTTGCTGATTTCTTGCACTAGTTGCTGGTTGTGTATTGATTGCACCTGGTATCTTTCTTACACTGGCACTACTTTTTCTTTGTGCATTGTGTGTACACAACCCTAGATTTGCTAGGTGTGTATTGGTGACACCTGATGCGTGATTCATTACACCTGAGTGTGATTCCTGGCTCTAGTACTGCGATTGAAGGATGCAGTGAAGCTGTGAGACTGCAGTGTGGGCAAGCCCAGAGTTGCTAGGATTGATTCCTTGCTCCAGTTCTGCTGTGGATGCATTGTGTGAACACAAGCCTAGAGTTGCTGTTATTGCACCTGGCCTCTGATTCCTTGCTCTAGCACTGCTCTGGAAAGATGCATTGTGTGAACACAAGCCTAGAGTTGCTATTTATTGCACCTGATGTCTGATTCCTTGCTCTAGCTCTGCTGTGGAAAGATGCATTGTGTGAACACAAACCTAAAGTTGCTATTTTGTTTATTACACCTGATGTTTCATTCAGTACTGCTATTGAATGAGGCAGTAAAGTTATGAAATTGCGTTGTGTGAACACAACCCTAGGATTGCTAGTGGTGTATTGATTGCACCTTAATGTCATCTATAGCTCTGCTTTTTGTTTGATGCAGTGCAGTTATGAGACTGCATTGTATGAACACAACCCTAAAGTTCCTGGTTGTGTATTGAGTGCATCTGGGGTCTTTTCTAGCACGGTTACTGATATTTTAATGTTGCATTGAAGCTATGAAACAGCATTGTGTGTACACACGCCTAGAGTTGCTACATGTATAGTACTGCTATTTTTAAAATAGTAAAACGAAGATATTGCAGGGTATGATCACAACTTTAGTTTCTAGTTGACAACCTGGTGGCTGTCTTACATTAGTTCTGCTATTGAAACAATGATCCATTGAAACAATGAGGCTGCATTGTGTGAACACAGCCTTAGAATTGCTAGTTGTGTATCAGCTGCTCTGAGGTATCTGGTTTTCTTGTACTACAGAGCAGTCTGTTGCCTCTTTACCTGGCACAGGTTTATTATCATTTTATCTCAATTAATGCAGAAATCTAATGTCCAAGGTTTCAGGGTGAGGAAACCTTTGGGAAAGCTCAGTCACTTATGTATGTGTGTCCTGCAAGATTCCACATCCAGATGGCAGTGGAATTTATTTTTGTTTGTAGATTGTATTTTCATTGTAACTCATTACAGAAGATGCTATGTCTTAAGCAGATGGTGCTTGCTTCTAAGTATGCGTGTAACCCCACATTTGGCTTCCCGATCTGTGGCCCCTCCACGCTTGCAGAGGAGCATTAGACTTTGCCAGAGATGGATGTTCTTTCTAATAATACTCTATGTACCATGAGAATCCACCTAAATGGATTGGGGACACTGAGGAAGGACTCTTCCTTACAGAAAGGTACAATCTCTGCCCCAGTTTGAAAAGGAGAAGGAAATCCTCCCTTGTTCCCCATTCTATAGAAGTTTCCAGCATTGAAGGTACTGGAAGAAATGATGGATCAGTCACTAAAAGGGATCATCCATCTCAGAGGTCTTGTGGATGGGGACAAAGAAGCTTGTGACTAAAGCTTCTCTGGCAGCAACCGTGGGTTTACCTTATGATGCCATATTCTCAACAATTTCCGATCCAAAGAAAGTAAGTTGTTGGTGAACGTCCATAGATCTACAGTTCTAAGCAAAGAAGGTTCCATATGGAGAACATATGCTCTGTGCTCCCCCTCCCTAAAGGAGACTAACCATGCTAGTTGTGAGAGACTCGTATCTACATGTACCTGGCTACAGAGAAGACTGCATATTACTTTGCATCTTTCTGAAATCGCCTCCGCTCCCTTTACATTCACTAAGGTTACCTGCCGGGCCTGGGATGACATATATCCTAAGATAAGAAGGTAAGTAGGTGGGACACTCTTCTATGTTATGTCAGCTGTAGTCACCATCTGGAGAGAATCCAAGATCACCATTGTCTCCTTCCGGCACGAGTGATTGTTAATTGTCAAAAACTTACAGTACTATATTTTCACCTACCCGTAACCATTCCTGGGTCAGGATTCCTAGAACTCCCCAATTGGTGTCCCTTCACCCAATGATGTGAAGGTCTCATGACGTCTTCAAGCAACAAATTGAATAGGCAGGTTGGCATATGTATCCCCTTGCAGCAGATGCTGTCAGTATGGGACCAAAGAATAAACAGCCTACATTGGGTTATGGTTTATACCCACAGATACAAGGGCCTCAACATTTTCTTCAGTCAGTGGCAGACCAATCTCTCCCTCAAAGTGGGTGGAGGCAACCACCGATCCATCTAAGAAAGGGTGATACAGGCGAAGAAGACTTTGTTCCTAACAGAAGTGGCTGTCATCCAACATGTGAGAGATGAGTGCGGTAAGTGAGCTCCAGTCCACTTCAGCACATCAATCTATGGGGAAGCTATCGGAGTAAGCTCAAGAATGCATCTACTGTGGTGCATATCGATCTTCAGAGCTGCATGTGATCCGTAGCATTACTGTTAAAAGCAGAAGCTGTTTTTGCATGGACCAAGAGATCTATCCAGCAACAAGGCAAGTCACAATACCTTAATTTAAAAGGCTAAAGCCATGATATTACCCTGACAGAAGAATGGTCTCAGGACCAGGAGATGTTCTAGTGAATCGCCAGATATTACAGCTACCCATTGGTCCCATGGCCATTTCGGCTAAAACCAGGATGCATGGTTTTAACTCCTAAAAACTACTGTGGACAACAATAAGTAGAAGTCTTATAAAAAGACAATGCAGGATCAATCTCATTAATCCTGAGAGCCACAGATTGGCCCAAGAGGTCATTGTGGTAATTGTTGTCCTCTCCTGATGAATATGTCCAAAGGGACATTTTGGAGACTTCCCCAGATTCCTCACCTACTGCCCCATGAGGACGGATTATGTCTGGCAAATCACAAGATATTATGGCGACCCTTACGTGGACCTAATGGCCATTTCGGATAACGCCAGAATACGTGGTTTTTACTCCCTAAAACTGCTAGGGACGACAACCCGTAGTAGTCTTGTAAGGACAAGACTGAATCATGCCTCATTACTTCTAATAGCTCAAGAAGGCATGGTTGTTCTCTCCTGATGCATGTGTCCAAAAGGACATTTTGGAGACTTCCCCAGAATCCTCACTTACTGTCACAGAAGGACAGATTGTGTCTGGACCACCTATGATTGACGGCCTGAAGATTGACAGGCCTGATGAGCTGAGGCTTTTTAGAATTGGTGGTAAACATGATTCTGCTATTAAGAGCAGAACCCACAAAGAGAACATCCCTGAGGGTTAAGGACATTGTCTATCCTGGTGTGAAGAATTGGACTTCTCCCATATCACTGTCTATAAAGGCGATCCTTCGATTTCTCCAGGATGGGTTTGAGAATGGGCTGAAGCTGCGACCGTCAAAGTACATGTCTCTGCTCTTTATGCTCTTCCAGACAGCTGACTGTCCCATAAATTCCTAATACAGAGATTTATTAAAGCTACGCAAAGGATTAAAGCAACTGTAATGGATTCAACTCCCAGGTGGGATCCGGGACTCGTCCTTCATCACCTTGCATGGCTCCGTTTTGAGTTATCTTTATTTGAGTTAAAATACCTGACCCTCAAGGTATGCTTCCTAGTAGCTATTACATCTGCTAAACGCAGGAGTATGTTCAGACATTAGGAGCCACTGAACCATATCTTGTTATCCTTCAGGACTTTGTCTTTTACCCTTAAGGTTCCTTCCTTATCCATCATTACTCAGCAGATTGAGTTACCTGTTTTTGCCTAAATTCCTCCAATGAGGAAGCATTCCAACGGCACTCTCTGGTTGTGGGCGGAGCTTTGAGAGTTTATTTAGTGAGAACCAGAGAAGTCAGAAGATTTTATCTGTATCTTTTTCAGAAAGGAACAAGGATTGGAAGTCCTCAAAAGCCACTTTATCCAGATGGATACGGTAGACTCTGTGTGTTACCAAGAGGTGAGAGTCCAAGTACCTGAATCCATTAAGGCCCTTACCAGAAGGGCAATGTCTACATCCTGGGTGGAGGAGATGTGCATTCTCATTGATCAGTTATGCAGAACTGCATTGTGGTTTTCTTATACTTTTGGACATTAGAACCTCTGGGCAACCAATCTTGGTAAACCTGTTCTCATGTTGTATGACCTGTTCTCATGCTGTATGACCTGTTCTCATGCTGTATGATTCTCCCACCCTTTATGTGATCTTGCTATATCCCCATTATGTGCTGCTGCTTAGGACGTAAGGGAAAGTGGAATTTTATACTCACCGTAAATTCTCTTTCCTGTAGTCCGAAGCAGCAGCACAAACTAACCCTCCCTATAAAAGTTTATGCATCATACCTTGAGTGTTTTGGGTCATGTTTTCCTAGATCGTTAGAAGTACATAAGGAGGCTGGGTCAGTATAGGGCCTTATAGGCGGGGCAATTAACTCTTTATTGCTTGTTACCATCTGTCCTATCACTGCAGGAAGATAGAATCTTCCCCGTTATGTGCTGCTGCTTCGGACTACAGGAAAGAGAATTTACGGTGAGTATAAAATTCCACTATATATAATTTAGCATAACATGTTGGCTTTTAGGGAGGGGAGATAGGGAGGGAAGTCATTTTCACAATAGATACAAATATACTACAATAGATACAAATATACTACAATTCATCTTCAGTCTTAGTTCTCCACATTTTTAAAACCCAGAAGTTAGAGTCAAATGCAAGTGGAATTTGGCCTTTTACATACAATTTTATATAATAATTTACAGCATTTACCTTAGGACAGAAAAAGTTTACTCAGCAACTCACATTGATGGCTCCAATAGGAAAGAGATGTTGTGCCATAGGTGGGGGGAGGTGTAACATTCTGTTAATTTCTGGTAAAATAAGTTAGTTTGTAGTTGTCTTTAAAAAGGATCTATAGTCACCCCAACCATATTGGGGAAGGCCAGTAAAGGACCTCTCTGCCTGTCATTCATCCTGTCTGAGCGCGCTGACAGGCAGAGCGCGGGGACTAGACACGGGCGGAGAGCCGCCCAGATAACTACTTCCCTGCCGCTGTCTGTCAGGCCTGTATTGCCTGAAGTCCTTGGGACCCTAGCTACACCCCTGCCATTGTGGGTACATCACATTATGCTGTGAAACTATTCCTTAAACTTCCACAAAAATTATTTTTCCCTTTCGCCCTATGACGGCACCCCTGGAGAGGACCACCTCCTACTCCCATTGGACAGGAAACAGGACACTGGACCTTAAAAGAATCGCCTCCTCTCACCAACACCAGTTACTGTTTCCTGTCCTGCGGGAGCAGGACGTGGAGGAGTCTCTCCTCCAGGAAGGACCTTCACAGGGCTGGGGATCACCGGTGCAGTGAAGACTCACCGACTCCCAGGCAGCTTCTCTGCCCAACACTGGACTCCAGCTCCGGCACCTCCAGAGGAACGGGTCCCCGCGCGTCCTCCTGGCCCCTCCGGCATCCCCTAGGTAGGTGCTGTCTGCTGGGAGCGCGCGCGCTAGCGGGTGGGACGCATGACGTCACAACGCGGCGTCCTGCGCCGCCGGAAGTGGGCGCGCTGACGCCTGGGGGATTCCGTCCGGATGGGGGAGGTCTTGTGGGCCTTGATCGACAGCCTCCGGGCCTGGAGGCCTGTCAGGAGTTTGACTGCAGCGCCGCGGTGGGGGGGGGGGGGGGCGGAGCCAGCCGGTCCTGAGGCGTGTTCTGGTGCCAAAATTTAAACCAGCAACACTGGAGACTCAGAGTGCCTTGCACTTCTGTGACAGTCTCTGGTTGTTGCTTTGTTTGCTGCCGTTTTCTGTTACTGAGATTACAGGCGGTGGGACCATATTACCTACTATCCTGGGTCAGATGGAGTCCCAAGGCGCTGATGCTACCCAAGCCTCTTCTGCGGATAATCCAGCGGAGGAATCCACTAGGAAGGAACGTTCTAAAGTTAAAGAATGCCCTATCTGCAAAAAGAGACTTAGCAGCTCCTATAATAAAGTTCTTTGTGGGGGCTGCATGAACCGTGTTTTGGAAGACCAGGGACCCTCTTTTATGAGGAATATGAGGGATATGGTTAGGCATGAAATTAGGGCCTTCCTTCCCGCCCGCCTCCTTCTGATACGACGGCTACTGCTGAGGCTTCCCCAGCACCCCTTGCTGACACCCAACCTTTGGAGGTCGCAGGGCCTAGCCAGTCTGTTGCTCTTCCTCCACCAATTGAGGAAGATCAGGAGCTTATGTCTTTGGAAGATCATAGTGAACTGACTTATGAGGCGGAGGAAGCTTTCGAGGAAGATTCCCCTACTCCCCCCTTTCCAGCGGAGTACATAGACTCTTTAATAAAAGCAGTCCGCTCAACTATGGAGATCGATGATAGATAGAAGGACTGGAAAGGGGATGTAACTTCTAAAGCTAAATTATATGGCATTCCCTGCGAGGGGAAGTTTCTCTTTGGGTCCGCACTCGACAACGTGCTGGAGAAAGCTTCCGACAGGAAGAAGGGGTTTCCCATCATCCCTCAGCAATCCAGTAGACCTGCCAGGGGAAGAGGTAGGAAGCCCAGGGGTGGGGGTTCCTCCACTAGGAAAGATTGGAGGCCTGCCAAGAAAAGTAAAGGGTTTCTTTTCCCCTCTTCTGATAGCAAGAAGCCAGCGCAATGACATGAGGTCCCTGTGGGAGGGCGGTTGTCTTATGTTTCACAATGGTACCATCTCTGCCAGTGCATATGTGTTGGACATAATAAAAGTTGGCCTAAAAATCTTTCTCTTCCTCCCCAGGGGAAAGGTTCGTCTGTACCGATTTATCCTCAGACCCACACAAACACTCTGCTCTTGTAGCGGAAGTATATTCCCTATTGCAGAAGAGAGTTCTTATCCCAGTGCCAGAAGCTCAAAAGAAGGTGGGATTCTACTCCACCTTATTCCTGGTTCAAAAACCAAATGGATCTTACAGAAACATTATTAACCTCAAACCTCTGAACAGGGCCCTCACCTATGAGAGGTTCAGAATGGAATCCATCTCCTCTGCTATTCTGAACCTCTCAGAATTTTGTTTCATGGCCACCGATGCATCCAGATCATCAGAGATTTCTGAAAGTCGCGGTCAACATGGGTGAGGAGATTAAACATTTTCAGTTCACGGCTATGCCCTTTGAAATCTCCCAGGCCCCGAGAGTATTCACTAAAGTAATGGCAGAGGTTATGGCCCATGTTAGGAAAAGGAACATTATAATCATTCCTTATTTAGATGATTTCCTGATTGTTAATAATTCTCAATCTGCATTACTATCAGATATTGATTTTGTTCAGTCAGTTTTCTCCTCACTATGCTGGGAAGTTAATGAGGATAAATCAAATAAGATTCCAACTCAATGTTGTAAATTCCTGGGGATCTGTTTAAACTCTTGTTTACAAAAATCCTTCCTCCCAGATAACAAGGTTTCATTAGTACAGACTAAAGTCAGAGAATTTAGGTCCCATCCCCTAAGCTCTTTTAGATAAGCCATGTCCCTGCTGGGGTTATTTACATCCTGCATTCCAGCGGTTCCCTGGGCACAATATCATACTGGAGTGCTTCAATCTCAGATTTTAGCTGAATGGGATGGATTGCCTGATTCCCTAGATTCCCCTTTCATTTTATCTCCACAGACTGTAAGATCCCTGTTCTGGTGGGAACAGCAAGAAAATCTTTGCAGAGGGCTCCCCTGGAACATCCAGGAAGTGGTAACGATCACAACAGATGCCAGCCCATCAGGTTGGGGGGCTCATTCGGAGTCCCTACTCCTACAGGGAAGATGGAGTGCGGAAGAGGCAAGACAGTCCCAAAATGTAAGAGAACTGAAAGGCGTTTTTCTATCTTTGACGCAGGCACTTCCAGAACTACAGGGAAAAAAATTTAAGAGTTCTGTCCGACAATGCAGCAGTCGTGGTCTACATCAACCATCAAGGAGGAACAAGATCTCCAGACCTGATGAGAATAACTCACTACATCTTCAGGTTAGCAGAACCCCACTTCCTCTCCTTGACAGCCTTACATCTGAGAGGAGTAGACAACATGACAGCAGACTATCTCAGTCGACACAGACTCAATCAGGGGGAATGGGAATTATCCCAGGAGGTGTTCGAGCAAATTTGCAGACTCTGGGGAATTCCGAAGATGGACTTATTCGCTACACGGGCCAACAGAAAAGCTCAGAAATTCTACTCCCTTCGCCCGAAAGACAGACCTGTAGCGGTGGACACCCTGGCACAGTATTGGGGGGAGGGCCTGTTATATCTCTTTCCTCCGATCAGACTTCTCCCCAGAGTCATTCGCAAGATCAGACAAGACAAAGCAGATACCATTCTAATTGCACCCTTTTGGCCCAGAAGGGTGTGGTTCAGTTGGTTAAGGAAAATGTCGATAGCCGACCCATGGGTGCTACCGGAGAGACTGGATCTCCTATGCCAGGGCCCAGTTTACCATCCCACAGTTCAGAATCTACATCTGACAGCCTGGCGTGTGAGAGGCAGCTCTTGATTGATAGAGGTCTGTCCCCCCAGGTGATATCTACATTGCTGGCAAGCCGTAAGAGGGTAACATCCATGATTTACCTCAGGACCTGGAAATCATTTTGTGCATTTGTGAACCATCCTATTAGTGTACTGCCCCCCCCCCCCCCCCCGACATTCCTCTGATTCTGGACTATTTACAGGAGGGCCTAAAGAAGAAGTTGAGACCTAGTACCATCAAAGTCCCAAGTGTCAGCACTTAGTGCTCTATTTGATTACAGACTGGCAGAGCATCCTTGAATTAAGAGGTTCACAAAGGCCGCAGTTAGACTTAATCCTACCTCTAAGTCCAAACTACCACCATGGGATCTGAACATTGTTCTTTCAGCATTAACACTTGCCCCATTCGAACCCATGTCTGATTTACCAATTAAATTACTATCTTGGAAACTAGCTTTTCTATTAGCCATTACATCAGCTAGAAGAGTTAGCGAAATTAGAGCTTTTTCCATTATCTCTCCCTACATGATCATCAGAGATGATAGAATTATTCTGTCACCCGATCCTGCTTTTCTCTCTAAGGTTGTTTCCAATTTTCATAGAACCCAAGAGGTAGTTCTTCCCTCCTTCTGTAACAATACCACTAACGAGAGAGAGTCAGCCTTCCACACTCTAGATGTGAGACGCATCATTCTACACTACCTTGATGTTACTAGAGATTGGAGACAGAGTAACAATCTCCTCATTTCCTTTCAGGGAAAAAATAGGGGAAAAGCAGCTACATCACAAACTATCTCTAGATGGGTCAGACAGACTATTGGAGAATGTTATAAGTCTAGTGGGAAAGATGTTCCGGTGGGCTTTGGGGCACATTCAACTAGGGCAGTGGCCACTTCATGGGCAGAGAGGGCTTCTGTCCCCTTAGAACAGATTTGCAGAACAGCTACATGGAGCACCCCACACACTTTCTTCAAACACTATAGACTACAACTGTCCTCTACAGAAGATCTTACATTTGGACGTAGGGTTCTTCAGGCAGTAGTCCACCCCTAGGCGGGGAAAAAGATTCCTAGTCTACTCTCCAGGGGTGCCGTCATAGGGCGAAAGGGAAAACCTAAATTACTAACCGGGTAATTTCTTTTCTTCGAGCCCATGACTGCACCCCGCCTAATACCCACCCTGTTAAGTACCATGTTTTGTCTTAAAAAAAAAAAAAGAAAATTTATAATAAAATTTTATTTATTTATTTATTTATTTATATATATATATATACACACACACGCAAAAATTTATTCTATGTTGTGTTTATTAACCTTCGCTCCTAGGAACCTTGCTAAGAAACTGGTGTTGGTGAGAGGAGGCGATTCTTTTAAGGTCCAGTGTCCTGTTTCCTGTCCAATGGGAGTAGGAGGTGGTCCTCTCCAGGGGTGCCGTCATGGGCTTAAAGAAAAGAAATTACCCGGTTAGTAATTTATGTTTTCTCTACATGTGAATAGGGTTTTGAAACATCATCCACCTGTGTTGTACTGTAAATTGCTGTAGATATTTAGTGTACACTATAAATCCCCAACAATCCCACCATATTTGAACATGGGCTAATATCAGTTTTTCTAGCGCCAAACTCCAAAGCACCACTTACTAATAATGCTGAGCCTGCCTCTAATAACTAGCGGAGGGTTTAGATCATGTGGTAGACCGACATTCACTTTTAGAATGATTTCCCAACACTGTCAACCACATGTCCACCGTTCTTAACCAATAGCTGCGCAGTGTTGTGATAGTCCTGCAGTCTTTTGAATCTTTTGTGTAGGAAATGGGGTATGTGTTTAGAGTGCGGTGGTAAGCCCTGACCTTCAAGTTTACTTTAATTGTTTTTGCCAAAGCTTAGTGTCACTGTCATTAAAAAATTTTTTGCAGAAATCAAAAAGTCCAGGCGATTTTTAAGAAACTTTGTAATTGGGTTTATTAGGCAAATATGCCATTATCTGCATTCAAAAAGCCTTTCCCCAGGTCCCCACTTCCCTCCTCTCTCATTCACTGCTCATTATCAGGAAATCTCGACTCTTTTACGTCAGTCGGGCCCTGTCTGTTCTATGAAGAGGAGAGGGAGAGGAGGAAGGAGGGAGATTAGCAGCAGAGAACAAATGATTACACAGCAGGAAGCTGTGTGAAGCTGGTATTCACAGGTCAGAGAGGTCAGTGCTGACCTCAGATGAGATAGCTTCGTGATGTAGCTGTAAATTAACTCTTTGTTGTCCTGTATTGGTGCCTCATCTCCCTCAACCCCTCCCCTCTCCATAGACAATCATGAAGACAGGGGTGAGAGCTTCAAACTGCTTTTTCATAATAAAAATGCATTTTTCAGGTAATAAACCCAATTACAACGTTTCTTAAAATCGCCTGTACTATTGATTTCTGAAAATAAAATGACAGTGACACTTTCATGGCTAAAGTATTCATGTAAATAAGTATTCCATAAAAACACAAGTCACAGTTCCTACATTTATCAGATGGTAAATTATATCTTACATACACAGATTTATCAGACCTCTCTCTTTTCCTATTTATTACTACAGGTTGTTGCGTAACTGATTCCCAAATGGCTACGCGACTGTTTGAGGGTAAAGAGCATGCATCTTATTATCAGAAATACAGATTTGGTCCGCCACAAGAGATACAAGACATTATCCTGAGCTATCTTCAAGAAAAAGTAAGAATTTTTCAATAAAGATTCTTATTTGCTGTATTGAAAGTAGAAACTGATGGGAGATTATATGATCTTAAAATGATTCTCAGGTGTATATGACTGTAAGGCTAGTTTCATACAGCTATAATTCAGAAGCATTTTAGCATCAGTATGATGACCCTAACACCCATATCCCTCCAGCTCTTCTGTACATAGATCACCAAAAGCCCCAGTGGGATCTACAGTCAGTCCAATACTACAAGGGCCCCAGTGCTGAAGTTGTAACAAGATTGCTAAAATGTACTGCTATCTGAAATGCTAATATGTAATTTACATATGCTGTATATACTATACTATACATTTTTCCCCTGCTGGAAGTGCATAGAGAAAATATGAAACAGGATCAGAACTACATTGAGTTTTGTCTGTTTAACTCCCTAGATGCTGTGGTTAATAATGGCCCTGGTGCATATTAGGTTAGATAAAGGGGAGAGGCCCCTATGACAACTGATCACCGCAACCACCCTACAATATAATCACAGGTTGCCACTGGGTTGTCATGTATTATGCAGGGATAAAAGTAATACATTTAATATTTTGATAATATCAAATATCTATAATTAAATGATTCATTGCTAATTGTTAAAATAAAAATGAGGCCTTTAAAGAATGCAGTGGCAGAGGTGCCCCTGTCTGTTGATGGTTTCCAGGCGACAACATAACAAAAATTTGGAACATAAGTAACAACTGCAAACATTGTATGATGGTCATAGGCAGGTGTTCGATTTCATAATTTTACTTAAACTTGTGGGACTTAAAGTGTCATTTAAATTTCTACAGAAATCAATAGTACAGGCGATTTTAAGAAACTTTGTAATTGGGTTTATTATATGGGAAAAGTCTTTGAATACAGAAAATGCCATATTTGCCTAATAAACCCAATTACAAAGTTTCTTAATCGCATGGATTATTGATTTCTGCCAAAAAAAAAAAAAAAAAAAAATACAACAGTGACACTTTAACCCGAAAAGAAAGGCAGCCCGATAGATCAATGGATAGATCTGAAAACATCAAAGTTTGTGAAGTCTTTGGTTGCCTGTGCTCCGAAAAGCTTTTTGCCCTGTGTTTGTCTCATCAGTGCTGTATCATCTGTGCAAATCCAAGGCCTTGTGTAGATTTGTATCTCCTTCCGCAGATATAAAAATTAGAGATGAATGAAGCAGGCTATGTCTAGCTTGCTGCTATCTGCCCGTTCTGCAGAGAAGGTGGAAACAGCCCAAGGACTGCCTGGAAAACATTGATCGAGCCCTGGAAAACATAGATTCAGCCTGTGACTGTAGCCATGTTTTCCAGGCGGTCCTACGTCTGTCTCCACCTTCTCCACGGAGCGGGCAGACAGCGGGGTTTAAAAGCGAATTGTTCTGCTTCGTAAGAAGCTAAAGGAAGCCTGCTTCACTCATCTCTAATCATATCCTAACTGCACTTAGGATATGGACACTGATACAGATTCAGGTTGGGATCTACATTGCCTTGAAAAAACCATAGGCTGTATCCATGCTTTCCTTGCTGCCTTAGGGCTGCATCTAATGTCTCCATACCAGTAATCAAATGCAGAATGTTCGGGTTTGTACGAACCCGAGCATGCTTGAGGTTCACTCATGTCTACTCGAAACACACCACCAATGCTCAAACCCTAGAGATAGCTGGGATACAAGAAAATGTAAAGTGTGCATATAGTAAAGTTAAGATTTAAAGGAGAAGTCAGCTACATTTTTTTTTTTTTATTAAAGTATGGTATTGCCCCCCCCCCCCCCCCCAAAAGTTATACAAATCACCAATATACACTTATTACAGAAAATGCTTATAAAGTGCTTTTTTTCCCTGCACTTACTACTGCATCAAGGCTTCACTTCCTGGATAAAATAGTGATGTCATGACCTGACTCCTAGAGCTGTGCGGGCTGTGGCTGCCGGAGAGGACAATGGCAGGGGGATGCTGAGGGACACAGGGCACTGGAGGGACACTGAGCATCGCCCTCCCATCATCCTCTCCAGCAGCCACAGCCTGCACAGCTCTGGGAGTCGGGTTGTGACATCACCATGTTATCCAGGAAGTGACATCACCATGTTATCCAGGAAGTGAAGCCTTGATGCAGTAGTAAGTGCAGAGAAAAAGCTTTTTATATGCATTTCCCATAATAAGTGTATATTGGGGATTTGAATAACTTTGGGGGGGCAATACAATACTTAAATAAAAAATTTTGCCGGACTTCTCCTTTTAATGTGCTGGACAGGTACCCCTTTAGGCCTGTGAAAAGGATGGATTTTATTTCATAGAACTTTACTTCCTCATGCAATTTTGTTTCATATAATCCAAATTACAGTAGTTCACAGACCTGAACTGACATTGACAGCTTGTACTGGTGGAAAAGTCTGTTTCCTTTCCGTCAGTGATGTTTGTGTTGTTGCTTGGCAATGCATGTTGGAAACTTTGTATCTGGCTTAATCATCCAGTGTTCTTTTATTTAATCATATGCTTAAGAACACAAAAATGTTCACCCTTCACTGTAAAGAACTAAAATGCATCTATACGGAGCATATTAGAAAAGGATGTTTACTTTATTTCTGAAAAAATTGATGTCAATGATCTATTGTGGAGTAGTGAGCCCTATTTGTGTATGTATGTGTGTGTGTGTGTGTATGTATATATATATATATATATATATACATATACACAAATTTTCTTTTTCACAATTTTATCAAGTTGATTTTTAATAATGCAAACTCTCACCAGGTTGTTTTCTTTTTCCGCAGTTAAACAAACCTTATGAACTTGCAGTGGATGTTGGGTGTGGAACAGGACAAAGCACAAAAATTCTGGCTCCACACTTTAAAAAAGTTTTGGGAACAGACATTAGTGAAGCCCAAATTGAGGAGGCAACACAAGCAAACACATTTCCAAACGTAACATATAGGTGAGAATTTCTACACATGTCATTGCTATTGTATTTGGAGAAAAGGGCAAGGAGAGAAGAGTGGACAAAACTGATCAGAACACGTTCAATGGGCACATGAGATCTGTAATGTGATCAGAAAGGGCAAGGTTTGGCTTACATGTCAACCAACCCACGTTATCTGCATTTCACTCCATCTAGCCACACATAAAACTACTGAGCCAATTGTAATCTACTGCTATATTGCATATCCAGGATATTGTAGTATTGTGCCTTTCCAGTATCTTATTACTTAGGGTGGGTTTACACAGAGACAGATTTTTGAAGCCAAAGGCAGGAATGGATTTGGGAGGAGGAGCAATCTAAGTCTTTCCTATATGACCTGTTCACTGTTTATAGTCTGTTCTTGGCTTTGGCTTCAATAATCTGTCAGATAAATCTTTGTCTAAACACACCATTACACTGTCCTATTGTCCCACCCTGGTTGGAAAGTTGAGTAACCATAGCATGCCTTCTCTGCAGTGCCTCACCGGCTGAGGAGGTGCCTGTAGGCGATGCCTCTGCAGATCTCCTGACCGCATGTGCCGCTGTCCATTGGTTTGAAATTGAAAAGTTTCTAAAAGAGGTAAGATGAAAATGTTCTATGTCAAAGAAAAATGACCCTCCATTTTTTTCATAACACGATAGCTTGTATATTTTTCTGCATTATACTGTACTGAGGTAAGTCTGTCATAGAAACACAAGATTAATATCTGCAGTGTTCTCTTGGTGTAAGAAAATCTTTAGTATGATAACCTTTTAAAGAAAATTATTATGCTATGGTCATTTGCTTCAACTTGATGTCATCTCTGTTCAGCTGCTTTTTGTCAACTTTATAGCTAGACCCATGCATCCTACAGTCAAAACCATGATGGTTTAACAACTGTGTATCTAGACTGGTGTGAAGTAGAAAAATCATCATGAAATGGAAAATGTTACTTTACGCTACAATCATAGCTTGGTGACCTACATCTCTTGAGCTACATATACATGGCCTAGACTTAACCTAATGGAAACATTTTGTTCTAGTTAATAACTAAAATGTATTTCACAATACTTCTCTGTATATTAAAGAGAGGGTCTGGGACTAAAAAAAAAGTGAACCCATATATTTCCAGAAAAGTATCTGTCTGGCAGCCAGGTAGTATGGCTAATGGTAGTGGATTGAAATTTATGTATGAGGCCTCTCCTTTTGTCTTGATCATCTGTTACTGCACCTTGATTGGAGTCACCTGTGGTAAACAGGGTAGGATTTGGTAGGATAAAGGCCCTGTATAAGGTCTCACAGCTGACAATGTATATCAGAGCAAAACCAAGCTGTGAGGGGGGAAAAGAACGCCTGTAAAGCTCAGAGACAGGATTGTGTGGAGGCACAGATCTGGAGAAGGGTTAAAAATGTTGCTGCACTGAAAGTTCCCAAGATCAGAGTGACATTGAAGGGCTTGAACTCTGTTGTCCATGCAATATTTTAGTGTTTTCCTTTCAATAAATTAGCAAAGATTTCTGTTTAATTTTGTCATGTGGGGTATAAGTGCAGAATGATGCTGATGGGCCATAACATAAAATAGGAAATAGTGAAGACTTTCCGAATACATTGTAGATTCTCTAATCTGTCTATTCACACACACAGGCTAAAATTTGTGCAGTGATATGAGGGACACCATGTTGATTGTATAATGTTTTACCGAACATTAATAATTCCAGGTGGACCGTGTTCTTAAGAAGGGTGGATGCCTTGCTTTTTTTTCCCAACTTCCGCATACGGAAGTACACTACAAAGACCGGTTAGAGCAGATGATGAAGGTTAATTCCGAGGTCAGTATTTAAAAAATTTTTATGCATTTTTTTTTAGTCTGTTTCTTCAAGAGTGCCGTCACACATAGCAATTTCTTAGCGGATTTCTTGCTGCAAGTTTAGCAGCAAATCCGCTGCTTGGTAACATTAAAATCTATGGCCCTGCATACTACCAGTGAATTTTCATTCTGCGGCAAAAGTGTAGTGAAATCCATATTTAACTAGTTAGGTGCCGGAAAATAATGAACAGCAATGCTTACCTGCTTGCGCTCCCTTGTCATTCTCCTGCTTCTGTCTCCGGGTCCCTGCTCACTGGCTGCCAGCTCAACCAATCGCTTAGCTGTCCTGCCCCAGCCACTGATTGGCTGAGCTGGCCGTCAGTGAGCTGGGACCCAGAGACTAAAGCAGAAGCATGGCAAGGGAGCGATGATGAGATTGATCTCATTGTTTTTTTTTCAGGTTGAAGATTTTCTGCAGAAATACCAGCATGAAAAAGTGCATCATGTCCATACGGGTTACAAGGAAATTTTTGAGGCCATTCCTTATACAGACAAAAAAAGGTATTCAGATGTTTTATATCTCTTTATAAGTATTATAGTTTATTTAGGTAACACATATTATTTTCTTATAGCACAAGACCATTTTGTTGAATTTTAGCAGTTTTGCTCTGGAGCAATCTATAGGGGCATGGCTGTGATTGGACAGACATGGGACCCTGCTGTAAAATAGCGCTAGTCACTTATCCTGCCACCATTCTGCTGCTTATTAGTGTAGGGAGAGGTTGGTGCTGCAGGCGGGTAGTGATAGGTGCACCCGAAAAAGTTTACATACTGCCCTTTTCAGGGCACAACAGTGCGATTGTCTGTGCTGAGGGGCTGCTGGCTGTCAAAAAATTGGCAAGAGAGACAAGAGGAGGGAGTGAAAAATGTCCAGGCAGGGACAGATTGGCTTTAAAAATTAAAGAAACTGCCCTTTTCAGGGCACAACAGTGGGATCAAATGTGCTGCCGTGCAGGGGGGGCCATGTTGTCCATGAGAAAAGAGTGAAAAAATTATGGACATTAAAGGCTTTAGGAACCATGTGTCTGTGAATCAGTAGCTGGGGACAGGGGCGTAGCTAATGTCTCCTGGGCCCTAGTACGAGAAGTCAACAGGGCCCCCCCTTCATGACCAAGTGATGCTACTGGGGATATATATACATACATACACAGTACAGACCAAAAGTTTGGAGACCCCTTCTCATTCAAAGAGTTTTTGTATTTTCATGACTATGAAAATTGTAGATACACACTGAAGGCATCAGAACTATGAATTAACACATGTGGAATTATATACTTAAAGCGACTCTGTACCCACAATCTGACCCCTTCCCCCCCCCCCCCCCCCCCCCCCCCCCAAACCGCTTGTACCTTTGGATAGCTATTTTTAATCCAAGATCTGTCCTGCGGTCCATTCGGCTAGTGAGATGGAACGTTTCATTCAGTGCGCAGTCTGCCGCATGTACGCAACAACTGGAGCAGGATTTCCAGGGTGAGTACCGCTGTGACAGATGTGAGTATGTTGCCCATCTAGAAGCTCGAGTTAGAGATCTGGAGAAGCATATTGCAACACTGAGGGAACTTGGCCACCTTGAGAGGGAACTTCGGCTTACTGAGCAGGAAGTTAGTGGGGTAGAGATGGAGGGTGGTGATATAGATCAGGAGGCCCAAGTAAGTAGCTGGGTTAATGTAGTTAGAGGGACCAGTAAGGGATCCAAGAAAAGGAAGGCCACTTCTCCTACCATATGCCCAAGCAAAATTGCCAAGTTAGGTGATGATGCAAGGGCATCTGTATCAGAAATGGCAGCTCTAGTGGAACCTGTTCTCCCTAACAGCCGGGGGAACAGTCCAACTAGTAGTGGGCGAGATGGTATTGTAGGTAGGCCTAGACAGTTAGTGGTTGTAGGGGATTCTATAATCAGGAAGACGGATAGAATAATTTGTCGCCAAGACCGCCTCAACCGAATGGTTTGCTGTCTCCCTGGTGCCAGGGTTCGGCATGTGGTGGAAAGGGTGGATAAATTACTTGGGGGGGCTGGGGATGACCCAGCTGTCATGGTCTATGTGGAAACCAATGACCGGATACAAGGTAGGTGGAGGTCTATTAAAAATAATTTTAGAGAACTAGGTGCTTAGTTGAAGGGAAGGACCTCCAAGGTTGTATTCTCTGGAATACTGCCTGTGCCATGCGCATCGCAGGAAAGACAGCGGGAGCTTAGGGAGTTAAATGCATGGCTCAAGTCGTGGTGTAGAGAAGAAGGATTTGGGTTTTTAGAGCACTGGGCTGACTTTTCATTGGGGTACAAACTGTTTTCCGCAGATAATTTGCACCTTAATGGAAGGGGGTCCGCTGTGCTGGGGGAGAGAATCCTAGAAGGGGTGGAGAGGCTTTTAAACTAGGGATGTGGAGGGAGGACAATGTAGTGTGTAATATAGTGGCGGATAGGTTAGAGAGGGGACAGAACATTGAGGAGGGAGGAGAAGGGTCCTGTGGGGGGGGAGGATAAGACCAGTGGATAGGGAGATCCATATGTTGCGGATTAACAGTGGGGATGATTGTAGCCACAGCACAGTAATAAATCCTATTTCTTATAATGTAGCGGTTAATCTCAATGGTAATATAAAGTGTATGGTTACTAATGCCAGAAGTCTAGCCAGCAAGATGGGGGAGCTGGAGGCCCTGGTTCTGGAGGAGTCCATTGATGTGGTTGGTGTGACTGAGACGTGGCTGGACTCCTCACATGACTGGGCTGTCAATATTCAGGGATTTGCATTGTTCAGAAGGGAGCGGGTGGGCAGAAGGGGAGGAGGAGTATGTCTGTATGTCAGAAGTGATATTAAAGTGAGTGTAAAAGATGCAATAGTGGGCGATGACTGTGATGATGTGGAAGCATTGTGGGTAGAACTACAGAAGGAGGTAAAGAGTGAAAAAATTATTCTTGGTGTAATCTATAGACCCCCCAATATTACTGAGGAGGTAGATGGCCAGTTGAATAGACAAATAGAGCGGGCTGCCCGGGAGGGGACAGTAGTGGTAATGGGGGACTCAACTACCCAGATATAGATTGGGGTCACGGTTCAGCTAAATCCACAAAGGGGAGGGAATTTCTTAACCTCCTGCAGGATAATTTTCTGGGCCATTTGTGGAGGAGCCAACTAGAAGTGATGCCTTGTTGGATCTGGTTATTTCTAACAACGCTGAGCTGGTTGGGGATGTCACTGTCCATGAACACCTGGGGAATAGTGACCACAATATAGTGACTTTTAGCTTAAAGTGTAGAAAAGAAAAACATGTTGGGAGGGCAAAAACTCTTAATTTTAAAAGGGCCAATTTTCCTGGGTTAAGGGCTGAACTTCAGGGCATAGACTGGGGGCGGCTGCTGTCACATACGGATACAGCTAATAAATGGGAAATCTTCAAATCCACATTAAATAACTGTACTGCCAAATATATTACTATGGGTAACAAATTTAAACGGTTAAAATCCAATCCCACATGGCTTACAACCGAGGTTAGAAGGGCTATAAATGAGAAAAAAGGGGCATTCAAAAAATACAAATCAGAGGGGTCAGCTGTAGCCCTTAAACATTACAAAAGTCAACAAAACCTGTAAAAATTTAATAAAAGCAGCAAAAATTCACAATGAAAGGCAGGTAGCTATAGATAGCAAAAGAAACCCAAAAAAATTCTTTAAATATATTAATGCAAAAAAAACCAAGGTCAGAGCATGTAGGACCCCTAAATAATGGCGACTGGGAATTAATAACTGGGGATCAGGAGAAAGCTGAGTTACTTAATGGGTTCTTCAGCTCTGTATATACAAAAGAGGATGGAGCTGTGGTGGGTGGGGCCAGTGCTGCTAACACATGTAATGTACTGAACTGGTTTACTATAGATATGGTCCAAGATAAATTAAATAAACTCAATGTAACCAAAGCTCCAGGGCCTGATGGATTACAAGCCAGAGTTCTTAGGGAACTCAGTTCTGTAATTTCTTTACCCTTGTATGAAATATTCAGTGGTTCTTTGCTTACTGGTATTGTGCCGAGGGACTGGCGTAAGGCAAATGTAATGCCGATTTTCAAAAAGGGCTCTCGAACTTCCCCAGGTAACGATAGACCCGTAAGCTTAACGTCCATTGTGGGGAAACTATTTGAGGGGCTTATAAGGGACTACATCCAGGAATATGTAGTGGCTAATAGTATTATAAGTGAAAACCAGCATGGACAGAAGCTGTCAAACCAACCTGATATGTTTCTACGAAGAGGTGAGTAGAAGCCTGGATGGGGGCGCAGCTGTGGATATCGTGTACCTGGATTTTGCTAAAGCGTTTGACACAGTTCCTCATGGACGTCTGATGGGTAAGTTAAAGTCTATCGGTTTGGAAAGTTTAATGTGTAACTGGATTGAAAACTGGCTTAATAATCGTAGCCATAGAGTGGTGGTCAATGATTTCTACTCCGAATGGTCCCCGGTAATAAGTGGTGTACCCCAAGGGTCAGTACTGGGCCCTCTTCTGTTTAACTTGTTTATTAATGATATTGAGAATGGAATTAACAGCAATGTTTCTATCTTTGCAGATGACACCAAGCTTTGTAGTACAGTACAGTCTATGGAGGATGTGCAGATGTTACAGGATGACTTAGACACACTGAGTGTTTGGGCGTCCACTTGGCAAATGAGGTTCAATGTGGATAAATGTAAAGTTATGCACCTGGGTACTAATAACCCGCATGCATCATATGTCCTGGGGGGAGTTACTCTGGGAGAGTCACTGATGGAGAAGGATCTGGGTGTACTTGTAGATAACAGACTACAGAACAGCACACAATGTCAGTCAGCTGCTTCTAAGGCCAGCAGGATATTGTCATGCATTAAAACAGGTATGGACTCTCGGGACAGGGATATAATATTACCGCTTTATAAAGCTTTGGTGCGGCCTCATCTGGAGTATGTTGTCCAGTTTTGGAACCCGATTCATAAAAAGGATGTTCTAGAGCTGGAGAGGGTACAAAGACGGGCAACTAAACTAATAATGGGGAATAGAGCATCTTAGTTATGAGGAGAGATTAAAAGAATTACATTTGTTTAGTCTGGAGAAGAGACGTTTAAGGGGAGATATGATTAACTTATTTAAATATATAACTGGCCCCTACAAGAAATATGGGGAAAAGATGTTCCAGGTAAAATCCCCTCAAAGGACAAGGGGGCACTGCCTCCGCCTGGAGAAAAAAAGGTTCAACCTCCGGAGGCGACAAGCCTTCTTTACCATGAGAACTGTGAATCTGTGGAACAGTCTACCACAGGATCTGGTCACAGCAACAACAGCAGAGGGCTTCAAAACCAGCCTAGACAAGTTCTTAGACCAAAATAATATAAATGCATATGTATAGAACTATCACCCCTCCCCCTTCCCTGTATCCATCCCCTCCTTGGTTGAACTTGATGGACATGTGTCTTTTTTCAACCGTATTAACTATCTATGTGAAACAACTGAAAATATGTCTTATATTCTAGGTTCTTCAAAGTAGCCACCTTTTTGCTTTGATTATTGCGCACTCTTGGCATTCTCTTGATGAGCTTCAAGAGATAGTCACCGGAAATGGTTTGTCACTTCCCAGGTGTGCCCTGTCAGGTGTAATAGGTGGTACTTCTTGCCTTATAAATGGGGTTGGGACCATTGTGTTGTGCAGAAGTCAGGTGGATACACAGCTGATAGTTCTACTAAATAGACTGTTAGAATTTGTAATATGGCAAGAAAAAAAGCAGATAAGTACAAAAAACCGAGTGGCCATCATTAATTTAAGAAATTAAGGTCAGTCAGTCCAAAAAATTGGGAAAACTTTTAAAAGTGTCCCCAAATGCAGTTGCAAAAACCATCAAGCGCTACAAAGAAACTGGCTGACATGAGGACCGCCCCAGGAAATGAAAACCAAGAGTCACCTCTGCGGAGGAGGAGAAGTTCATCCGAGTCACCAGCCTCAGATATCGCAGGTTACCAGCAGCTCAGATTAGAAACTAGAGATTAGGTCAACGCCACAGAGAGTTCTAGCAGCAGATACATCTCTACAACAACTGGTGAGAGGAGACTTTGTGCAGCAGCAGCTGTCATGGTAAAATAGCTGCTAGGAAACCACTGCTGGGGACAGGAAACAAGCAGAAGAGACTTGCTTGGGTCAAAAAACACAAGGAATGGACATTAGACCAGTGGAAATATGTGCTTTGGTCTGATGAGTCTAAATTTGAGATCTTTGGTTCCAACCACCGTGTCTTTTCGCGACGCAGAAAAGGTGAACGGATGGACTCTTATGTGCCTGGTTCCCGCTGTGAAGCATGTAGTAGGAGGTGTGATGGTGTAGGGGTGCTTTGCTGGTGACACTGTTGGGTATTTATTTAAAATTGAAGGCAAACTGAACCAGCATAGCTACCACAGCATCTTGCAGTGGCCTGCTATTTCATCTGCTTTGCGTTTAGTTAGACCATCATTTATTTTTCAACAGGACAATGACCCTAACACACACCTCCAGGCTGTGTAAGGGCTATTTGACCAAGAAGGTGAGTGATGGGGTGCTACGAGACGGTTTGGGGTGAGCTGGACCGCAGAGTGAAGGCAAAAGGGCCAACAAGTGCTAAGCATCTCTGGGAACTCCATCAAGACTGTTGGAAAACCATTTCCGGTGACTAATGCTTAAAGCTCATCAAGAGAATGCCACGAGTGCAAATTAGTAATCAAAGTAAAAGGTGGCCACTTTGAAGAAACATATTTTCAGTTGTTTCACACTTTTTTGATAAGTATATAATTCCATGTGTGTTAATTCATAGTTTTGATGCCTTCAGTGTGAATCTACAATTTTCATAGTCATGAAAATACAGAAAACTCTTTGAATGAGAAGGTGTGTCCAAACTTTTGGTGTGTGTGTATATGTATATATATATATTTATTAATATATATATATTATATACACACTCACCGGCCACTTTATTAGGTACACCATGCTAGTAACGGGTGGTCTTCTTCTGCTGTAGCCCATCTGCCTCAAAGTTGGACGTACTGTGCGTTCAGAGATGCTCTTCTGCCTACCTTGGTTGTAACTGTTGGTTATTTGAGTCACTGTTGCCTTTCTATCAGCTCGAACCAGTCTGCCCATTCTCCTCTGACCTCTGGCATCAACAAGGCATTTCCGCCCACAGAACTGCCGCTCACTGGATGTTTTTTCTTTTTCGGACCATTCTCTGTAAACCCTAGAGATGGTTGTGTGTTAAAATCCCAGTAGATTAGCAGTTTCTGAAATACTCAGACCAGCCCTTTTGGCACCAACAACCATGCCACGTTCAAAGGCACTCAAATCACCTTTCTTCCCCATACTGATGCTCGGTTTGAACTGCAGGAGATTGTCTTGACCATGTCTACATTGTCTGATTAGAAATTAAGTGGTAACGTGCAGTTGGACAGGTGTACCTAATAAAGTGGCCGGTGAGTATGTATGTGTATGTGTGTATATATATATATATATATATATATATATATATATATATATATATATATATATATATTATATATATATATAATATATATATATATATATATATATATATATGTGTGTGTATATATAAGACCAATAAAACACAGTACCAGATAAAAGTAACAAATAATACGACCACATACTAACTAACACCGCCACATACTGAATAATCCACTGTACACAGATCACTCATACAGTCATATAGAGGTAGCCCCAGCTCTACACAGGGTCTATACACCATATACATTACAGTGCAGTTATATCAGGTGACTCACAGAGGGGTAGGCTGACTCTATATGACCCCCTTATAGTATAAACCCCCCTCTATGTAGCCTCCTTATAGATGTCCCCCTCTCTGTATCGCCTCTGTGCATCCCCTATAGTATATGGCCCTCCTCTCTGTAGTCCCTCTGTGTAGTCCACTAAAGTAGATGCCCCCCTCTATGCATGCCCTATTATATACGTCCCCCTTATAGATGGCCCCCACTGCATGTTGCAATCCCCCCACCCTCCTTATAGATGGCCCCTTCTTTCCCCCCCCACCCTCCTTATAGATGGCCCCTTCTCCCCTCCCCCCTATAAATGGCCCCCACTGCATGTTGCAATACCCCCCACCCTCCTTATAGATGGCCCTTTCTCCCCTCCCCCTAAAGGGGGCAGCAGTGTGGTGGCGTGGGGGGCCTCACGGGCCCCCCCTTGTGGCAGGCCGGGCTGCAGCGGTGACCACTGTGATCCTGGTAGCTACGCCACTGGCTGGGGGGCACAGAATGTCCGTGCATTAAGGGCTTGGGAACCAGCAGCCTGTAAGTTGGCTGCTAAGTGGTGTTACTCAGTGTGTGAGTAATTTGATAAAAGTTTTAGGCCTGTTATGCAACCTGTACCTGTTCAAAAAAAAAAAAAAAGTCTTTCCTGCATTATGTGAACTAGAGCTGGTCGAATGTCAGATGCCTCAAAGTTTTCTCAGACCTGACTAATTTATTCCAAAAAAACAGAGGCACATTTATCATCTGTGCAATTTTTTTGCGCTCAAAAACTGCATAAAAGTACCACAAATTTATATAGCTTGAGTAGCACAGACCCATGATTCATGTGTCCCAAAGTCTTTACTGTATTAAGTGAACCAGAGCTGGTCTAATTTCTTCGAAGCGTTTCCTTCATTAAAGCGAATCTGTACCCTTAGAGACGCCCCATACCGTCGGTACCGTTTTGATGTTCGCATTAAGACATGTCTGATATCGGGTCTGCCTGTCTCGGAGTGCAGTTAAAGGGGTAGTGCGGCGTTTAAATTACCTGCATCATCTGCTGCATAACTATGCTCAGCCAATCGCGGCTGAGCAGTGGATGACGCGGCAGAGGGGGCCGGCATGAGAGACTGCTGGAGCGGTCCGGCCGGCCTCCCAAAGTTGACAGCATTGCCACATTTCCATTTATGATAAGCGTCTACAAACATTTTAAAGGCAGCAGATGATATTATGTGTCTGCATTAAACAACTGAAGTGTCTGTGACACTTAGAGGTTTGCATGATTACAATTCTTTGGGCGGATGGCAGAATCCGCCTGAGCAAAGAATGGAGTCTATGGGACAGATGGAGATTCAAGCCGGAACGTGCTGGGAAGTTATCAGCGCGGATTCCTTAGTGTGAACGCACCCTTAGTGTCCCTTCTGTTACCCTTAACTCTTACCACCTTCTGTTTCAAGCCATTCCGCAGCAGGCATAAATTTCAAGGCATAAATGTCTGTGTGTCTTTTTCTTTTCTTCAAATTTTTAGAGGCCTTTTGGAGAAGGTCCTTTCTCTCAGTCACTTGTTCATTGCAAGATTGCTAAGCAGGCAGGAACAGAGGCTGTGGGCAGATAAGGGCTCATTCTCTCCCCCTCACGTGACAGTACATTTGTCTCTTGTATTCTCAATGAGGCAGCGGAATACAAAAGTTCTGTGGGACTTCCGCTTAATTATCTTTAGAAACGTCTGCTTGTCCTAGTTGGGTGTGGGTAGGGGGATCCGTTTGACTGTGATGATGCCCTCTGGTATGTGAAACACCTATTCAGATGGCACTTTTGCCGCCGAGAAGGCCAGCACCTTCTTGGAATAAAGGGCAAAATCTGTCCAATTTTAGCAACTCAGAAGTTGAGTGGGGAACACCCATCACTCTTTACCTGGAAACCTGCAGACTTCAAATTAAGGCCCCGTTCCCACTGAGCAAAGGTAGCGGAATTCCGCAACGGAATTGTCCGCCGCGGAATGCCGTTAGCCTCCCGCTCATAATGGGAGTCTATGGGAGGCGTGCGCTCCTGCTCTGTATGCGCTGAAGAATGAACATGTTCATTCTTCAGCGCATACAGAGCAGGAGCGCGCGCCTCCCATAGCCTCCCGCTCATAATGGGAGTCTAATGGCATTCCGCGGCGGACAATTCCGTCGCGGAATTCCGCTACCTTTGCTTAGTGGGAACGGGGCCTTTAATTATTTTTTAATTTAACCATTTCTTCAGTCACCACCCTGCTCTCGCCAACACCTGAAATATATTTAGATATTTTTGCGGTCAAAAGTTCAGACTTTAATGAGGTTCAAATCCGGGCTCAAGGTTAAGATCAGAGTCCGTGAACTCCCCCCCCCCCCCCCCCCCCCCAAGTTCAAACAAACTTGAATTTCCATGGGTCCGCTGATCACTAATTAAATGTTTGACTGGAGGCTTGTTCACTAGTTTGTAACATTTGACTGTATGATCTTATTAAAGCATTTTATCTATTGCAGGAAAACTGACATTGTTGTAAAGATTCCAATGCCTTTAGCAGACTATATTGGTCTTATCCAGACCTTCTCCATGTTCCAGATTTATCGAAGACTTGAACCAGAAAAGGCTATGGACTTCATAAAAACTACAGAAAAAAGGTAAGAAATGTGATGACTTTTTTTTTTTTTTTTTTCTTTTTGGTCTGTATTACAGAGCCAGTGTTAAAGGGAAACTATCAGCAGGTTTGTACATACAAACCTTCTGATATGTACCTGTTGCGGCTGATGTGCTCACTCCTGAACAGCTCTTCCTACTCTATTTGTCGCTGTTTAGGAGTTACTGCTCCTGAAATAAATATGCTGATTGTTTCTTTTGGTGCAGTGGGGTATTCCCCGTCCTGCTCGCCTGCCGACTGGTAGGTCCACACCTATATATGTATATTTATATATATATATATAGATAAGTAGACACATCTCTCTTCACAGAGAGAGTAAGAGGGGATGTATGAGCCATGGCCATGTGCATATTTGACCAAAAATAGTGACCGTGTTTGGTCCAGTTTATGAACACATATATTTTTACTATAAAACTTGTATACTGTTGGATTCCTGCTGTATAATGGAGAGTACATTTTTGAATGAATCCCAACATATGACATTACTCTGCCAAGGAGGAGATGTGAATGGGGCCTTACTTGTTCCACCAGTGGTGGACATATCGCATGTTTAGCCGGTGCGGCTGCATAAGGGCCCCGAGGGGGAAAGGGGCCTGCTGGGGCCCGCTGCCCCTGTCAGGCAAGATTTGAAAGCAGGGGTCCTAGGGCTGCACATACGGGTGACCCGTATTTGTGTCCCCTAATACGTTTAATCAGCTAAAAGGAAGCAAGCACGGCTGGGTCTGGTTGCACATACATACACACGCTCAGCACATTGTACTGCTGACACTCCCATCTTCCAGAGCATAGCATCTGAGAGCGGGCCGCTGGACCCCCCCTCTCTCCCCCACGAACTGTGCTGTGCAGAGAAGAGCACCACCGTGCATGTGCACAGCTCCCTTACTCTGCTCTGTTCCTCTCCCCGGCAGTAGAGAGGTCTGCACACCCTGCTTATCAGAGCAGACCCAACCTGAGGCAGTAGAGCAGCCCCTCCCCCCAAACCTTCACTGATGGAGCATCAGAGTGGGGGTGTTCTTGAGAATGTGCTGTGCTATGTGTGTTGAGGTAAGTGATCTGTGTGACGACGGATCAAAGCGTCCCACAACCCCCCCCTCCATATCAAACCCCCTTCCCCCTGGAAGATACAATACAGCGGCCCACACAACATCCTACGCGCGCCCCCCCGCCTTGTGAATTACAGCTCCAGGTCAATTCCTGGGAAACTTCTCCCAGTTTCCCAGGACTGGATTCAGCTTTTCCAAGCATCTGGAGCGGAGTCCAAGGGCAGTTGGCTAACAAGCCGATGGCCAAGCCTGGTAAAGTTCTTTCCTAGTACTTTAAATTCGCTCATCCCTGGTATTCTGCCTTTATCAAGGGCCCTTGACAAAGCAGAATACACAATACATGTGTTGGGTGAATGAGGTAGTGATTAGTTGGTATTTCACCTGTAACATGCTCTGGGCTTGTACTATGCAGTGGTGGGAACGTTATATGCACTTTGCAGCGTTTACTTCTATATACCTTATTAACCCCTTCACGTCAGCAATCCATATATATATACACACACACCCCGTGCAGTAGGAATGTACATATACGTTCCTGGCTCTGAGGGCTTTGATGTGTGGACCGCTGCAGTGAGATTGGTCCCGCACACATCAGTGTCCCGGGAACGCAGTTGCGCAGTCATTAACCCCATAAGGGCGCAATCTATAGCGATCACGACGTTTGAGAGAAGCTCCTGTCACTTACTGATCGGGACCCCCGCAGCAATGCTGCAGGGCTCCCAATCGCATGTACTGATGGGCGGGACGATCGCCGATAACACTGATCTATGCTTGCTATGGCATAGCATAGATCAGTACATGCAATTTAATGATTGCATGTTATACTGTAAAATAAGTGTGTGTGTGTGGCGGGGGGGGGGGGGGGGAGTGTAATAAAAAAAAAAGTTTTAAAATTTTTTTTAAAAAAAAACCTTATAAACCCCCCCAATAAGTTTAGTATACCCCCTTGTCCATTATAAAAAAAAAATATAAAAAATAAATCTATTCTATATTTTATAGCGTGCGGAATCGTTGAATTTATTAAAATATGACATTATTGTTCCCGCACGGTGAACGGCGTAAACGTTAAAAAAATAAATAAAACCCCATGATTGCAGATTTTTTTTTAAATTATGTATCTGAAAAAAATTTTCAAAATCAAAATTTTTCTTTTACACCAACACGATATTAATAAAAACTAGGTCATGTCACACAAAATGACACCTCAACCAGCCTAGTAGTTGGAAAAATAAAGCGCTATGGCTCTTATTTAAGGCAGGGAGGAACATTGCATTAATTTGACATTAATGGGCATCAATGGGCTTGGTCTTGAAGGGGTTAAGTAGTTCCCTTGTAACTACATGTAATCCTAGATTTTATGTGCCCAGTGCCTTAGCTATTGTACTGTATAAGATCTTTTGTAATCTTGCTGTTTTGATATATCCTCCTACCTCTTGGGGGTCTTTGTTGTCTACCCCTGTTGAAGGTTATATTTATATTTATTACATAATATTGCATATATTTTTTTTTTTAAAGGGAACCTGTGCCCTGGATACTTACCCCATCTCGCTAAGTCCCGCTCCTGGAGCCTGTCCCGGGACAGAGAGATCCTTGTTGGAAGCCCGGCGCGCGCTGAATAGATGAGTCCGATGCCCATACAGAATGAATGGAGGCGTCATTCTCTATGGGGGTCAGACTCACCTCAGCAGCGCGTGTGCCGGGCTTTCAACAAGGATATCTCCGTCGCAGGACCGGGACTTGGCGAGATGAGGTAAGTATCCAGGGTTCTAGCGGGGGGTGGGGTGGGGGGGGGGTGGTGACAGGTTCCCTTTAAGCAATAAAGATAAATAGTTTGTGCGTATGGATGACTAACCACAGGGCATTTGTACGTGTCATTTAACTCATTTTTAACTCATCTGTTTGCACAGACATATGAAATGAACGATATGTCTCCCTCACCTAATAAGCTAACAGCGCAAGCATATATAACTTGTCATAACATTATGTAATTTTATAGCCGCATATGGCATTTTACCTTGTTACCCCTCTTCCTCCCTCTCCCTCCCTTTTTGTGCCCATGCACACTGAGCAAAAGAGGCGGAATTTATGAGTGGATTCCACGTGAAATTCTGCCTGTCCTATTGCTTCAATAGAATGCACGTGGCCCTTTTAATTAAAACAAAAACATGTTTCATGGGAGGCTTTTTTTCTGCATTTTTTTGAAGAAATTCATGCTAAATCTTTTGAATCTAATTGGTCATTTCTGTTGTTAAAAAGTAATTAGCTGGTTCTATTCAGGGCTGTGGAGTTGGTGTCGGAGCTAGTTTTGGCTTGAGTCGAAAAAATTTTACCGATATTCTAATAGGACACTGTCCCTATTAGATAAGGGTGGTCGGGGAAAAGTAGTCGGTCACTATTTGGGGGGGGGGGGGGGGAGATCTGTGCTGTTCTCTTCCTGGATACTGGATGATTGTATATGAGCAGCAGTGTAATATGAATATCCTGTGTTATATAAAGTAGGAGAAACCATAAGTAGTGTAGCAGTAAACTCTCTTCTAAATGTGGTGTTTTCTCTATGGAAGAAGATTGTGTGTTTTTCTTCAGTGTTCTATATATGTGTGTGTGTGTGTGTGTGTGTGTGTGTGTGTGTGTGTGTGTGTGTGTGTGTGTGTGTGTGTGTGTGTGTGTGCTATTGCTGCAGCAGGGTGTGTGCGTGTGAGAGAGAGAGAGGCAGAAATTAAAGGTGTATTCTGGGCAACAGTGAAAAATCCAGTAGGGACAGGGAGGGGTTGGTTCATAATAAAGAAGTTCTATTTACCTGTCCCCGTGCCCCCACTGTGACCCCCTCTATATCACTATGTGTGACCCCTCTATATATATATATATGTGTCTCCCATATATATCCCTGTGTGACCCCCTCCCTCTATATTAGTATGTGTGACTTCTCTATCATTATGTGTGACCCCTCTCTATCACTATGTTTGACCCCTCTATCACTCTGTGACCACTCTATATCACTATGCGTGATCCCCTCTCTCACTATGTGTGACCTCCTCTTTATCACTATGGCTGACCTCTATATTACAGGGATCTGGCATTGTTAGCAGTGTTTTTTTTTTGTGTATGATGAATTTAGTTAGAAACATTAAAGATTGTCAGCAGGAAAAGACCACCTGCTCCATCTAGTCTAGTTCTGAGTTGTTCAGGACATGGAGGCTGTAGACTGGCTGCATCCACTACACACACAGGAGAATCTGCTTCATATCTTTCCGTATTCCCTCAGAAGTCACCACAGGATCATGTAGGACATTAGGGAGAAGCTGTTGAGCCTGATCTCCTGTACCCCAGTGTGATATATAATTCCCCTGGTATCTGACTGGCCATTTATGAAGGAGCAGGAGTCTGAGTCGGTCCTGATAAAATTCCGAAGACTGAGTTGGAGCTACGGCTTACCGACTCCACAGCCCTGGTTCTAATCGTACCCAGCTGCCTATGCTAGGATGTGTTCACACGTATTGCAGTTTTACTGCAGTATTGTCATGTTAGTGCAGAAATTTCAGTAAAAAACATGCAGTTAGTTATTCTGTACTTTAGTGAAACTACAATGTGTTTACACAGCTTTAACCTTTGGGAAATTCACAGGAAAATCTAGTAGACTTTCCCACCGCATAAATCTATGTCACATGTATTAGTCAAACATAATGTGCACAGGGACTAATTTAAATACTATATTTGAAAGACTGAGTTGTTTTTTACAGAATGCAGAGTTAACCCCTAATATAGTCACTTTGATTAAAACTGTTATATAAAATACTTCCCCTCCCGTTCTCTGCGTATCTTGTTGAACATCACTCTTTTACAGTAATTACAATCTAGATCCCTGTTTATGGCAATAAATGGATGCATAAATAATCTTATATACATATATTTCTTTCTTTTTAAGGTTTCTGGAAATTATGCAAGTGTCCTCCGCTGAAACACAAGTTGAGGTCTGGTTCAAATATGTTCTGGTGCTGGCATCTAAGTCAAAGTAATCAGAGTATGACAAGAAAACCACTGCATCCCATAATACATTACTGGAACATTTCTTAAGCATTGTAATCAGCACTACTTCTGCAAGTCCAAACATAATCAAACAGATTCATTGAAAGAAGCAGTGCAGCAAGACCCAAATTTGTTTTATGTGATCCCATGATTCTTTGGGTCTGTGAATAGCCATGTCAATAATTAATAGTATGTCAACAGTGTTTAAACATCAATAAACTTAAATATATATAGTAAAAGTTGGAGATTAGCGAACTTGCTGTAAGTACAGGTTTGTCCAAACTGGAACTCTCAGAACTTGATTCCCAGTGACTGAAGAAGATGGCTATAGCCTTAGAGTTGCCTGGAGAAAATGGATACAGTCATTGGCTGCATCTATTATCAGCCACAGAGAGTCAAATGCTCCGCTGTAGGGATCGAGCAAACCTGAGCAAACCCAAACTTACTGGAAGTTCACCCATCTGCATTGAAAAACTATAACAAAAACACAGTTGGATCATTTCTGTGATTATAAGTCCTGAAACATCTGGAGCACTGGAGTATCCATCTTGCTTCAATGAATTGCTTCAAGTTCAGTGTTCGTTGTAATGATCCCTGAAACTTATGTACAGGCAGCCTAATACCATGGCCATTTAAAGACTTTTTTTGGACAGCCACCATTTAACGCCATAAGACGTCAATCTTTTGATCATTACGGCCTCAAATGATCATTATTTGTGCCCGTAATTATCAAAAGATGCTTGTGTGAATAAATGTCTATCGGTTTAACGTTGTGTCAACATGGCCTGAAAGAGTCCCAGGGTCCCAGGACGCTGTTGCTGCACTTGTTCTCACCGAATGTTTCTATGCTTGCCTCTATGATTAAACTCACAATTGCATTCAATTGTGCTTTGACATTTAGTAAACCATATTCTCTGCAATAAACTGCACAACTTTGATGTTCCTCTCTTGACAGTTATTCATTTCAAAATAAAATAAGTTTCTTCATTAATAATGTAGTAATTTGCTTTTATTGGGGACCAGTATTGGAGACCAAACATGAATTAAGTCAAAATCAATCAATATTACTCATTCCTATCTTCTAGCTGGTCATCAAAAAACCTCCTAGCTTCTACTATCTCAGTGAGTCCAATCAGTAGTTAATTGATGGAATCACTTCAAATATCTCAAGAATTATCATTGAATTTTATGGAGTGTTAATTTGGCTTATTATACTCCATTTTTCTATTTTGGCATATTTTTGTTGGCTATAAGAAAGCATCAAGAAATACCCTTTGATGTGCTCCTAAAAGGGGTTTCCTAATATATTTTTTAATAAACTAGCATTGCACTGACTTCTTTGGGTGCTGTATATTCTACATACACTTCCTTTTATTTATTTTTTATTTAGAGTGCTTATTGTGTTCTCAGGATCAGTCACATGACCTGTGCTTTCTTCCTGTGATGTCATGTTCCCTTTCTGTTTCCTGTTCCTGCCAATGAAGGAACAGTGAGTTATCAGGTGGGTGGGGTTATGCATTCATATTCCCTGAGCCCTACCCCTGTAGGAGGAGCTAACATCTGAGCACAGTAGAAACTGCAGCAGTAAAGGCAGCATGACATGGAGGAGACCAGGAGCTGATAGCTATGTTGTGGTGGGGGCACTGAGGTTAGATTTGTAGTGTTGGGGTCCTGGGATAACGGCCGCATGTATTTCCCCTAATGTCTGCATTGATTTTATCACACTCTCCAAAACATTGTGAGCTCCATTGTGACCTAAATGAGAGACTACAATCTTTGTACAGCACTGCAGAATAGGTTGGAGCTATAAAAATAAAGGAACTATGGGGGAGATTTATCAAAACCTGTGCAGAGGAACAGGGAAACAGTTGCGCATAGCAACCAGTCAGATTCTAGGTTTCATTTATTTATTTTTTAATATTTTATCTGAATTTTTTTTATTTTTATAACACAAATCTTTCATGTAGGGATATGCACAGATTGTGTAGGAAGCAGAACAATTAAAAAATAAACATAGTCATGGTAAACCTCAATACCAGAATTACAGTCTAGCATATGTAGATTACAAAAGCTTGATATCTGCCGGTTTCCTAAGTAGGATTGTATAATTAGGTCTTGTTGCCATGTCTAAAGGATCCTGTCCCTAACACTCCAGGAGAATAACCTACAACTATTAAAAGATCTCATTCAACCCTATGCACATCCGCCATATAGGGTAAGCGGACTAACAGAACAGCTTAAATATAAACTCCTGCCTATATAGTAATAATGTTAACCGCTGCAAAACAAACAAAAAAAACAGCATATATCAGAATAGTAACCAACGCAAACTATAATCTCTCCTGCAACAAGGGTACCCTGGGTGTTTGACCTGTGTTTATAGTGATGTAAAGATAAAATGGCTCAATATGTCTAACGAAAGAACAACACCTTGATATATATTAGTCTAAAGAATCTAAAAGCTTTGAAAACCTAGACATTTTCAGGAAATGACATCTCCCTAGTAGCGACAGAGGTAGGGAATGCCATCTAAAGAGTTCTGATCTTATTTTGGCGAATAATGGGGGGTAATTAAGAATATATAGATTGGGGAGACTTCCCCTATTTTAACCCCTTGCCTCCGCAGCCTGTTTTGGCCTTAATGACCAGGCTCATTTTTCAAAATCTGACCTGTCTCACTTTATGCGCTTATAGCTCAGTGATGCTTTAACGTATGCTAGCGATTCTGAGATTGTTTTTTTGTCACATATGGCACTTTATATTAGTGGCAAAATTTGGTCACTACTTTGTGTGTTTTTTGTGAAAAACATCAAAATATCATGAAAAATTTTAAAATTTTGCATTTTATGAACTTCTGAAATTCTCTGCTTCTAAAAAAGGAAGTCATAGCACATAAATTAGTTACTAAATCACATTACCAATATGTCCTCTTTATTCTGGCATAATTTGGGAAACATATTTTACTTTTTTAGGCTGTTATGGGGCTTAGAAATTTATTAGCAAATTATCACATTTTGTGAAAGTTTCCAAAACTGATTTTTTTTTAGGGACCAGTTCTTTTTTTAAGTTGATTTAGGAGGCTTGTATGCTGTAAAACCCCATAAGTGACCCCATTTTGGAAACTAGACACCTTAAAGAATTAATCTAGGGGTATAATGAGCATTTTAACCCTACAGGGGCTGGAGGAAAGTATTCACAATTAGGCCTTAAAGAAATCGAAAATTTTAATTTTCCAATAATATATATGTTTAGATTAAAGTTTCTCCTTTCCAAAAGGAACAAGAGAGAATCTGCACCCCACAATTTGTAACACAGGTTCTCTTGAGTACAACGGTACCCCATATGTGGGCGTAAACCACTGTATGGGCACACAGCGGGGCTCAGAAGGGAAGGAGCGCCAATTAGCATTTTCAGTGCAGATTTTGCTGAAGAAGTTTCTGAGCGCCAGGTGCGTTTGCAGCGCCCATGTAGTGCCCGTAGAAGAGAACCCCCCCAAAAGTCACCCCATTTTGGAAAGTACACCCCTCAAAGAATTCATCTTGGGGTGTGGTGACCATTTTGACCCCACAGGTATTAGAGGAAAGTATTTAAAATTAGACAGTAAAAATGAAAAACTCGAATTTTTCCAATAATATGTTCGTTTAGTTTAAAATTTCTCAATTTCACAAGGAACATGAGAGAATCCGCACCCCAAAATTTGTAACGCAGGTTCTCCTGAGTACAACGGTACCCCATATGGGGGCATAAACCACTGTATGGGCACACAGGAGGGCTCAGAAGGAAGGGAGCGCCAATTAGCATTTTCAGTTCAGATTTTGCTGAAGAAGTTTCTGAGCCCCAGGTGCGTTTGCAGAGCCCCTGTAGTGTCCGCAGAAGAGAACTTCCCCATAAGTCACCCCATTTTGGAAAGTGCACCCCTCAAAGAATTCATCTTGGGGTGTGGTGACCATTTTGACCCCACAGGTATTAGAGGAAAGTATTCAAAATAAGACAGTAAAATTGAAAAACTTGAATTTTTCCAATAATATGTTTGTTTAGTTTGAAATTTCTCAATTTCACGAGGAACAGGAGAGAAGCTGCATGCCCAAATCTGTAACGCAGGTTCCCCTGAGTAGAACGGTACCCCATATGTGGGCATAAACCACTGTATGGGCACCCAGCCGGGCTCAGAAGGGAAGGAGCGCCAATTAGCATTTTCAGTGCAGATTTTTCCGAAGAAGTTTCTGAGCGCCAGGTGCGTTTGCAGTGCCCCTGTAGTGTCAGCAGAATAGAACCCCCCCAAAAGTCACCCCATTTAGGAAAGTACACCGTTCAAAGAATTCATCTTGGGGTGCAGTGAGCGGTTTGACCCCACAGGTATTAGAGGAAAGTATTCAAAATAAGACAGTAAAAATGAAAAACTCGAATTTTTCCAATATATGTTCGTTTAGTTTAAAATTTCTCAATTTCACGAGGAATGGGAGAAAAAATGTACCCCAAAATCTGTAACGCAGGTTCTCCTGAGTACAACGGTACCCCATATGTGGGCATAAACCACTGTATGGGCACACAGGAGGGCTCAGAAGAAAGGGAGCGCCAATTTGCTGGAGCAAAACCGCAGCTAGTAATGGTTATTAGAATAGCGCAGTTACTAAAATACAAAAAAAAAATGAGATTACAGGTAATGTGGGGTGGTTACGGATAATCTGTGGTGGTTACGGGCAACCTGCGGTGGTTACGGGCAACGAGGGGTGGTAACGGGCAACGTGGGGTGGTAACGGGCAACCTGGGGTGGTTACGGATAAACTGAAGTGCTTATAGGTAATCTGGGATGGGAACCTGTAACGTGCGGTGGTCGGGGGCAACGTGCGGTGGTCGGGGGCAACGTGCGGTGGTCGGGGGCAACGTGCGGTGGTCGGGGGCAACGTGCGGTGGTCGGGGGCAACGTGCGGTGGTCGGGGGCAACGTGCGGTGGTCGGGGGCAACGTGCGGTGGTCGGGGGCAACGTGCGGTGGTCGGGGGCAACGTGCGGTGGTCAGAGGCAACGTGCGGTGGTCAGAGGCAACGTGTGGTGGTCAGAGGCAATCTGGGGGGAATTACATGTGATTAGGGGCAACCTGGGGGGGTTACAGACAATCTGCGGTGGTTACGGGCAACATGGGGTGGTTACAGACAATCTGGGGTGGTTACGGATAAACGAAAGTGCTTATAGGTAATCAGGGGTGGGTACATGTAATTTTGGGTGGTTACGGCAATCTGGAGGGGGTCACTGGCAACGTGTGTGAGTTAGAGGCAACGTGCAGTGGTTAGAGGCAACGTGCGGTGGTTACGTGCAATATGCGGGGTTACGGGCAATCGGGGCTGATTACGGACCATCTGGAGGGGCTCACTGGCAATTTGGGGTGGTTACAGGCAACGTGCGGTGGTTATGGGCAACGTGCGGTGGTTATGGGCAACGTGCGGTGGTTATGGGCAACGTGCGGTGGTTATGGGCAACGTGCGGTGGTTATAGGCAACATGCGGTGGTTATAGGCAATGTCCGGTGGTTATAGGCAACGTGCAGTGGTTAGTGGCAACGTGCGGTGGTTAGTGGCAACGTGCAGTGGTTATGGGCAACGTGCGGTGGTTAGTGGCAACGTGCGGTGGTTATGGGCAGCGTGCGGTGGTTATGGGCAACGTGCGGTGGTTAGTGGCAACGTGCGGTGGTTAGTGGCAACGTGCGGTGGTTATGGGCAACATGCGGTGGTTATAGGCAACGTGCGGTGGTTAGTGGCAACGTGCGGTGGTTAGTGGCAACGTGCGGTGGTTAGTGGCAACGTGCGGTGGTTATGGGCAGCGTGCGGTGGTTATGGGCAGCGTGCGGTGGTTATGGGCAACGTGCGGTGGTTATAGGCAACGTGCGGTGATTACGGGCAATCTGGGGTGGATACGGGCAATCTGGGGCGGATATGGGCAACCTGCGGTGGTTACGGGTAATTTGGGGGGGCTAGGGGTAATCTGGGAGTAAACTGCAATTATTACTATAATAAAAAGTGTGTGTTTTATTTTTTTGTATGTTTTTCACTTTTTGTACTTTATACATTAATTATCACTGTATTACTATGATTACTGTGATATTTTCTATCACAGTAATCATAGTTCAGTGACAGAGACCAAATTGGTCTCTGTCACTTTAAATTTTCAGAGCTAACTGATTCTGGAGCGCATGCGCACTTCAGAATCAGCCTGGACGTCGAGGAGGACGGAGCTCCGTGGATCAGGTAACGTATGTGCGGAAGGGGGGGGTGACTGGGGGACGGGGGTGACTGGGGGGGTGGGGGGCGACTTGGGGGGGGGGCACGGTGACACTTTTTATCCCCTGTCACCAATGATTTATGGTGACAGGGGATAAAAAGTGCTGATCAGCACTGGGAACAGGCGATCGGCGGTATATAGTATATACCGCCGATCGCCTGCTCCGGGACCACACGGGGGGGTCCCCGATCACTGCCCCATGCTCTCCGCTACCTCCGGTGGCGGAGAGCATGGGGCTTTGATCACTTATTAATTTCCATCCCTGCGAACAAACATCGTTTGTTAGCAGGGATGGGGGCGGCCATCTTGGATCTGATGGCCGCCCGGGGAGGGTGATCGGGGGGCTGATCTGGGGTCTGAGGGGACATTTTTCATCTCCCCCCACCGTGGATTCACGGTGGGGGGAGATGAAAACTATCGGCGGCGCCGGTAATGCCCGGTACCGGCGGATCGCCGCTAAAGAGGTAGTAGCGGCGATCCGCCGGTATCGGAGGACGGGGGGCGGGGGCCGGGGGACACAGACTGAGTGGCGGTGGGGGGAGGCAGCGTTCTGCAGCCTCCCCCCGCTGCCCGATCGGCGCGGGACACTGAATCTCCCCATAGACGCTGCGGTCGCATTGACCGCGGCGTTTATGGGGTTAACTGCCCGTGGGGGAGCGCGGCTCCCCTCCGGGCAGTGGCAGCAGGAGGATGCTGTGTGACACAGCCTCCTCCTGCTGCCCGATCTCACCCAGGGACAGAGGGGGGAGGCAGGGAAAGCATGACGTCCAGGGACGTCATGATGCATTCTGCCACTGCTTTTCATGACGTCCCTGGACGTCATATTGGGGGAAGGGGTTAATGCCAAGGTATGTAATACTTGACCTCACCATAGCTAGGCTTAGCAACTTCAGTTCCACCTGGTGAGAGGGAGAGTATGCTTATAGTGGTAGTAGTTTCAATTTAGTAAAATTCATCTTGTTGCCAAAAGTGCTTAAGGTACTAACTAAATTTGGGACATCTTGAAGGGGGTCGCCCGAAAACAAGATTATATCATCCACAAACAAGGCTGTCCTTGCTGCCTGGTTACCCACCATGATACCTCCAAAAGCTCGTCCAGAAGCTAGATATTTAGCTAAAGGTTCTAAGGCAATATTAAAAAGGAGTGGTGACAACTAGGATATGGGACACCAGGGGAAGCATGCCTGGGTGCATGAACGTAAAGTAGAAGTGTACGTTTTGGTCTAGCCGTACGTATTAGGTGGTGCGTAATATTAGTGTATATATTGCACGTTGGTGCGTATGTATGATACAATACGCACAACAAACACCAGGCCCTTGGCAATTGGCAGAGCTTGAAGCAAAGATGGCCCACAGAACCTCCTTATTGGGTTGTGCAGAATTAAAATACCTGGTATCAATGATGGATAACATGGATTATGATATTACTTAGGATCAGTGCAGAATCCGAATCTGCATAAAAAAAGAAATAATCCGGAAAATCATACTTGGCTTGAGAAAAAAGTTTAATGTCAGATCCAAAGGAAGTGGTCTGACCTAAAATACAAAAGCCCAGAGCAGCTGGGAGAGATCCGTTTGGAGATACGCCGGGGTGAGTAAGATGCTGTGAGCCTAATACTGGGGTGTGTGATATATTGGGGAGTCCCATAGAGAAAAACATGCAGCAAGGTGGATGATAAAAAGGAATGCAAAAAATAAAGAAAAATACTGCATACACAAATACCATTTTTATTAACAATAAAATAAGAATTTATTCATTTATAATATTCACCTACAAACCCCCCAAAAAAACTATTCCACAAAATTTTTATTAATAAATATTATTTTATTTGACACAAAAATTCAAATGCCCTAAAAACATAAACACATCAAACAAATTACAAACACATTAAACAAAATTGGGATGAGCCAGGGTCCTTAACCCCTTCGTGTCAGTAATATGTATATATACGTTCCTACTGCACATACCCTGTGCAGTAGGAATGTGTATATATATATATATTTATATATATATATATATATATATATATATATACATACACATACACATTCCCTGTACTGATGGGGTTATTGATGTGAGAGCGCTGCAGAGAGAGATCCCGCTCACATCAGTCCCCAGGCCGCAGGTGATGAGACTCAGCTGCAGGATCGCCCCTTAAACGCCGCGATATACAGCGTTCACAGCGTCTAAGGTGCTCAGTGACAGATCAAGCATCTGTAACTGAGTGATCGGGACCCCTGCAGCCATGCTGTGGGGGTCCCGACCGCATGTGCCGACAGGCGGGGGTAAGCTCCTCCATCCTGTTGGATCCGCTATGGCATAGCATAGATCTAATGATTGCATCTTTTACAGTAAATAAGTGTTGAAAAAAAAAAATAAAGTTTTTAAAAGTATTAAAAAACCCCTTATAAACCCTCTCCCAATAAAAGTTTAAAATACCCCTTGCCCGTTATAAAAAATATAAAAGTAAATAAATAAACATATTACATATCGTAGCGTGCAGAATTGTCCGATCTATTAAAATATAACATTGTTCCCGCACGGTGAACGGCATAAACGGAAACCAAAAAAAGTACCAGGATTGCTGATTTTATTAAATTATATATCACAAAAAAAATAATAAAGAGCAATCAAAATTTTACTGCTACACCAATATGATATTTATAAAAACTAGAGATCATGGCGCAAAAAATGACACCCCAACCAGCCCTGTAGGTGGAAAAATAAAAGCGCTATGGCTCTTAGAAGGCAGGGAGGAACATTGCATTAATTTGACCCAGACTTTTGTGCATCAAAGGGCTCTTGAAGGGGTTAACATACATCAGAAACAGTGCCACATGAGTACATGATTAGGATACCTTTCACCTTACAAACACAACTCCACTATAAATAAACAATGTAAAACAATAAACTACAATGGATGGAAGTCTCAATTCATGGTCATATAGCAGCAATCATGTATGTGCAAAAAATCGCAGATAGGTAATATTGCACACCACATCCCGGTTTGATAGCAGCAGAAGTAACTATATAACTGTGTTGCTCGTTAGCGATCACTAAACTTTTTTTTTAGCGAACGATAACAAAACAACATGTGGGAAAGTAAACGATATACAGTATGTAGTGTACAGATTATTTTGCGGTCATTACATGGTCGAATAAAACGTTTGCTGCAGTGATCATGACCATACGACACACCTACTTTTTTAAAACCTTTTTACGAACGACTGAAAGATTTCTAATTTTACGAACCGATAAGCGAATTATCGTTCAAAGACCAACGATTCTTTTTCGACATGCTGAAAAACTATTTTGAACGACCTTCATAGGAGGTGGGGGCTGGCTTCAGTGAGCAGCCCGACCCTCACTGTTAATGACAGGCTGCAGCAATCCAGCTGCAACGTGTCATTAACCCCTTAAACGCTGTGGTGTTTTAAGTGTAAGTGACAGGGGCAGTTGTAACGGACCGCCGAAGGTCTCTCACCTTCCTCTGTGCGGTCCGATCGGCGCTCTGCTGGTTAAGTCTGCCACAGAGCACCTATCACACTGAACAATGCTATGCCTATGGCATAGCAATGATCAGTGTGAATAATCAAAGTATTGAATGTAAAAGTAAAAATGTCTTTATAAATACCCCAAAGCCCCTCCCCCAATAAAAGTTTAAATCACCCCCCTTTCCCATTATATAAATAAAACATAAAAATAAATAAACACATACCGTAGCATGCGCAATTGTCTGATCTCTTAAAAGATAACAAGTGTCATCACTAACGGCCAACAGTGTTTCTTATAGTAGCCAGCCCTTCCAATAGTGTCTTATATAGTAGCCAGTCCTCCCAATAGTGTGTCATATAGTAGCCAACCCTCCCCAATTGTGTCTTATATAGAGGCCAGTCCCTAAAATAGTCTCTTATATAGTAGCCAGCCCACCCCAATAGTTTTTTTTTTTATAGTAGTCAGCCCTCTCCAGTAGTCTTATATAGTAGCCAACCCTCCCCAACAGTCTCTTATGTAGAAGCCATTCCTTAAGAATAGTCTCTAAAATAGAAGCAAGCCCCTACTGTAGTTGTTCATGACTACCCTCTTAGCTAGGACTCACCCTTCCTGCGGCTCCAGAGGTTGCAGGAGGCGCCCGTCGGAGGATGCATGCGATGACTTCACCACATTGTCAGCGTTAGTGCACTACTGAGAAAACTGCCTGCGGCCTACGAGATTATAATATGGGTGGTCCAAGCAGATCTTCGGACCACCCATATTATAATCTGCTGCAACGTCAGGTGGGCCAAATTTAACACAGCAATGGAAAAGCATGGCGGGCTAAAAATAATGACACCACGGGCCAGAGTTTGACAGCTAATATTAGACTCCCCTCCTCCAAGCTGGGCTGCCCTGCTCTGTTTTGTTTCTGTCCATAAGATGGCCAACATGGAGGAGCATGTGACCATGCAACGCCCCCTGTGTCCTCCATAGGCATATGCAGCCTCAGTGGTGGACAATGGGGGGGGAGGTGCTGGTCACATGCTCCTCCATGTCACCATTTTGATTTTGTAGATAGGAACAACTAAGAGCAGAGCAGCACAGCCTGGAGGAGGGCAGTCTGATTTTAGCTGCATGAGTTACACAGGGAGCTGCTGTCAGTAAAGACAGTGAGTACACCTACTAATACTGTACACTGAATCATTTTACTATAAAGTGGCCAACCCCTTGAAGAAAAGAAAAGAAAAAAAAACTCTGCCTTTGGCGTTGCCTTGCCAGCATTGCCTGCGTTTCTGCAAGCTTAAGTTGCAGGCCTGTCAGCAGGTGACTAGCTGCATAAAGGCGGGTGGGGACCTCATACTGGGTTGTGTAATATGCTGGGTTCCTCATACTGGGATGTGTAATATGCTGGGTTCCTCATACTGGGGTGTGTAATATGCTGGGGACCTTATACTGGGGTGTGTAATAAAATAGCTTCTGACATGTGGGTACTGATTTATTTTGTAGAGCGACGCCAACAACGCAGGCAACGTTCAAAACAGGCGGATCCTTTGCCCATACCTTCTAGTAAGTGTAAATATATGTATATTTAACCCCTAATGACCAGTTGTAAAATGGCCTTAAAGGAGTGGTGCGCCGAAAAATGTTTTCCTCCATTCCCTCCCCACATGAAAAGTGCTTCATACTATGAAAAGCCCCAGATACAATAAAAAAAAAATTAAATAAACCCTAGACTACATTATATAACCCATATAAGAGAAGATATATATATATATATATATATATATATATATATATATATATATATATATATACACAATTTTTTCAACAGTAAATTGTATTTTCGCATTCAGCTTTGACACAATGCCTCCTTCTATATCACAGAATCAGTGATACAGTAGAGCGGAAACGGAATAGGAATAGGATTTCATCTCAAATGATTCACCATCAGCAGTGCTAAAGTTGATTACAGATAAATGCAATGCCTTTTTTTGGATAGCTGCTGCATCACAGAGGACACCATCTCCAGCAAGGAGCCCAGACCCTCCCACACCACCAAGTGATAAACGTAGACCCTAATGGTAGGTACCTTATTAAAAATGGGCAAGAACATAGCAGGGACCAAACCTGCTCTGGGACACTGACCAATGTGCTACAGATGGACCTTCCTTCTACAATATGTATGCTGTTATAATGGAGGTCGGCAAAATAATATAATTGCCAGAGAATATCAGGGATTACCCAGAATAAATATTCCAATCACTTGTAGGCAAAATATGGTGGATTTAATGCTTCACAAAAATAGGTACAAAAGTCATATAAGCAGGAAAGCAATAATGATAATGAGAATAAGGCAAGAGTCTCAGGGTCCATTTACACAGAAAGATTATCTGCCAAAGATTTGAAGCCAAAGCCAGAAATGGATTTGAAAAGAGGAGAAATCTCAGCCTTTCCTTTATAACCAGCTCCCTGTTTATAGTCTGTTTCTAGCTTTGGCTTTAAAGCTTTGGCAGATAATCTGTCAGATAATCTTTCTGTGTAAATGAACCCCTACAAATGGTCCATGAATGTCTCTGAGGTTGCAAGTCTTTAGTGTCCCAAAATGATGGTAGAAGTAGTAGTTTCCAATGGCAGTAAAATTAGCCTGAAGAACTCCTTGAGGTGAATTCCTGAGGTGGGGTAGATGAGTCTCAGATGTCCAGTGAGGATGGAGTTTTGTAGATGGTATATTGAGCATCCCCCCAACCACCTAAATTTCTTGCCTCATATATCCTTTTGGATGTGAATATATACATTTTAATGACTAAATATGGTTACACCCAGTACAACTTATATCCCTAAAAATGGTATTCTGACAAAGCTCCAAGTAGATTGGTCAAGCTGGATACGTAGTAACATCTGGTTATGATCCATATATTGCCCACGTGACCCTCAATACACGACCAAACTAGGACTTCCAGTTGTCCACCATTTTGGAGGTCAGAAAACTACTAGGTGAAAGTTCAGCCCTATACTCAGTGTAACCAGGGGCGGTCTTGGCATTTCTGGGGCCCCAAGCGAAGTTATGTCTGGGCCCCCCCCCTCGACATGCGTTCCAAAACAATAGACCGCTGTGTGTTGCCCCCAGTAGTATATACCCCTTGTGCGCTACCGCCAGTAATATATACTCCTTGTGTGCTGCCCCCAATAGTATATAGCCCTTGTGTCCTGCCCCCAGTAGTATATACCCCTTGTTTGCTTCCCCAAGTAGTATATAGACCCCTGTGTTTTCCCCCAGTTATATATAGACCCCCGTGTGCTCCCCCAGAAGTATATAGATCTCCTGTGTGCTGCCTCAGTTGTATATAGACCCCCTGTGTGCTGCCCCCAGTTGTATATACCCCCTGTGTGCTCCCCCACTAGTATATAGGCCCCCTGTGTGCTCCCTCAGTGGTATATAGCCCCCTGTGTGCTCCCCCACTTGGATATAGACCTCCTGTGTGCTCCCCCACTTGGATATAGACCCCTGTGTGCTCCTCCAGTAGTATATAAACCCCCTGTGTGGTTCTCCCAGTAGTATATAGACCCCCTGTGTGCCCCACCAGTATTATATAGCCCGCTTGTGTGCTGCCCCAGTAGTATACAGACCCCTGTGTGCTCCCCCAGTTATATATAGACTACCTGTGTGCCTCACAAGTAGTATATAGACCCCCTGTATGTTCCCCCAGTAGTATATAGACCCCCTGTGTGCCCCACCAGTAGTATATAGACCCCTGTGTGCTCCCCCAGTAGTATATAGCCCCCCTGTGTGCTCCCCCACTTGGATATAGACCTCCTGTATGCTCTCCAAGTTGTATATAGACCCCATTCTGCTGCCCCAAGTAGTATATAGACCCCTTGTGTGCTGCCCCCAGTAGTATATAGACCCCTCTGTGAAACCCCAGTAGTCTATAGCCCCCCTGTGTGCTCCCCCTGTTATATAGCCCCCCTGTGTGCTCCCCCCATTTATATAGACCCCCAATGTGCGCTCCCCCAGTTAAACAGACCCCTGTGTGCTGCCCCTCCCATATAGTATATAACATAATAAAACAAACACTTATACTCACCTGGGTCCGGGCGTCTCCTCTTCTCTTCACTCTTGTGGCCACAGGAAGGGTTTTCACAAAAGGCCGCACTCCCCTTGTCCTGGCACCGATGCTCCAGTGATGTCACTGGAGCGCCGGCACCACAAGGACAAAGCTGCCACTTGTGACCGCAGGGAAAACACTTCCTGCAGCCACAAGAGTGACTGATAGGAAGGGGGCCAATGTCTCCCGCCCTTTCAGTGCTGCTGCATGTAACTATGAGCGCTCATTACGAGTGCTCATAGTTACAGTTCAGCGGGGCAGCGGCCCTGTCCAGCCGTCTTGAACACAAGAGCGGGGCGTGGGGGCCCCTCTGGATGTTGGGGGCCCCAAGCGATCGCTTGGGGTGCTTGGTGCCAAAGACCGCCACTGAGTGTAACATGAGGGAAGAGAATGAGGCTGGTAACCAGTGTATGTATTATTTGGGATAATAATAATTTGATTCCACTAATGCCAAAAATAATACGATCCTTTCAGTCATTATATGGTTAGGTGTTATAGATGGGGTTACAGGTTATTAGTTTTTTACATATGCTAATTTGTTTTATTTTTCAGCTCCAACCGTCATGGAGTCTTCGGGGGTATTTTTATCTGGGCCGTTCCAAGATCAGCCATTATCTGTGTTCGGTATGAACAAACCCCTAATCGTACAAACTTATATATGTCCATGCACTAGGGATCATTAATAACTCAAGAAATGCACGTACACAAATGAGATGTACGTTTGATTACTGAATAACAGATGTCTACTATTTCATATTTTTCCTGACTGACAGAGGACATTTTTCAGTTTATAGGAATACAGCTGTAATCACAAAACAAATGCACGTACACAAATGAGATGTACGTTTAAGTAATGTGAGCAGACCAAATGTGAGCAGACCAAAATACACTTTTGGGCACTATGTATGAATCGGCAAATCCAATATGCAGCCTGCAATCCCAAAGCTAAGTATTGCTGTGGCTGCAATGGTGTAAAATGGACAGGAAAATGCTTGTTACAAATATCCTAGGGTAACCTTGATAAACACCCCACTAATCTCTCTAATCTCAATGCCTATCACTGTAATATCACTAATCTCACTGCCTATGTGTGAGATAACTGTCTGTACAAAAAAGTGAGCGAGGAGACAATGGCGTCCAGAACGCAGCACAGTGACTACTCGAAATGGCTGCATGCAGGCAGATGATACACTGTGATAGCAGTCTGTACAGCACAGTGAGTGAGTGAGTGAGGAGACAATGGTGTCCAGAAGGCAGCACAGTGATTAACCCTTTAAGGACGGGGTCAATTTTCGTTTTTGCGTTTTCGTTTTTTCCTCCTTGTGTTTAAAAGGCCATAGCACTTGCATTCTTCCACCTAGAAACCCACATGAGCCCTTATTTTTTGCACCCTAATTGTACTTTGCAATGACAGGCTGAATTTTTGCATAAAGTACACTGCAAAACCATAAAAAAATTCAGTGTGGTAAAAAAAAAAAAACGCACTTCTTTTATTTGGGGGGTATTTGTTTTTACGCCATTCACCCTGGGGTAAAACTGACTTGTTGTGCATGTTCCTCAAGTCGTTACAATTAAAACGATATATAACATGTATAACTTTTATTTTTTCTGATGGCCTGTAAAAAATTCAAACCATTGTTAACAAATATATGTTCCTTAAAACCGCTCCATTCCCAGGCTTATAGCGCTTTTATCCTTTGGTCTATGGGGCTGTGTCAGGTGTCATTTTTTGCGCCATGATGTTTCTTTCTATCGGTACCTTGATTGTGCATATACGACTTTTTGATCGCTTTTTATTAAATTTTTTCTGGATTTGATGCGACCAAAAATTCGCAATTTTGCACTTTGGGATTTTTTTGCGCTTACGCCATTTACCGTGCAAGATCAGTAATGTGATTAATTAATAGTTTGGGCAATTACGCATGCGGCAATGGCAAACATGCTTATTTATTTACTTTTATTTACATGGGAAAAGGGGGGTGATTAAAATTTTTATTAGGGGAGGGGGATTTTTACTAATAACATAGTTACATAGTTACATAGTTACATAGTTAATACGGTTGAAAAAAGACACATGTCCATCAAGTTCAACCAAGGAGGGGATGGATACCGGGAAGGGGGAGGGGTGATAGTTCTATACATATGCATCTATATTATTTTGGTCTAAGAACTTGTCTAGCCCTGTTTTGAAGCCCTCTACTGTTTTTGCTGTGACCAGATCCTGTGGTAGACTGTTCCACAGATTCACAGTTCTCATGGTAAAGAAGGCTTGTCGCCTCCGGAGATTGAACCTTTTTTTCTCCAGGCGGAGGCAGTGCCCTCTTGTCCTTTGAGGGGGTTTTACCTGGAACATCTTTTCCCCATATCTCTTGTAGGGGCCATTTATATATTTAAATAAGTTAACCCCTTGCCTCTAAAGCCTGTTTTGGCCTTAATGACCAGGCTCATTTTTCAAAATCTGACCTGTCTCACTTTATGCTCTTATAGCTCAGTGATGCTTTAACGTATGCTAGCGATTCTGAGATTGTTTTTTCGTCACATATGACACTTTATATTAGTAGCAAAATTTGGTCACTACTTTGTGTATTTTTTGTGAAAAACATCAAAATATCAAGAAAAATTTGAAAATTTAGCATTTTATGAACTTCTGAAATTCTCTGCTTCTAAAAAAGGAAGTCATAGCACATAAATTAGTTACTAAATCACATTACCAATATGTCCTCTTTATTCTTGCATAATTTGGGAAACATATTTTACTTTTTTAGGGTGTTACGGGGCTTAGAAATTTATGAGCAAATTATCACATTTTGTGAAAATTTCCAAAACTGATTTTTTTTAGGGACCAGTTCTTTTTTTAAATGGATTTAGAAGGCTTGTATACTGGAAACCCCCATAAGTGACCCCATTTTGGAAACTAGACACCTTAAAGAATTAATCTAGGGGTATAATGAGCATTTTAACCCTACAGGGGCTGGAGGAAAGTATTCACAATTAGGCAGTAAAAAAATCGAAAATTTAAATTTTCAAATAATATATACGTTTACATTAAAGTTTCTCATTTTCAAAAGGAACATGAGAAAAAAAGCATGCCAAAATTTGTAACGCAGGTTCTCTTGAGTACAACGGTACCCCATATGTGGGCGTAAACCACTGTATGGGCACACAGCCGGGCTCAGAAGTAAAGGAGCGCCAATTAGCTTTTTTAATGCAGATTTTGCTGAAGAAGTTTCTGAGCGCCAGGTGCATTTGCAGAGCCCCTGTAGTGTCCGCAGAATAGAATCCCCCCAAAAGTCACCCCATTTTCGAAAGTACACCCCTCAAAGAAATCATCTTTGGGTAGGATGAGCATTTTGACCCCACATGCATTAGAGGAAAGTATTCAAAATTACACAGTAAAAATGAAAAACACGAATTTTTCCAATAATATGTTTGTTTAGTTTGAATTTTTTCAATTTCACGAGGAACAAGAGAAAAAAAGTACCCCAAAATTTGTAAAGAAGGTTCTCCTGAATACAACGGTACCCCATATGTGGGCGTAAACCACTGTATGGGCACACAGCAGGGCTCAGAAGTAAAGGAGCGCCAATTAGCTTTTTCAATGCAGATTTTGCTGAAGAAGTTTCTGAGCGCCAGGTGCATTTGCAGCGCCCCTGTAGTGTCCGCAGAAGAGAAACCCCCCAAAAGTCACCCCATTTTGGAAAGTGCACCCCTCAAAGAATTCGTCTTGGTGTGTGGTGACCATTTTGACCCCACAGGTATTAGAGGAAAGTATTTAAAATTAGACAGTAAAAATGAAAAACTTGAATTTTTCCAATAATATGTTTGTTTAGTTTGAATTTTTTCAATTTCACGAGGAACAAGAGAAAAAAAGTACCCCAAAATTTGTAAAGAAGGTTCTCCTGAATACAACGGTACCCCATATGTGGGCATAAACCACTGTATCGCCAAACAGGAGGGCTCAGAAAGAAGGGAGCGCAAATTAGCATTTTCAGTTCAGATTTTGCTGAAGAAGTTTCTGAGCGCCAGGTGTGTTTGCAGAGCCCCTGTAGTGTCAGCAGAAGAGAACCCCCCCAAAAGTCCACCCATTTTGGAAAGTACACCCCTCAAATAATTCATCTTGGGGTGTGGTGACCATTTTGACCCCAAAGGTATTAGAGGAAAGTATTCAAAATAAGACAGTAAAATTGAAAAACTAGAATTTTTCCAATAATATGTTCGTTTAGTTTGAAATTTCTCAATTTCACTAGGAACAGGGGAGAAGCTGCATGCCCAAATCTGTAACGCAGGTTCTCCTGAGTAGAACGATACCCCATATGTGGGCATAAACCACTGTATGGGCACCCAGCCGGGCTCAGAGGGGAAGGAGCGCCAATTAGCATTTTCAGTGCAGATTTTTACGAAGAAGTTTCTGAGTGCCAGGTGCGTTTGCAGAGCCCCTGTAGTGTCAGAAGAATAGAACCCCAGCAAAAGTCACCCCATTTAGGAAAGTACACCCCTGAAAGAATTCATCTTGGGGTGCAGTGAGCGGTTTGACCCCACAGGTATTAGAGGAAAGTATTCAAAATAAGACAGTAAAAATGAAAAACTCGAATTTTTCCAATAATATGTTTGTTTAGTTAAAAATTTCTTAATTTCACGAGGAACAGGAGAGAAAACGTACCCCAAAATCTGTAACGCAGGTTCTCCCGAGTACAACGGTACCCCATATGTGGGCATAAACCACTGTATGGGCACACAGCAGGGCTCAGAAGGAAGGGAGCGCCAATTTGCTGGAGCAATACCGCAGCTAGTAATAGTTATAAGAATAGCGCAGTTACTAAAATACAATAAAAAATGAGATTACAGGTAATGTGGGGTGGTCACGGGCAACCTGGGGTCGTCACGGGCAACCTGGGGTGGTCACGGGCAACCTGGGGTGGTCACGGGCAACCTGGGGTGGTTATGGGCAACCTGGGGTGGTTACAGAGAATCTGGGGTGGTTACGGGCAACGTGGGGTGGTTACGGGCAACGTGGGGTGGTTACGGGCAACGCGGGGTGGTAACGGGCAACGTGGGGTGGTAACGGATAAACTGAAGTGCTTATAGGTAATCTGGGATGGATACCTGTAATTTGGGGTCGTTACAGGCAATCTGGCGTGGTTACGGGCAATCTGGAGAGGGTCACTGGCAATTTGGGGTGGTTAGAGGCAACGTGCGGTGGTTATAGGCAACGTGCGGTGGTTAGGGGCAACGTGCGGTGGGTAGGGGCAACGTGCGGTGGTCAGGGGCAACCTGCGGTGGTCAGGGGCAACCTGCGGTGGTCAGGGGCAACGTGCGGTGGTTAGAGGCAACGTGCGGTGGTTAGGGGCAACGTGCGGTGGTTAGAGGCAGCGTGCGGTGGTCAGAGGCAGCGTGCGGTGGTTAGAGGCAACGTGCGGTGGTCAGGGGCAACGTGCTGTGGTCAGGGGCAACGTGCGGTGGTCAGGGGCAACGTGCGGTGGTCAGAGGCAACGTGCGGTGATTAGAGGCAACGTGCGGTGATTAGAGGCAACGTGCGGTGGTCAGGGGCAACGTGCTGTGGTCAGGGGCAACGTGCGGTGGTCAGGGGCAACCTGCGGTGGTCAGGGGCAACGTGCGGTGGTCAGGGGCAACGTGCGGTGGTTAGAGGCAACGTGCGGTGGTTAGGGGCAACGTGCGGTGGTTAGGGGCAACGTGCAGTGGTTAGAGGCAGCGTGCGGTGGTTAGAGGCAGCGTGCCGTGGTTAGAGGCAACGTGCGGTGGTCAGAGGCAGCGTGTGGTGGTCAATGGCAACGTGCGGTGGTCAGAGGCAGCGTGCGGTGGTCAGGGGCAACGTGCGGTGGTCAGAGGCAGCGTGCGGTAGTTACGGGCAATCTGGAGGGGGTCACTGGCAATTTGGGGTGGTTACGGTCAAGATGTGGTGGTTATGGGCAACGTGCGGTGGTTACATGTAATCTGGCGTGTTTACGGGCTACCTGCGGCGGTTACGGGCAAACTGGGGCGGATACGGGCAACCTGCGGTGGTTACGGGTAATCTGGGAGTAAACCGCAATTATTACTATAATAAAAAGTGTGTTTTATTTTGTTTGTATGTTTTTCACTTTTTCACATTTACACTTTTTCACTTGTTCTTTTTTCACTTTCATTTTCACTGTATTACTATGATTACTGTGATATTTTCTATCACAGTAATCATAGTTTAGTGACAGAGACCAAATTGGTCTCTGTCACTTTAAATTTTCAGAGCTAACTGCTTCTGACGCGCATGCGCACATCAGAAGCAGTCAGGACGTCGAGGAGGACGGAGCTCCAGGATCCGGTGAGTATATGGGGAAGGGGGGGTGACTGGGGGACGGGGGTGACTGGGGGACGGGGGTGACTGGGGGGGTGGGGGGCGACTTGGGGGGGGGGCACAGTGACAGTTTTTATCCCCTGTCACCAATGATTTATGGTGACAGGGGATAAAAAGTGCCGGGCAGCACTGGGAACAGGCGATCGGCGGTATATAGTATATACCGCCGATCGCCTGCTCCGGGACCACACGGGGGGGGTCCCCGATCACTGCCCCATGCTCTCCGCTACCTCCGGTGGCGGAGAGCATGGGGCTTTGATCATTATTTTATATCCATCCCTGCGAACAAACATCGCAGGGATGGGGGCGGCCATCTTGGATCTGATGGCCGCCCGGGTACGGGGATCTGGGGTCTGATCGGGGGGCTGATCTGGGGTCTGAGGGGATATTTTTCATCTCCCCCCCACCGTGGATTCACGGTGGGGGGAGATGAAAGCTCTCGGCGGCGCCGGTAATTCCCGGTACCGGAGATCACCGCTATAACGGTAATAGCGGTGATCTCCGGTATCGGGGGACAAGGGGAGGGGGCCGGGGGACACACTAGTTGTGGCGGTGGGGGGAGGCAACGTGCTGCAGCCTCCCCCCGCCGCCCGATCTCCCCATAGACGCTGCGGTCGCATTGACCGCGGCGTTTATGGGGTTAACTGCCCGGGGGGAGCGTGGCTCCCCTCCGGGCAGAGGCAGCAGGGGGATGCTGTGTGACATAGCATCCTCCTGCTGCCCGATCTTCTATAGGGACAGCGGGGGGAGGCAGGGAAGCCATGACGTTCCTGGAACGTCATGTTGCGGGAACTACCTGCTTTACATGACGTTCCAGGAACGTCATTTTGCGGCAAGGGGTTAATCATATCTCCCCTTAAACGTCTCTTCTCCAGACTAAACAAATGTAATTCTTTTAATCTCTCCTCATAACTAAGATGCTCCATTCCCCTTATTAGTTTAGTTGCCCGTCTTTGTACCCTCTCCAGCTCTAGAACATCCTTTTTATGAATCGGGTTCCAAAACTGGACGGCATACTCCAGATGGGGCCGCACCAAAGCTTT